>NC_053391.1:615795065-616129579 GCF_905171765.1 Bufo bufo
CCGGAGAGTTGAGAAGACCCCCCCGGATAGCGGAGAAGACAGAAGGAGAACCCCGGAGACAGAAGACAGAAGGAGACAACAAGACAGAAGGAGAACCCCGGAGAGTTGAGAAGACCCCCCGGATAGCGGAGAAGACCCGTCGGGATATCGGAAGAAGAAGAGCCCCCCCTGGTAAAAGAGCTAATAAAGAAGACAGGGGGCGGCCTCCGGAGCAGAAAAATAAAATATTTTAATACACTGTGTGGTTTATTTGTGTTTTTTACCACTTTTCTTGCAGGTGAATGGGTAGGGGTACGATGTACCCCATACTCATTCACTTAGGGTGGGGGGCCGGTATCTGGGGGCCCCCTTATTAAAGGGGGCTCCCAGATTCCGATAAGCCTCCCGCCCGCATACCCCGACAACCAACGGCCAGGGTTGTCGGGAAGGGGCCCTGTCCTCATCAACATGGGGACAGGGTGCTCTGAGGTGGGGGGGCCGCAGTGCGCCCCCTGCCCCAGAGCACCCAACCCCCCATGTTGAGGGCATGCAGCCTGGTACGGCTCAGGAGGGGGGGGGGGGGCGCTCGCTCGTCCCCACTCCCTTCCTGGCTGGCCGGGTAGCGTGCTTTGGATACGGGTCTGGTATAGATTGTAGGGGGACCCCCTACGCCGTTTTTTTCGGCGTAGGGGGGGCTCTCCTTACAACCCATAACAGACCTAAGGGCCCGGTATGCTCCTGAGGGCGGGACCCAGGCCGGATTTTTATTTAAAATCCGGCGGGGACTTCCCCCTCAGGATTCATAACAAACGCCGCACACGTGTAGAATTGGCGGGAATCCAAGTCGGATCTCCCGTCGCTTCTATGACGGCTCTGTCTCCATCGCGGCAAGCCAGCTCGGCGCTGGCTCCCGCGATGGGGCTCGTATGTGCTCAATCTCGCCGAGAAATACAGTGAGATTGACACAAAATCGGGTTCACCTACTGTAGGTTAAAATGGCCCCACATGATACGCTTCCTACATCCCCGCGCTTGGGCTGGAGCAGCACAGGCAACAAGGTCTGTCTGCAAAGCACAAGCGCAGGGTGTGAGAAACCACATCATGTGAACAGGGCTAGACAAAATATTGAAAGTTCAGATAAAATGTAAGCCTGTAGAAAAAACTACATGCAGAAATGGATAACATGGATGACCACAGCTGCAATTTTCATATCATTGTAATAAAATAAAATACAATACAATATGATGAATAAACGTGTTGGAATATGCCACAGTAAATGTACAGTCAGATAAAAATAAAGAAATGGAAAAGACAATGCATAAGAAAAATGCATATGAAAAAACCCAACAAATGAAATAGATGAAGTGCTGCATGGTGACTGACGTCCTGAAACCATCATGAAATTGTATCAAGGGCTCCAATACAAAAGAAAAAACAAGCTTATTGGTAAATGTACATCAGTTCCTTCTTTTGATTGAGACCTGTTGGCACCCTTGTATTTAACAAAAAAATCCAAAAAGCTTCTCTTAGGAGTATTTTCTTTTGATAAATGAAAATACTTTCTCAATTGCAAACGCACGGAGGGATCCCATGTTACGTCCATGTGTGAGGATAAAATGTTTGGCAGCACCCGAGATGTTAATAATAGATGGATTTGTAATATAATTCAGATGTTCAAGTATTCTAGTTTTGAATTTACGTACGGTGCTGCCAACATACATCAAATCACACTCAACACATTGTATAACATAGATCACCCCGTGGTATTGCAATTGATGTAAGTTTTTATAGGGAAAGTGGTTGAGTGGTCAGCATTGTGAAAGCTTTTTTGGACTGATACATATTTACATGTTTTACAAGGGTGACTGCCACACCTGGTGAAGCCTTTGTAACTAAACCACACGCTCTGCAATTTTTTGTTTTTTGTTTTTGTTGGCCACAAATAGGGAAGGAGAAAGGGAGCCTGCCATAGTTAGTGCTTTTCTAGATACTATTTTACAGCCATTCTTCAAAGCATTGTACAGAATAGTATCATCAAATAAGATGGGTAGACATTTCTGTACTCTGCTTCGTATCTCATTAAATTGCCGGCTACACACTCACCTAAAGAATTATTGGGAACACCATACTAATACGGTGTTGGACCTCCTTTTGCCTTCAGAACTGCCTTAATTCTACGTGCCATTCATTCAACAAGGTGCTGATAGCATTCTTTAGAAATGTTGGCCCATATTGATAGGATAGCATCTTGCAGTTGATGGAGATTTGAGGGATGCACATCCAGGGCACGAAGCTCCCGTTCCACCACATCCCAAAGATGCTCTATTGGGTTGAGATCTGGTGACTGTGGGGGCCATTTTAGTACAGTGAACTCATTGTCATGTTCAAGAAACCAATTTGAAATGATTCGAGCTTTGTGACATGGTGCATTATCCTGCTGGAAGTAGCCATCAGAGGATGGATACATGTTCTCATTCTGTTTACGCCAAATTCGGACTCTACCATTTGAATGTCTCAAAATCGAGACTCATCAGACCAGGCAACATTTTTCCAGTCTTCAACAGTCCAATTTTGGTGAGCTCGTGCAAATTGTAGCCTCTTTTTCCTATTTGTAGTGGAGATGAGTGGTACCCGGTGGGGTCTTCTGCTGTTGTAGCCCATCCGCCTCAAGGTTGTGCGTGTTGTGGCTTCACAAATGCTTTGCTGCATACCTCGGTTGTAACGAGTGGTTATTTCAGTCAACGTTGCTCTTCTATCAGCTTGAATCAGTCGGCCCATTCTCCTCTGACCTCTAGCATCCACAAGGCATTTTTGCCCACAGGACTGCTGCATACTGGATGTTTTTCCCTTTTCACACCATTCTTTGTAAACCCTAGAAATGGTTGTGCGTGAAAATCCCAGTAACTGAGCAGATTGTGAAATACTCAGACCGGCCCGTCTGGCACCAACAACCATGCCACGCTCAAAATTGCTTAAATCACCTTTCTTTCCCATTCTGAAATTCAGTTTGGAGTTCAGGAGATTGTCTTGACCAGGACCACACCCCTAAATGCATTGAAGCAACTGCCATGTGATTGGTTGACTAGATAATTGCATTAATGAGAAATAGAACAGGTGTTCCTAATAATTCTTTAGGTGAGTGTATGTCAGGACCAGAGTGGGCGGATCCTTATCTGTTGTGTCTCTTGTTTCTGTTGTGTTGGTTTCTGTATGATCATGATTTGTAATTTCCCCGCTACCTGCATTATTTACACTTTTTGTAACAGACCTTTTGTCTGCAAAAAAAATTTTGCGAGTATTTTTGGTACCAAATAATAAATCAAATCTGGATTTTTTTGAGACTATGCTAAATCCCCTTTCTAACATCCACCTCGGGTATCCCCTAGATGTTAATCTTGTCATAATATTTTTACATTCTTTTTGGAACACCACCTCTGAATTGCAATTTCTGCGTGCGTGCATAAATTCACCCACAGGTATAGCCTTTATAACATGTGCTGGGTGATGGCTGTTTGCATGCAGTATAGAATTGCCAGCGGTGGGCTTCCTATAAGTTTCTGTATAAATGACTGAGTCTGGGACACCTGTCAGTCTCAGGTCAAGAAAGACTATGGATTCCACCTCCACAGTACACATAAACCGTAAATTATAAGTGTTGTCATTCAGATAGTGCATGAAGTCTGATACGGCAGACACCTCGCCATCCCATACAATGAGCAGGTCATCGATGTATCTGCCGTACCAGGCCAAGCACCATCTGAATGGACAATCAACATTGTATATACATCTCTCCTCCCAGAATGCCATAGTGAGGTTTGCCAGTGAGGGCGAGATTTTCGCCCCCATTGACACTCCTCTTATCTGTAGATAATATTTGTTGTTGAACATTCAGTAATTGTGCATGAGTAGGAAAGATGTTACTTCACATATATAATCAATGGAAATATTTGAGTGACCAGTGTACCTGTGGAGGTGGAATTCCAAAGCTATCAGGGCCACTCCGTGAGGAATCAACGGGTATGGAGCTTCAATGTCAGCAGTGACCCATTTGAATTGCGCATGCCAGACAAAATCATGCATGGCACGTAACACGTCACCTGTGTCCTTGAGATATCCTGGTATGCGCTTTACCAAAGGTTGTAATATATTATCAAGCCAGGTTCCCAAGCGTTCCATCAAGGACCCGATGCCCGATATGATGGGACGCAAGGGAGGGGGAACTAGCCCTTTGTGTACCTTTGGTAAAGCGTGCATGATTGGGGTTATGGGTGCGTTCACACATAGAAAGCGGTATTGTGAATCATTAAAAAAGCCTAAGGTTAAACCTTTCTGTATCAGTGAATTATATTCACATGTATATTCCACCAATGGATTTCTATCCAGCTTTCTGTATGTGGACGCATCACATAATATATCTTCCACCTGTTTTTCATAAGTATTTTTGTCCAGAACCACGATGGATCCACCTTTGTCAGCCATCCTGACAACCACTTCTGTCATAGTTTCCAGTTCTGTCAGGGCCTGTTTTAAAGAGCTGGAAAGATTATTAGATCGTGGCTCAGAGATGGTATGTTTGTATAGCCCTGTTAATTCATGTTCAAGAAGGTCTTGAAAGGTGTCCATACCATTGGTTCTGGAAATTAAAGGGTAAAAATGTGGCTTATGTGTCTTGAAACCCTTTCCCAATTCAATTGGTTCCACCCCACCTGATTCTGCCTGAAGATCTGAGAGACAGAGAAGGGATAGCTGTTCATTATATGAGAGACCTGCATATACACTCACTTAAAGAATTATTAGGAACACCATACTAATACGGTGTTGGACCCCCTTTTGCCTTCAGAACTGCCTTAATTCTACGTGGCATTGATTCAACAAGGTGCTGATAGCATTCTTTAGAAATGTTGGCCCATATTGATAGGATAGCATCTTGCAGTTGATGGAGATTTGAGGGATGCACATCCAGGGCACGAAGCTCCCGTTCCACCACATCCCAAAGATGCTCTATTGGGTTGAGATCTGGTGACTGTGGGGGCCATTTTAGTACAGTGAACTCATTGTCATGTTCAAGAAACCAATTTGAAATGATTCGAGCTTTGTGACATGGTGCATTATCCTGCTGGAAGTAGCCATCAGAGGATGGGTACATGGTGGTCATGAAGGGATGGACATGGTCAGAAACAATGCTCAGGTAGCCGGTGGCATTTAAACGATGGCCAATTGGCACTAAGGGGCCTAAAGTGTGCCCAGAAAACATCCCCCACACCATTACACACCACACACCAGCCTGCACAGTGGTAACAAGGCATGATGGATACATGTTCTTATTCTGTTTACGCCAAATTCGGACTCTACCATCTGAATGTCTCAAAATCGAGACTCATCAGACCAGGCAACATTTTTCTAGTCTTCAACAGTCCAATTTTAGTGAGCTCGTGCAAATTGTAGCCTCTTTTTCCTATTTGTAGTGGAGATGAGTGTTACCCAGTGGGGTCTTCTGCTATTGTAGCCCATCCGCCTCAAGGTTGTGCGTGTTGTGGCTTCACAAATGCTTTGCTGCATACCTCGGTTGTAACGAGTGGTTATTTCAGTCAACGTTGCTCTTCTATCAGCTTGAATCAGTCGGCCCATTCTCCTCTGACCTCTAGCATCCACAAGGCATTTTTGCCCACAGGACTGCCGCATACTGGATGTTTTCCCTTTTCACACCATTCTTTGTAAACCCTAGAAATGGTTGTGCGTGAAAATCCCAGTAACTGAGCAGATTGTGAAATACTCAGACCGGCCCGTCTGGCACCAACAACCATGCCACGCTCAAAATTGCTTAAATCACCTTTCTTTCCCATTCTGACATTCAGTTTGGAGTTCAGGAGATTGTCTTGACCAGGACCACATCCCTAAATGCATTGAAGCAACTGCCATGTGATTGGTTGACTAGATAATTGCATTAATGAGAAATAGAACAGGTGTTCCTAATAATTCTTTAGGTGAGTGTATATTATCATTGACATTAGTTTGCATATTAAGTGTATCAGGTGTTACATCAGGTATATCATAAAAATGTCTCACTACTGTGAGATTTCTGATAAACTTATTGACATCTAAAATGGTACTAAATAAATCGAAATCTGCTGATGGTGCATAATTCAAACCCAGAGATAGCACTTGTATTTGTTTGTCTGTCAGGTTGACTTCAGACAGATTCAGAACGTCCAAGTCCTTGTTATCTGACTCATTGCTTTTTACTTCTTCTGGGTGCGGGTAGGCATTCCATGTATTTTTCTTGTGCTTTCATCCTGCACGTTTTCTCCGTTTTTTGTTAGTGGCTTGCCATCGGTTGATTTTTCATTATTTATGTGCTTATTTCTCTTATAGTAAGACGGCTTAGATACAACATTATCACTAGCAGGTAAGCTGTTATCATATTGGGAGGCTTGTGAGACATCCATACATTCTGTGGAGTCCAATTCAGACGAGAAGCTGACTCTGGTTCTTCTCTGCATCTTTCTCTGATATTTGTTGTGGTGTTTTAGTATAGACTTGGGAGTGGAGCAAAGGTTTTCTCTCCTGCCCCATTCGTACACCTGATTTTGTGCAAAGTCATGCAAATCTCGCTGAAATTGAACATGCTTGGTGTTCATGATTTTATCTTCCAGTTGTTTAACGGAAGCAGTGATTTTTTGTTCCATCTCAGTATAGTCAGCTTCACCTTCATATTTGGATAAAATATCCTTACATTGCTGAATTTCAGATTGTAATGGATGAAGTTTTTCATTTTCACAGTCCGTGATAAGCGCCATTAGTTCTAGCGAACACTTTGACAGAATGTCGTTCCATTTGGTAACAAAAACATCAGAGAATATGGTAGTGGGTATTTTTTTGATTCTTAATCCACATGGGATCATATGTTTCTCTGTATAATCCCACCATACACGTGTTTCTTGTGACATGAGTTTCTCTAGATCAGTCATTTTAGTTTTAAAATTCCAATCATGTTTTGCAGATAAATCTTCTGTAGGAAAAACTGTGTCCGCCTTGGACCGGCGGTCAGATGCGGCCAGGAAAGCCATTTCGCAACAGGTTTGCTAGTAATGTGAACAGTCCGCAATATTCAAGATGGTAATTTGAGGCGTTTAGGGATATAATGTAGTGGGAAACCGACAGTAAGCACGGAAGAGCTTGTAAAGGTATATAGGTAATGTTATCCAGCTCACCTGGTCGGCGTATAATATCCCGTGTGCACGGAGTCAAGCCAGCAAGTTCCTGGACGTAGACAAAGTGAAATAGAAAAAGACGATTCCGGCACTTATTTTTCTTCCTATAAAATCTTCCTCTTTATTAAATCACATCACAAACAAGCTGTTTACGCGTTTCGGAGACCTTCTCCTTAGTCGTAACAATATGGTCTGGGAGCTTGGAGAAATTTAATGACCCATGCACCCTCCCCCATCTAGTGGGTGGTGGTAACATGATGTCACAAATCGATCAGCTCGCAAAATCACACCTGAAGCATCATTCTCAAAGAACATAGATTGAAATCCACATAACTTAGGCGCTGGCCATGCGACTTGCTTAAATCTACTCCAGCTCCCTTGCTGGTTTGGATTCAAGTCATTTTCTACACCAAAACAGGCTTAGAAAATGATAAATGAGGAAGGCCCACCCCTGGAAAAGTTGCGGATTCAGACGCAAATCCTGTTTGCGACCGAATCTGTGACAAAAGTACGCCAAAAAGTAGAGTACTTTGCTTCATAAATGACCCCCTATATCCTTATCATAGTGAGAATAATGTTTTTAGGCTTAAACCGCTAATAAATATTGCTAGTTTCTTTATAATCCTATATTGTGCCTACGAATAAACCAGTAATAGTTTTCAGGTTTTTAAGTAAAAAAAAAACCACACTAGTCTCAATATAGTAAGGCCTTTATTTATTTTATGCACTTATATAGCGCTGTTATATTCCACAGCGCTTTTCAGACAATCTAAGTTCCCTATCAGTATGTCTTTGGAGTGTGGGAGGAAACTGGAGCACCCGGAGGAAACCACACAAACACGGGGAAAACATACAAACTCCATGCAGATGATGTCCTTGGACGGATTTAAACCCAGGACCCGAGATCTGCAAGGCACCAGTGCTAACCACTGAGCCACCGTGCTGCCCATTATTGTTATCATGATTATATAATAATTATATAATTATTTATAAATTATTTAATGTGATAAATTATTACCCAGAGAGATTATCAGTTTGATTATTATTTAATATTACACATCATTCCACAATAATAAAATCAATTCTTAAACATAAATAAAAAAACTTAATTATACTTTAGTGTACTGTAAATAGTTGAAACATATATTTCTGTTATGCAAAAAAGGAATAAAAAAATGTAGACAAAAATATAAAATATAGAAAATAAAGGAGAAGAGAATCATGTGTTTTTATATTGAGGGCATTCCAATATATGGGCAATAATTATGCTTTCTATTAATTGATTGTCAAAGGGCGGCTATATAAATTGCTCCAATAGAATTCTTCCTTAAAGCAGCAGTGATAGCTAATCAATGGTAGCTGGTTTGTAGATATACTACTGTCATTTATTTTTTTTTTACTTTTAAAATATATTTCAAACATTAATATTTCCATACAAATAACAAATCAAAATTATAATTTCAATTTCCTTAAGCCCCCCAATTCCCTCCCAAACTCCCACTCCTTTGTGATGCATCCCCCCCCACCCCCCCCCCCCCTTTCCCGACCAGAAAGGATGGGACAGGGATAGTGAGAAGGTTGAGACAGGAAAAATGTAACATTCCATTCTCCCCATATCTTAGACTTAAACCACTTATCCTCTTTGTTTCTTTGTTTATATAAGATAATTTCAAATCTTTTAATCTTATTAACGAGGTTTAGCCATGTATTCATACTCGGAGTATTAGATGAGAACCAAGCCCGTGCAATCAGAAGCCTTGCCAAGAACATTATTTTAACTAAAAGAATCCGTTTGTACTTATGGCACCCAACCTTAGGAAGATCGTTCAGAATCCAAGACTCTACTGTAAATGGGATCGCCACTTTCAGCTTTTGGGTAACCTAATTATGTATTGCCCCCTAGTATTCTTTAAGTTGTATACAAGTCCAAAACATATGTAAATGATCGGCCTCAGGAGAATCACACCATGGACACTTAGAAGTGTTTCTAAGATTCAGTTTTTTTAAGCCATAAGAGTGTAACATAAACTCTACTACATTCAACAATATATTATCCAATTCATCCATTTGAATCATTGGGTATTCCCTTCTCCAGGCCTCTTGCCCAGAAGAGTGTACATTAGTAAAATGTGCTTTAAGTAAATATTTATAACATTGAGAAATCTTAACCCTCTGTGCTGGCTTTACTATTAAATAATGCAAAAAAGTAGAAGTATCTATATGAAAAAGGGATTTATCTTTTATACTAGAAAGTGCAGAACGTAACTGGAAATATCGAAACCCAGATAAATTAGGTATATTTTTCCTGTGTACTAGCTCCGAAAAAGAAAAATGTGACCATTCACGACAACCAGTGCCAAATATCAAATATTATTTTGACAATACTGATCCCTAGACAATTCGTCTAAGGCCCAAAGGGGCATACAGCAAAGGGATCCCTTTATTCCAAACCAATGTCTAATAATACTCCAGGACTTAGTGAGTAGCTTCACAGCAACTCTACACTCCTGTTGGGAACTGAATAACTGACTGGATTCCAATAAGGCTCCATTCACACATCCGCAATTGCGGACAAGAATAGGACATGTTCTATTTTTATGCGGAGCCGCGTCCCGGAAGTTCGGGGCCGCGCTCCAGAAATGTGGATGCGGAAAGCACACAGTGTGCTCTCCGGATCGATTCCTGCCCCATTGAGAATGAATGGGTCCGCACCCATTCCCGATATTGTGGAACGGATGTAGACCCATTTGTGGAAGTGTGAATGGACCCTAAAGCAAAGACATTATCGTGTGAAGAATTCTTCACCAAAACTCTACAAAGTGGGCTCTTCTCCCATTCATAATATAACCATAGCTGTGATGCTATAAAATAGCCCTTGAACCAGGGAAGATTTAATTCTCTCTGTTCTGTTCCAAATACTCCAATTTAAGCCTTACTCGCTTTTTCCCCCAAAGTAAATCATTAATAATTCTCTCAATCAATTAAAAAAATGTGTCTTCAATTCATACTGGGGAGTTCCTGAGGATATGAAGTAATTGAGGCAAGATCACCATCTTCACCAGAGATATTCTATCGGCTCTAGATAGAGGGAGTCGAATCCATGTCTTTATTTTAGATCTCAATCTAGTTATTAATTGGGTCAAAGCTGCAAAAAATCTTCAATCTTAGAGGAAATAGTGATCCCCAAATATTCAAGTGTGTCAGAGATCCTCAGATTACTACAGGACTCCTCAATAAAAGGTTCTAATCTATCTATGGGGAGGAGAATAGTTTTAGACCAATTGATATATTCAGCCTCACCTTAGGGGATTTATACAAAAGCTTAACCATGTTTATGAACTTGATACCAAATCCCATCTTCTCTAGTACCCTCCAGAGAAACCTCGACTCCACTCTGTCAAAGGCCTTAGAGGCATCAAGAGACAGGATGGAGCGAGAGACCCCCCGGGAGGACTGAATATTAGCAAACAGGTGATGCAAGTTATAATGATTGCCCTTATTAGGAATAAACCCATTTTGGTCGGGGTGTATAATAGATGAAATGACTTTAGACAACTTAGTAGTAAGAATCCATAAAAAAAAGTTTAACATCGGTATTTAATAAGGAAATCGGCCTATATGAACCCATATCTACAGGATCTTTGCCTTTTTTTAGTATTAATACTATACAGCCTCTGTCATGGAATCCGAAAGACTACCATACTCTATTGAGTACCTTCATACCTTCATGAGATGGGGAAGAACAAACTTCCTATATTTGCGATAAAATTCATATGGGAGTCCATCAGATCTTGGAGAAGAGTTTCACACACAAGCTTTAAGCCTCTAGCTCTTGCAAGGAGAGGTCAGCATCGAGGGATTCTCTTTGAATATCTGTAAGAACTGGAAAGGAAATAGAGTCCAAATATGAATCAATCGCTTCATCTGACATAGTATTTTCTGATTTGTACAGTTCCAAAAAATATTTTGCAAATGCCTCCTTAAAACCTTCTTGATCTTGAATAATTGTACCTTCAGAAGAACAAATACTATCTCTTTTTTTAGTTCCTTATTAGAAATCCCCCTAGCCAACATTTTCCCTGGGCGACCTGATTCAGAGAAATGTTTTTGTCCCCTAAAAAAAAGCCTTTGCTGGGCCTTATCCAGAAGAAAGTCAGAAAAAGCCTGGCTTGATCTCTTTCTTACCATAACTTTTTCTTAGATTAGAGGTGTTACTAATAAACACCCCCCTCATAAATGCCTTAAATGAGTCTCATACAAAATAGGTCTTTGCAGAGTTATAATTGGTATCCCAAAAAAATTCCATCTCCTGCTTAATCAATTCATGATTATCCATTCTAAAGATCCAATGAGGATTTAGTCTGAATGGAGGTCTAACACTTATCATCCTCCATAGATAACAGAAAGAGGTAAATGATCAGATAAAGACCTAGCCTCATATTTCATATCTTTTATATATTTCAAATATTTTTTATTTATCAGGGCTAAATCTATCCTAGACATCGATCTCCTAGATTTACTAACACAGGAATATACTTGCTTCCCCTTCTCTAAATATCCCATATATCCAAGAAACCAGCTTCCTGGCAAAAGCATGACAGAGGAGACCCTTGACGCGGGGTATAACTGTCTGTCTCCATGGAAACCCTATCCTTTTCTGGATCAATGACACAATTAAAGTCCCCCGTCACAAGGACAGGGCATTCAGGCCACCGATCCACAAAAGATAATAATTTAATACATAAAGAGAAAAAGGAGGAGGGATATACAGTAGATGAAAGCCAAAATACATACTTTCCCATGTAGGTTTCCATAAAGAAAAACAAACCTCCCCTGCTTGTTGATGGAGGAGGCCTGGCATACAACATCTATCCCATTATGAATTAAAACTGTAACTCCTCTTGAGTAGCTAGTGAAAGTGGAGTAATAGGTCTGCAAGGCCCATCCCCCACCGAGTCGAGGAATCTCTCCCTCAGTAAAGTGGGTCTCCACTAAACTAACGATCACAGGAAGATGTCTCCAAATCCGATCACAAACTGCCTGTCTTTTTAATTTATCACCTAGACCCCTAACATTCCAGTTTTCAAGTTGGCTTTTTCAGATTTTATTACTTTTAACTCATCATCCAGGGAACCAACAGAATTTTCAATAGCCGTAACTCTATCTCGTATCTTACTTATGTCGTCTCTTATTAAGGACACGTGCGACTTGACTACCTCCAGCTGGCAGGCAACATCTTTTATCATCTTTCCATTGTTTTTAACTGTGATTAAGATCTTTTCTAATGTAGAGGAACCCGCCAAGGAGATATCACCTTCTTCAACCCTCTCCATCTTGAAAATGATCATCGGAGACCTCCTCCGATGAAGGCCCAGGAGTATTCTTTTTGGATGTTACATCATACTTTCCCTTTGGTCCAGTTCTGGTATTTACTTTTGGCTATTTCAAAAACTGATCAATCTTTAGGGATTCTGCAGATCTCTGACCAGTTTTAGAAGTGTCAATTGACCCCCTATTCTGCTTAGGGCCCATTTTCTTAATTTTTTTAAATTTTTAATATCTCCTTTTCTCTCCTCTCTCTCTCTCTCTCTCTCCTCTCAATCTCTTCTCCTTCCCCTCTCGTTATTTTAATTCCAAATAGTTCTTGATATTTTAAGAGGCCAATTTCAGATCCCAATTTCTTTTCTTTTTTTTCTTTCCCCCTACTTGGTCCTCTCCCAGTCCCTCTCAGTTCCCTCTCCTCCCTTCCTCCTTCCCTATTTCTCCAAGTCAAAAACAAAAAATCAAGAGAAGGGGGATAAGCGAGGGGAGAAATATAATCAACCATAAGGATAGATCTCACCGACCTAGAGAGGAGAGGGCCCAGGATTTTTCCAGAGCTTATTTTCCAGGATCGCAGATAGAAGGGAGAAAGCGTGTCCAAAAGGGAGCGCACAGCCACCCAAAAGGATCCGGGGTAACAGCACAGGCAAGATGTTCAGACCAGGCGTGCCGGCTGTCCGCAAGCCTCAGCCGAGTCTCTGGTCAAACCACACACACGTGGACAAACTTCAATGGAGGAGGGTGCCGGGATCAGAGAAGCTCGCGGGGGGAGCTGCACAGAAGAAGAAAGCCGGGGACCAGACATACAACAGGAGCGTTCTCTCCCTCTCGCATCGCTGCTCCTCGGCAGGGTCACAGTACTCGTCCTGGGCGGTACAGTCCAACAGATGGACACATATTTGGACGGCAGGCAGCAGCGAGATCGTGGAAGACAGGTCAGGGAGAGGGGGAGGACACGACATCACGTACTCACGCCATCGTGTCCCACCATATACTACTACTACTGTAGTTTTAATCTCTATCATGCTCATTAATTATAATGACAAAATGAACACAATATACAGGAAGAAACTCTTGTTATGATACAATATAAGAAAATACATTTTATATATATTTTTTATATACTTTTTTTTATATACTTTTTTCTGCCATCATCAAGAACACAGTGGATATAAGATATAGAAAGGAACATCCATATGCATCATAATCACATTTTATTATTACACACAAACTAAAGGTAGATCATAAATAGAGGAACGAGCATCATTGTGTGAGTAAGGGCTCTTTCACACCTGCGTTCTTGTCTTCCGGCATAGAGTTCCATCGTCGGGGCTCTATGCCGGAAGAATCCTGATCAGGATTATCCCCATGCATTCTGAATGGAGAGAAATCCGTTCAGGATGCATCAGGATGTCTTCAGTTCCGGAACGGAACGTTTTTTGGCCGGAGAAAATACCGCAGCATGCTGCGCTTTTTGCTCCGGCCAAAAATCCGGAACACTTGCCGCAAGGCCGGATCCGGAATTAATGCCTATTGAAAGGCATTGATCCGGATCCGGCCTTAAGCTAAACGTCGTTTCGGCGCATTGCCGGAGCCGACATTTAGCTTTTTCTGAATGGTTACCATGGCTGCCGGGACGCTAAAGTCCTGGCAGCCATGGTAAAGGGGAGCGGGGGAGCAGTATACTTACCATCCGTGCGGCTCCCCGGGCGCTTCAGAGTGACGTCAGGGCGCCCCAAGCGCATGGATCATGTGATCACATGGATCACGTCATCCATGCGCATGGGGCGCTCTGACGTCATTCTGGAGCGCCCCGGGAGCCGCACGGACTGTAAGTATACCGCTCCCCCGCTCCCCGCTCCTACTATGGCAACCAGGACTTTAATAGCGTCCTGGGTGCCATAGTAACACTGAAAGCATTTTGAAGACGGTTCCGTCTTCAAATGCTTTCAGTACACTTGCGTTTTTCCGGATCCGGAGTGTAATTCCGGCAAGTGGAGTGCACGCCGGATCCGGACAACGCAAGTGTGAAAGAGGCCTTACTAGAATTAATGTGGGCATGATAGAGATTAAAACTACAGTAGTATATCTACAAACCTGCTACCATTGATAAGCTATCACTGCTGCTTTAAAGGGAGCATATTAAAGTGTTACTACTGCCATGTACAATAAAATACCTTATTTTTTGCTATAGTGTTCATTTTTTGTTTCATGGTTTCATTAGCGATAAAATCCACTTTTTCTGTTATGCAAATGAGTGTCCAAGGTGCCCAGAGGAGCGTTATTATCCTTCTCTAAAGCCCAGTAACTCCCCCCTACAGTGCCCAGCCCGCCTTCCTTTAGAGCCTAAGCACGCCTCTTCCAGCATAAGTAACTGCCCACACCTGAACTCTTTTCCGCCGCCCCCCTCCGCTATATCATTATTTGGATGTAACTACGCCCACAGATTCCTTGCGTCCGCTCGGTGAAATCTTACGCAGGCGCAGTATCGTGGACTGCCTGCGCGATGTAGAAGCTCCTGAGGGCAACAGCTTCAAATATGTCACTGGGCATGCGCCGTGCCTAGTGACAAATTTAAACCTGGGATCTCTACATGCAAAACCATACACTTATCACCAATCTGTGGCATTACAACATAGAGAAGGATGTGTTTTTTCTATGCTTATAAGCTAACACATAATACTGGTGTCTGTATAATCATGTATTGTGCCTGTGAATAAAGCAGAATTATGTATATTAGCTTTCTAAGCAGATCTCAGTGTGGTGAAGCTACAGTACATAGAGTATAGGATATGTAAATGCCAGGACACAGCTCTGGCCTCAGCATGCCTAGCCCTGTCAATCAAGGGTAGGGGGCATGTGCAGAGCACAGGGGGTGTTACATAGCGGTGCTCAAAGGATTCAGCCTCGCCTCCTGATGTTTGAAGTTCTCATTTTCATATGAACACACACAGATTTCTCTGCAGCTGTTTATCATACAGACAAAAGAAAGGTATACGTTTTAATCAGCATGATGCGCCCTACCAGGCAGTATGTCTGGTTTAATAGGGTTGATCCTGGTGAAAAAGCCGCTTTAACCTGCTGTCTGAAAGGCTTTTTGTTGATTAAATCATGTGGACAAATATGCAAGCCAAGGTTTTGTTTGGGCCCCAAGGGATCCTCCACCTGGGCCTAGGCTCTGACACCTTAATGGGCCCCTAGTACAACAAGTTGTGCCAAAGGTTTAGAAGACGTCAACCCCCATTTGGTGCCAGTCACTTCCCACTATCACATAGAGTTTATTGATGTCATATACAAATAAGATAACTAATGGTGGGCCCTCAGAATAATATCCAAGGAGCCCCAGTCCCACACTTTACAAGCCTCCTTTTGGGCCTGAAACGCGTACAATTGTAACCTATGTGATAGAGGTGTTTCAGCTGTAACCCATTTCAGCACTGTTTGTTTCCCATTAACACCCTGAAGTTGCCAACACCCCACAGATGCATTTTTTCAGCGTGACTAATCAATATTTTCTTGTTTTAAAAATTGGCCTCCGCATTACACATTTGGTAAAAATTGACTGTTGATGAAAGGCATTGATGCAAATTGATCTGACTTTCTAGAATAATTACAGCCATTCGAACACTATAAGAACACGCAGCTGGGTATAAGTTCTGTGCAGGAGCACTCCTGTCAGTACATGCAATGCATAGAATTTTTTTAATCGAAGCCTGTTTATTCTGTACTTGATGTGTACAGTACTTGTACATTTGCCATAACTGTGATTGTTGTATACTTTCATTCTTATTCTTATACGAAAAACAATAAATCAAATCTAATTAAAAATAAAATCGAAGCCTGATGAATGTAAAGATTTTGGGGCCTTTTTTAAGACATTTGTATACCTAATCTCAGGAATCCTCTTTAATTCTACTTACTCGTGACTACAGGTTCTTAGCAGTGATATTGGGGGTCTTGCTTTGCATAACTGGCCAGTTTACAAGTGACTCTTTGAAGGATTCTGCATGGTCAACAGTTCCCCCATAACTATCTTTTTAACCCCTTAAGGATGCTGCCTAGATTGGCACTCTGGTATTCTGGTTAAATCCATTTCTGTGGCAGTTCCGGAAATAACTAAGCACTTGTACTTGAAATGCATAGTGTGGCTGCTCGCATGCCCGAATGGTTGCTCCGTTCATTTCAGGGGGCTCCACGGGATACCAGGTCTCCGTTCTCATGATCGGTGGAGGTCCCACCAATCAAAAGCAAAAACTTTTTTGTTTTTCTATCAGCATAGTCGTATGAGGGTTTGTTTGTGGGTATTGTGCCGGTCAGTCCGATTACACCAGTACAGGATTTTTGTTTTTGCATGCTAAAAGCTCTTTTTCTTAAAAATGTATTTTCTTTTGTGTTACTGCAATCAAAGACCCAGAACATTTTTATGTATTTTACTTTTTGATGGCTTTTTATTGCAGTTTTTGGTAGGTGGAATGAACAAAATGCAGTAATTTTGGCATTTAAAAAAAAACGGGAGTCTCGTGTTTTCCCATGTGAATAAAGCAGTGTTTGCGCATGTCCGCTGCATTCAACTCTATGCTGGAGCTGAGCCCTGTACTCAGACAGCTAAGAGTCGAATGGGATTGGGCAAACTTGGGACCCCCAGTTCTTGTGATCTACGGGGGTCTCATCCGTTGGACCCCCGTTGGTTAGACACTTATCTGCTTTCATATGGAAACCTCGCTTCTTAACACTGCAGGTATACAGCTGATTCTGATGGGGGAAAGTTGCCCATGTATTACATAGATGGCTTGAGAGTGAGGTGTTCCTACAGAGGGGTCCTGAGCCTGAATTTCTCTGACATCTGTAGCAAAGACATTGATTGGGAATTTGTGAGACATTCCCCTTAAAAACCATATATATATATATTTTTTTTAAAAGGCTGACCTAAAAACAGTACATTGAGCCCAAGCCAAATCCCCTTGCATGTAGTGGCTCCTGGACATGTAATTTTTGGAGAGACTTTGTCACTCTTGTGCTCTGATCCCTACAGCTAATTCTCCTTATTTAATTGCTTTCCTGATGATTAACATTTCTTTTCAGAGAGGAAACCATTTAAATGAGATCGTGAACATCATTATTTTATGTAATTCTGTGCTAATGACTAATGATTGGAGGCTTATCAGCTGTTCTGTGGTTGTTAATTGAGTTGGCTCTGCAGTTCTCTTACATCAGAGACTTATGTGGACTAAATGCACAATTGTCTAATGACCCAACCCCCAGTGCCGATCGCACTGTGCATAGTCTATGACAATGCACTTGTATCTGAGGTGGGGCGTTATACTTATGAACGCTTCTCTGCAGTCATCTCATTATCGCCACAGACAGGATTACACTGACCGATAACACCTCTGTTATAAAGTTGGGACAAACACAGGATCCATCACTGACAATAGGAGACAACACATCCCCTCCCCATCCCTGCACAATGACCCCTGCACAGGTCACAAATCATGCCTGCAGTCTGCATTATACAGTTCTGTGTTCTATCTGCTGTAACACATCATAATATACATGTCACGGCCTATGGTGTACGCTGTGACACTGTTGCCACACTTGCGGTTGCTACGCATGCTGTTGCCGGGGGCAACATTGTGGCTGGTGTGTGCACTTACCCTTTTAGTTGTAGCCTCCCTCTGTCTGGTGCTGTAAGGGTTAACTCCCTGACTGGTTGTGGTCACTTGGCTTATATCTTTTGTTGTTTCCTGGCTGGAGTCAGTTGTACTTCAGCTGTGGTTGGTGCTGGAGCTCTGCTCCAGTCCAGGGTGTTCCATCTGTCCAGTGAGGGCCACCCTTGTGGTCATCAATGTTATCCCGGTGTCTCCTTCCCTTCCTGTCCCTAATTGTATGGAGTGGGTTATGTTCAGGGTGTTTATATGTCGAGTTTGGTGTTACATGTCTGGTGGTGTTTGGTGTCCAGCATGTTTACTAGACATTCCCCTGTCTCATGTTTATTGCAGCTATGGTGTCCTGGGTCCCTGTGTGGTTTGTGGTGTGTGCTGTGTCCTTTTATGTTGGTGTGGACAGCAGGACTTGTGCACGGGTTCCAGTTAGTGTGTCTGTGGCAGATAAGGCTACTTTCACACTTGCGTTCGGAGCGGATCCGTCTGATGTTTCATCAGACGGATCCGCTCCGATAATGCAGACGTTCGCATCCGTTCAGAACGGATGCGTCTGCATTAAAACTTAGAAAATTTTCTAAGTGTGAAAGTTGTCTGAGCGGATCCGTTCAGACTTTACATTGTAAGTCAATGGGGAACGGATCCGCTTGAAGATTGAGCCATATGGTGTCATCTTCAAGCGGATCCGCCCCCATTGACTTACATTGTAAGTCTGGACGGATACGCTCGCCTCCGCACGGCCAGGCGGACACCCGAACGCTGCAAGCAGCGTTCAGGTGTCCGCTCACTGAGCGGAGCGGAGGCTGAGCGCTGGCAGGCGGATGCATTCTCAGTGGATCCGCCTCCACTGAGAATGCATTGGGGCCAGACGGATGCGTTCTGGGCCGCTCGTGAGCCCCTTCAAACGGTGCGCACGAGCGGACACCCGAACGCTAGTGTGAAAGTAGCCTTAGTGTGTTATTGGTTTTGCTTACCTGCATCTCTCTATAGCTGTATGTGTTCCCCTCTCCTTGCAGCCTGGCCTCAGATAGAGACTCCTGTTCCTCCATTACTGGGATGAACAGGTCGTCTCTTCCCTGCTCCTTGGTGAGGGATTACCAGGGCGACTTAGGGTCTCTAGGAATCCTGAGTATGAGTCGTCCTACCATCGGGGTCCGCTCATACGGTGAGGAGTCAGGGAGAGGATTAGGGACGCTGTAGGAGGTGACCTGCTCCCTTATTACTCCTTTTGGCCAGGCTGATCCCCTTTTACCATTTGACACTGCACAGTGGGGGGGTTTCCCCCACTCCCCATCATGACAGTATGACCACAAAGGCTCCTTGCTTGGAGCCTTCGGAAGAGGGCCCAGCATGTGTCACCTGCCGTTTTTCTGGCGCACATGCTTATCCTCCGGAGGGAGGGTGAAAGGTGAGACGCTGTTAACAGTGCGGTTCCCTGTGACTGTTGGTTGCAGTAGGTGTGAACCGTCACTGGTGTTTGCGTTTCTCCTCGTCCATTTCTCAGTGGTTCAGATGCTTGTGTTGTGTGCTGGATGCATTCCTGTGGTATACTGGCTGTGTGCTGGTTGGGGATGCATGCTGGCAGCGACCTGGTGTGAATCGTGTCTGAGGTGGACACAGCGTTCAGTGCGGTTTCTCTGGGCTGTTTGGTGGCTGGTGCCCTGGTTCCTGTGCGTTACTCCAGGGGCTGGCGGCAGTCTTAGAGAGACGTCCTTGCTCTGACGGTGAATCTTCTTACTTCCCCTTGTCCATGTCTCAGTGATTTTGTCACTTGTGTTGTGTGCTGGCTGCATTCCTGTGGTGTACTGGCTGTGTGCTAATTGGGAATGCTTGCTGGCAGCGACCTTGTGTGAACTGGGTCTGAGGTGGACACAGTGTTCAGTGTGGTCTCTCTGAGCTGTATGGGGGCTGGCTGCCTGGTTTCTAGGTGGTTCCAGGTGCTGGCAGCAGTCTTTTAGAGACTTGCTTGCACTAACGCTGATCCTGTTACTCCCGCCCTGTTGTTTTTCGGGTGTTCTGTTTAGTTCCCCCTTTTTTTTGGGGGGGGGGGGGCTTTGAGGGGTGGGAGTGTCACGGCCTATGGTGTACGCTGTGACATTGTTGCCACACTTGCGGTTGCCACGCATGCTGTTGTCGGGGGCAACGTTGTGGCTGGTGTGTGCACTTTCCCTTTTAGTTGTAGCCTCCCTCTGTCTGGTGCTGTAAGGGTTAACTCCCTGATTGGGTGTCGTCACTTGGCTTATATCTTCTGTTGTTTCCTGTCTGGAGTCAGTTGTACTTCAGCTGTGGTTGGTGCTGGAGCTCTGCTCCAGTCCAGGGTGTTCCATCTGTCCAGTGAGGGCCACCCTTGTGGTCATCAATGTTATCCCGGTGTCTCCTTCCCTTCCTGTCCCTATTTGTATGGAGTGGGTTATGTTCAGGGAGTTGGTATGTCTAGTTTGGTGTTACATGTCTGGTGGTGTTTGGTGTCCAGCATGTTTACTAGACATTCCCCTGTCTCACGTTTATTGTAGCTATGGTGGTCCTGGGTTCCTGTGTGGTTTGTGGTGTGTGCTGTGTCCTTTTATGTTGGTGTGGACAGCAGCACTAGTGCACGGGTTCCAGTCAGTGTGTCTGTGGCAGGTAAGTGTGTTATCGGTTTCGCTTACCTGCCATCTCCATATGCTGTATGTGTTACCCTCTCCTTGCAGCCTGGCCTCAGATAGAGACTCCTGTTCCTCCATTACTGGGATGAAAAGGTCATCTCTTCCCTGCTCCTTGGTGAGGAATTACCAGGGCGACTTAGGGTCTCTAGGAATCCTGAGTATGAGTCGTCCTACCATCGCGGTCCGCTCATACGGTGAGGAGTCAGGGAGAGGATTAGGGCCGCTGTAGGAGGTGACCTGCTCCCTTATTACTCCTTTTGGCTAGGCTGATCCCCTTTTACCCTTTGACACTGCACGGTGGGGGGTTTCCCCCCACTCCCCATCGTGACAATACACCTCATCTGCTGCAAACCTTTTTTATGAAAATAATGAGGCTGCTACCAATTAAAGGGGTATTCCCATCACAGACAATGGGGGCATATCGCTAGGATATGCCCCCATTATCTGATAGTGCGGGTCCCACCTCTGGGACCTACACCTACGCCGAGAATGGAGCGGGGAGAGTAGTGGCTGGAGGACCCTGGGTTTTCACGGGGTACAGCCACCGCCAAGCTCTCTCCCATACAAGTGAATGGGAGCACACCAGGCTTGCGTGGCCACCGCTCCCATTGATTTCTATGGGGCCAACAGAAATAGCTGAGTCAGCGCTTGGCTATTTTTGGCGGCACCAAAGGAATGAATAGAGGGTGGCTGGGCATGCTCATTGCCCCATCCACCACTCCCCCTACTCCGTTCTCAACGTAGGTGCAGTTCCTAGCGATATGCCCCAATTGTCTGTGATGGGACAGGTAGCTCCCCTTACTCTTCAGAATGGGGTAGCCAGACATTTTGGCATTACAGGTCAGTTTCCATATGGAAATAATCTGCAAAGTATACATGAGCAGGGGCGGATTGGCCATAGACCCTACAAGAAATTTTCCCGGTGGGCCGATGCCCATAGGGCCACCCTAGCCCTCCTCACTGCCACTGACAGGGTACATACTACTAGGGGAACAATAGAGGTCATTATTAGAGGTAGTCCAGGCAGCATGCTGAAGGTACGGTTGGCTTGGTGTTGTGGCCCATATCGCACCTCCCATATCCATATTCGAAGCATTGGGAGGAGGACAGAACGTGGCCTTGATGACCACCACAGAGGGACAGCTTCTGAAGAGGTATTTTTAATTCTGTGGTATGGTATTCTGAGCACCACCTTCTGTCACTTTGGACCCACCTACAACGTTGGGACCACTTTTAGTTTTTTTTCCAGGGCCACTTTAAGTTTCCAATCTGCCCCTGTACATGAGATTTGCGTAATCTCATACACTTTGCTGATACTATACTATGCTGCAGTTTTTCTGCACATATTCCTCAACGTGTGCAGGTGGCCTAAGGGTGTTTGTTATACACCAGGGTTTAGCAACCTTTGGCATGCCAGCTGCTGTGAAACTACAACTCCCAGCATGCACACTTACTCAGCTATTCTTGTAACTCCCATAGAAGTGAAAGGAGGATTCTGGGAGTTGTAGTTTCAGAACTGCTGGGGTGCAGGAGGTTGCTAATCCCTGTTATACACGGTCTATATACAGTCTAGTGGTTGTAAATGGCATACTTACCGACTGGAGTTGGAACCCTTGAAAACTTCCCCAATCTGTCTCTGAAAATTGAAGATTATGCTAGCTTTAGTGTACTAATAATCTTAATTTTAATAAAGACAGGAGGCGAGTATTTTGCTTTAACTCTCTTTACTAACTCCCCAGCAGTAAAGAAAAAAATGTAAAGAGTAACAAGTAGATCACTCCGCCGCATAGAATATAAGGGTCATGCTGCCTGTACACTTCCTCTTTCTAAAAGCGACATCAAAGTCCAGGTTGAGCTCGAACATCCAGAAATTCAACGAAAACTGTAACAGCGGTTTCTGGCGAGCAGAACTTGAGGAGACTTCTGGTAAACGAGGTTGGAGGTAAGACCGAACGAAGTTCTCATCTCATCCTATGGGGTCGTAAGATTAACAAACCAGCGACCAGTGGAGGACCTGAAGAGGGTTACGCTGAAAGGAGAGTATAAAATAGGTTAGGTATAGAATCGTAACTATTCACGCTTATGGGCTTTAACGGAATAGTGTAAAATTAAATCATTACAAATAGCGTGCAAATTATCTAGTGGCTAAATGTATGGTAGGTGTAAGTATGTAATACAACTAAGAACTGCCCGTCAGGGAGGCAATACTTAGGGTGAGAAATTCTGAATATGTCCCAAAACAGAGAGATTATTAAAATCGAGCCCCATATCCGACACCTTGAGATTCACTCCCTCAAAGAGTCAGGGTAGGGAATAGAAGGGAGGGAAAATACTCGCCTCCTGTCTTTATTAAAATTAAGATTATTAGTACACTAAAGCTAGCATAATCTTCAATTTTAAAACATGACAGGAGGCTTCCTATTTTGCAATTTTAACGCTGAAGAAGAGATGTCCCAGCAGAAGGGGGAGTGCGAAAATAAAAGGTACGGAAAGTAGATTCCCTAGACCAGTCCGCCGTTCGGAGAATATCCGAAAGGGACGCCCCTGCCATTAGGGCTGCTGAAGCCGCCGCTCTGCGAACGGAGTGGGCGCCGAAAGCGGGGTCTATACCTGTGAGGGAAAGGATCCAGTGGATCCAACGGGCCAGCGTGGTGACAGAGACTGGGGCGTAAGGGCGCACGTAGGAAACTAGGAGTTGACCCGACGTAGAGGAACGGAGTGAGGAGGAAACCGAAACATAACTGCGAAGGGTGGACACAACACAGAGCTGCGGGTCGTCTGGAAAAAAGGGATAAGAGACCGACGTCGAACCTGATTTAGTGCGACGAGAGATATGGAAAGTGACTCCTTCAGGGGTCACCTCAAAGGCATCGACATCGAAGGCCCGAACGTCCGACACCCGTCGGAAAGACACAAGACAGAGGAGAAAAGCACACTTAGCGGATAGTTGGCGAAGGGAGAGGCGGTCATTCGGAGGCCAATCCCTGAAAAAACGGAGAACCAGTCCCACGTCCCATAGGTGATGGTATTTGGGGCTGGGGGGCGGCGGAGCCGCATGCCGCGGAGTAGGCGACAGACCAGAGGATCTTTGCCGACCGGGAGGTCCCCGACGGGAGTATAGGCTGCCGAAATCGCGGAGCGAACGATGTTGATAGAGCGATAAGAGCGGCCAGAAGAAAACAAGGAGGAAAGAAAATTGAGAATCATGGGAACAGGTGCCGTAAATGGATCGGAGTCCCGTTCCATGCACCAAGTAGACCAGGAGGCCCAAGCTGAAAGGTAGCAGCATCTAGTTCCCGGGGCCCATGAGTCCCATAAGAGGTCCCTAGCAGTCTGCGATAGTCCGCTGACTCGCCAGGAACCCCGGAAAGAGACCAAGCCACCAGGGGTAGTCGATCTTCCAGGATGAGCGGGTGGAGACATCCTTTGGGATCCGTGAGCAGGTCCTGGAAGGATGGAAGGAGGAGAGGATCCATGTAGGAGGAGGCCAGGAGGTCCGGGAACCATGGTTGACTCTGCCACAAGGGCGTTATGAGAACCAGTTTGATTTGCTGTGTCCGCATCTGGTGTAGTGTTCTCGCAATCATGGAGAATGGGGGAAAAGCGTAGGCTCCTGTCGCCGGCCATTGTTGGAGAAAAGCGTCTGTCGCCTTGCTCTCCGGGTCCGGAAGCCAGCTGAAGAACTCCGGGGTCTGGTGATTGTTGCGAGAGGCGAACAGATCCAGGTGAAAGGGACCCCTCCAGGCTGCCAGGGCCCTGAAGATTCTCGTGTTCAGCTTCCAGTCGCTGACGTCTCTCCAGTGGCGAGAGAACCAGTCGGCTGTGAGGTTGATTTCTCCCGGCAAGTATTCCGCTTGTAACGTGATGTTGCGAGGGAGGCAGTAGTCGAAGATGTTCCTCGTGATATCCGACAGTAGGCGTGAGCGAGCGCCTCCTAGGCGGTTGATGTACTGGACTGCGGAGATGTTGTCCATGCGAAGGAGGATGCAACAATTGGAGCTCTCCCGAGCCAGGCTGCGAATCGTGAAGGATCCTGCTAGGAGTTCGAGGCAATTGATGTGCATGGAGAGCTCCTGCGTCGTCCATGCTCCTCCCGTGGAGATGGTTCCGTTGGTGGCACCCCATCCCCACAAGCTGGCGTCTGATTCTAAAACGAAATCTGGAGTGTCTCCGAATATGGCCTTGCCGTTCTAGGCTTGCATGCTGTCCAGCCACCATGACAGCTCTTCGCGAACTTCTGTCGTCACCGGGACGGGTTGATCGTAGGTAGGTCTGTGGCGAAGGTATTTTGCCTTGAGTCGTTGCATGGCCCTGTAGTGGAGAGGACCCGGAAATATGGCTTGAATGGAAGCTGAGAGGAGTCCCACAATCCTGGCCAGGTTGCGTAGAGGGATGGAATCGAGTCGGAGAACTCTGCAAATCTCCTTGCGAATGGTTGCGATCTTTGAGGTTGGTAGCCTCAGAGTGCACGTCGTCGAGTCGATCTCGAAGCCGAGGAATTGTATCGTCTGGGTAGGGGTCAGCTCCGATTTCTGTTGGTTTACCACGAAGCCCAGAGATTCCAGTAGGGATACTGCCAGGTGAATGTGTTGGCGTAGTCTGCGTTCGTCGGAGCAGAACAGGAGGAGGTCGTCCAAGTAGATGATGCATCGAATGCCCCTGGACCTCAGGTGGGCCACCACCGGTTTTAGGAGTTTGGTGAAACACCATGGGGCTGAGCTGAGCCCGAAAGGGAGGCAAGTGAATTGCCAAGGGCGACCATGCCAGAGGAAACGTAGGAGTGCTCGACAGTCCGGGTGCACCGGGACTGACAGGTATGCATCTTTTAGATCGAGGCTGGCGAACCAGTCGTTGCTGCAAAGAAGGTCCCGCAGGAGGTGGATGCCCTCCATCTTGAAGTGGCGATAGACCACGTACGCGTTGAGGGCGCGAAGATTGATAACTGGGCGGTATTCTCTCGACTTCTTCCGCACGAGGAAGATGTTGCTGAAGTAACCTCCCTGTTCGTGGACTGGTTGAATAGCCCCTTTGTCCCGAAGCTCGCGTAGCTCCGCGTTGACGAGGTTGTGGTCGAAAGACGACATGTGGATGGGGTGAGGGGGCTGAACCTGAAAGGGGGTTCCCACTAGGTCTATGATATATCCCTGCACTGTTTGTAGAATCCAAGTGTCTGAGCAAAGGGCGGCCCAATTGTGGAAAGAAAGGGAAATACGGCCCGCAGTGCGGGTACATGGTAACAACGGAGGAATATGGGTCCTTACCTGCAGTAAAGCGGGAACGTCCGCAGATTCCACGGCCTCTATCCGAGCCTCTGGAAAAGGGTCGTTGCTGATAATCCCTTGTCGGATAGAATGGTGTTGGTTGAGTACGGGGGCCTGAAGGCCAAAATCGGCTGGCGGCACGGCCCCGTTGCCGGCCAGCCCTTCCAAAAACCCCTCTGGTAGGGTTGCTCCTGAAGACACTGCGCATTGAGGATTGCACCTTATTAAGGGAGGTGAACACGTTGACATGTTTGTTTAATTCCTTGAGGAATGGTTCACCAAAAAGTTTCCCTTGTGCCTGGGGCCCAATCTCTTTTGTGCCAAGGTCTGCCAATTTACCGTTAATACGGAATAACGCTGCTTTTCGTCTCTCCGAAGAGAGCGTAACATTGGCGTTTCCGATGAAACAAAAACAACGTTGTGCCCACTCACGAATGTCATGTGCCCATTCCCTAAAGTCCTCGGTGGATAAGGAATCGGCTTTGGCGTAGGCATCATCCGCCAGATACATAATGCGAGCCAGGGGGCCTACGGAATCCAGTAGGTTATCTTGGGCGCCCCATAGGCCTTTCTCTACCCCCCGTCGAGGGTCTCTGCCACTGCGCATCATAAAGGTCGTCATAACTTTGTCAAATTCTGGGGTCTGAGCGACCTTATCCGGCAGGGAAGGGCGTGGGCATTCAGACCTGAGTCTGTTGCGGACCTCTTTCTCCAGAGGTTTGCGGAGCCACAGGTGCATGAACCTAGAAAGGTGTTCCGGAGGCGACCATTCACCCGATCTGGGGTGTCGTATGTTGCGAGGATCGAACATCGCCTGACCTGAGGGGTCCATAATGGTGTCTGAGTCAATAGGAGGTTCTGCGTCAGCAGTGTCTTCGATACCTCTTGCCTGGGCCGCACCCAGGAGGGTCTTCTGCATGAAAGCGGAAACAGACTTCTCGTCCGAGCCCCATGCGTCGTAATCCGACTCTGAAGCGTCAGCTTGCCACTCATCTAGTACTGACATGGAGTGGGTAGGGTCCTGTTCTTCTTCTGAAGAGTACTCCTGACGCGGGGCCGGAGTGTGAAGTTTGGCAGTTTTACGTTTGGCAGGTGCCTTACCCTTGGGTGGTTTGGGTGTATAGTCCTCGCCTTTGTCATGGCGTTTCGTAGGGCGGGATTCATCCCCTGTCTGATAGTCGGACAGGTCGGAGTCCGACTCGTGTCGTGGACGTCTGCGAGTTTTAGGTACGTCAGGAGCCGAAGCTCGGGCCTTGGAGAGTGCCTTCTCCACAGAGGCAGCGACAGCTGCGTTAATCATAGCCTGGAAGTCTACAGGGACATTCTGGGAATTCTCCATGATAAGGGTCGGCTGGTATGTCGCTGAAAGGCACAGTAATAAACGGGCACCCAGGTCTTGAGAACAGGCGTATGGTCAGTTTTAATAGTATGGGAACAAAGCCCAGTATAAACCCCAGCAGGGTAAAGTAGTGACCTTATAAACTGGGGCTCACCCAGTTAGAGAGAACTGCAACAGCTAGTCTCCTAATAAGCAGCGTATTAATAGTGGGGGCTCACCCCGGTCGCACAGGGTTGAAACCCTTAAGTGCAGGTCACAATAATAAACAGGCAGCAGCACTGACCTGACTGACCCAGCCACATGAGGCACAGAGAGAACTGAATAGTAGTCTGAGATAGGCACAGGGGTGAAAACCACTAATGAGGGAGTAACAGCTAATTAGTACAGTCACACTGAATCCCCAATGAGATGTTATGAGGTAAAATTAAGATGGCTGAAAACGGCGGGAAAACGGCCGCGAAAATGGCGGGAAAACGGCCGCGAAAATGGCGGGAAAACAGCCGCGAAAATGAGGGAGCCAGGAGGCACTCCAGGCTAGAGGGGGACCTGAGGAACCCGAGGTAAATGATAATAATACGATATAGTAAGAAATAAATGCACAAGAAGTAATATAGCTCCAGGGGAGCAAAAAGTCTGACCTGTCTGCTGATGGAGCAGTAAAGAAAGAGGAAGTGTACAGGCAGCATGACCCTTATATTCTATGCGGCGGAGTGATCTACTTGTTACTCTTTACATTTTTTTCTTTACTGCTGTGGAGTTAGTAAAGAGAGTTAATGCAAAATAGGAAGCCTCCTGTCATGTTTTAAAATTAGGGTTATAATGTGCGCACTTTTGGAAAAAGGTAGCCATGTTTTTCCAATACAAACCCTTTTTATATATGCCTCTACATATAATATAGTGAATGTAGCTCTTCAGTTGCTTCATTGCTGATTTTTACAATTTTTTTACTCAAACAGATAGTAATTAAAAGGTATGAAAAGAGGTACTACCAACAATAATAAAACTAGGCCAATTTCATTAGAATTGTTAAACACATTCTTAAATTACTTGTCTTCTATATGTTCTTCTTCCTACAAAATTCTCCTTTTCAAAGCTGCATTTTTACTTGCTTTCTTTGGAGCACTCCGTATCAGCGCAGTTGCAGCTGCGAATAAAAATGCAGATGCACCTTTATTAATTAATGATCTGCAGATCCATGCTAATCACATCAAATTGTTCATAAAAAGATCAAAAACAGACCAATCAGGAATTGGCAATTGCATAAAATTAAATGAATTATCGTCATCTATTCTTTGTCCAGTTCTAGCTGTGAAAGAATGGTTAAGGGTAAGGTCTTACATCCAATGCCCTATATTTGCTCATTCTAATAAGTCACCTTTAACGAAATTTCAGTTCAATTTTATTCTAAAGGAATGTAAAAACAGAATTGAAGCAGCTACTTTGGCATAAAAAATTGGCTTAAAAGAAAAAACAATAAAGAAAATAGGGAGATGGACATCAAACAGATATAAATTGTATTAGACCAGATTTATTAATTTAAATTTTTTTCCAGATTCGGTGAAGATCATCTGGATTATCGGCAGCTAAAAAACTATCTACATTAAAATTTAATTCAGGAAAGAAATTGAACAAACTAATGTTCGGTACCAGCGCTGGGGTTGTGATGGGATAGATAAGTATGATGGTTACCTTATCCTGGCGGGTTACCTTGTCCTGGCGGGACCTGGGGTATAATCGAAAGGAGTAAAACACCGACTGTCCGGTCAGGCAGTGGGATGGAATGATTCTGCGGTACTTCTTGTTTGCTGTTACTTCTTGCTCTACCTCTCAGCGCGTATGCCGCCCCGGCCGGTGGCTGGCGTGCGCGCGAGGGAGCGGTGTTGGTACAGGGTTCCGGAACAGGCGGCGTGACGTCACGACTGACCTACGGAGTAATCCAAAGACCAAAAACGATCCAACGCGTTTCAAAGCCTACGGGCTTCTTCGTCAGGGATAGTTGTTGTGTTTGTGTTCTGGGTTAAGTAGGCGTCCGGTCCGCCTGTTCCGGAACCCTGTACCAACACCGCTCCCTCGCGCGCACGCCAGCCACCGGCCGGGGCGGCATACGCGCTGAGAGGTAGAGCAAGAAGTAACAGCAAACAAGAAGTACCGCAGAATCATTCCATCCCACTGCCTGACCGGACAGTCGGTGTTTTACTCCTTTCGATTATACCCCAGGTCCCGCCAGGACAAGGTAACCCGCCAGGATAAGGTAACCATCATACTTATCTATCCCATCACAACCCCAGCGCTGGTACCGAACATTAGTTTGTTCAATTTCTTTGCTTTATTTACCACTTTGGATCGGAGCAGCCGTAATCCATTTAGGTACCAAGCAGCGGCTCTGTCTGCCTGAGTGCATATAGAGAAAACTTAATAGCGGTAGCGCAGGCACTATTATATTATATATACACTCTTAAAATTTAATTCAGACAATTTAGGCTTCAATGACAAAGTTAATTTTTTTTGGAAAAGTACAGCTTGAATGCAAATAAAAAACCTCTACTCAGAATGTATTTCAGCATCAAAAAATATGGACGTTGCCTAACATGATGATTATACATGCTGGTTCTTTTGACATGGGCTAGTTAAAAACCCATGAGTTAATAAAAGTGTAAAAAATACGCTGGAGGATATACACGTGCAATTCCCAATAGCCAACACCCAGATGGGCCTGGACAGGTAAGAATATGATCTTCATGGAAAAGATCAAAATCCGTATTGATAAGAGTTTTGAAAAATTCATAGGATCTATTAAAGGTAAAAGTTACAGGCATGTAGAGTTCGAAGGATTTCCGGAAAGATACTATCTGACATTGATTTAGATGTACTTAATGTTGGATTCCAAAATGTGATTGAAGGTGGTTGCGGTGCCGGTTAGCCATTTAGCTTCGCTATATGGCGGTATGGGGTAAAGTCGCCCTCGGGGGCGGACTAATTGTTATTGTTTATTCATATATATTAATTGGCTGGTTTTAACAATGGAGTTTTATGTAATAAATACAGGTAACATTAGGCACCGTGGCCAATTATATTCCACTAATAATAAATAAACTTAATTATTTACTCAAGATGTGTCTACTTTATTATTTATTGTCAAACAGGGTTAGATCATATTTGGCTTGTATGACACCATGTACACTGATACAGAACCTCGTAGTACAGCAGTGCCTCCTCGGTTACCATGCTGACTGGAGCGTTGCGCTTTCCGTTTGTATACCATGGTTACTGGAGCCGCCAGGTGAAAGGGTCAGTCATAGAGCGGGGAGCTTATTACCCAGTGTTTTGTTAATATAATGGAAAGCCAATTATTGAAAGTGTATGAGCGATGAGAGCGTGCTCGTGACCGGAGTAAACTGAAATACGCTGTGCCATCTTCAGAGCAGCGCTCAAATCATTGTCATGTGTTACCATGTGAAAGAAAATGGTGGCTGCAAAATGTTAACCCACAGTGGTAGAGTACTTACTGCTTTAGTGTAGAAAGAAATTCAAGTGGAGAATCTCAAAATGAATACTCACCCCTTCCCAGGAAATAAGGCCGGTTTCAAATGGCCATTATTCTTAAAGGAGTTGTCTCACTTCAGAAAATGGCATTTATCATGTAGACAAAGTTATAGGGGTTGTCCGGGCTTTTTCAATTCATGTCCTCTACTGAGGATAGGTCATAAATGTTAAAGGGGTTGTCTCATCATGGACAATGGGGACATATCGCTAGGATATGCCCCTATTGTCTTATAGGTGCGGGTCCCATTGTCAATGATGAGACAACCCCTTTAGTACAAGGCGCTTACTAATTTATTGTGATTGTCCATATTTATTTTTCCATCACGGTATGCACTGCTTGTGTGCAGAGGTGGTCGGGACAGAAGCTACTGCGAATGCGTGCCTATGTGCACTCCCATGGTCCCGGCCACCTGAGAAGCCCATGCTTTTTGCTATAGTGTGCAAGCACTGCCACCACTGCTGGATTTCAGGGGTGGTCATAACCATGGATACGAGCAGTGTATAATGTGATGGAAAAATAAATCCAGCCAGCAAAGGAGGCAATATAGACAATCACATTACATTAGTAAGTGCCTTGTATTAACTTTCTCTACATGATAAATGCCATTTGCTGAAGTGAGACAACCGGTTTAATGGGGGTTTCTCACGAAACATATTCTACATTTTCAAACCAGCACTTGGATCTGAATACGTTTATGTGGTTAAACATTTAGTATAGCCAGTGAGCTATTCAATAAAATGTATCTGCATAGCGCCTCCTGCTGTTTGTTCTATTCCTTTTTTATTTTGTCCGTCTCACTGAGCTGATTGAACACACTCAGTTTATGTTCTGTTTGAAACTGTGGCAGTTGCACGGATAGAGCTGCAGCAGAAAGGACACGCTCCTGAGCTGAAGAAAATCTAGCAGAGCAATATATGGAGAGATCTCTGGACCCATGTGCGTTACATGGCTGTTTCTTGCAGAACACCATACTGCATAAGGTGTCCTTGACTGCAGAGACATGGTGGGAGAATTGGTAAAGGGGTCAGCGATGCCGGGTGCTTCCTTTCCTACCCCCTTTCTCATGTTGTTGTCATGGTATGGTCCCTTTGATTTCCTTGGAGTAGTAGTGTATGTCCCTTTCCTCCCCTGCCGTCATGGAGCAGCACTGCTCACAAGAGGCTTATAAGCCCGTCCTTGGCGGGAATCAGCTCCTTTTCCGGCTTTCCTGAGGAACGTTCCACCCTCCAGCCCCTTTTTCCTTTTCCAGTTCATTACTATTTTGCTTTTTATGCCGTGTGTTACCCTGTTTTATAGTCTACTATTCTTATGATGAAGTCACAGCTGGCAGTCAGGTGTTTGGAGATAATGGATGGAGCTGAGGGTGGACTTGCCCACCAGGAGTCTCCAGTGGTGGACATTCCACTTCAGGCATTTTGGGAGATATATATTTTACTTTAGGATATGCATAATGGTATTTATCATTAAAAAAAATTAAGCTGTGACCGATCTCCGTCCAACAAAGGTTCATTGGTTGACTGTGTCTTTATTTTGGGAAAGGGGGGGTAGGCATGGTTGGAGGAATAGGGTTTTAGTTCTCTGCAGTCTGCTTTGTTAGAAAGGTATTGACATGTCCTATATGATGTCTGATTTTCATTTTTTTACATCAATCATGTCATAACCCCTTTTAAAGTCTTTATTACAGCCACAGAACCTGGATGGTGATCTAAGTTTAGTTTAGTATAACCATGAGGAAGCTTGAAACCAGCCTAGCTCAGTACTGCCAACATGGTCGAGAACCTTCAGGGATCAGCCAAAACCAAGATAAAAGGATACAAGGAGACCGGCACCAATTATCATTTCTCATATAGTGCTAAGCACAGCATTTAACATGAATCTATTTTCAAGGAAATGAGGACATTCTGAAGATAGATCATACTGTATGATCTTCAGGTTAAGGCATATGGTCGTCCTTCAGGGGCGGTCTGGCAACTTAAAGTGGCCCTGGAAGAAATCTAAAAGGGGCCCAACCAAATTGACAGAAGGTGGGGCAACACAAGTAGGCAGGGTCAGCCATACCCTCTGCAGTGTAGGTCAGAGGCCTCTTCCAGCCTGAGACCTTAAATGTCTGTATCATCTGTACACTAATTCATAGGCTTCAAGCCTAGTGGCCTAGTTCCTATGAGGGTGAACGGCAGGCCAGGAAGCCATGGGCTCCTGTGCCCGCCACAGTGTTCAGCTGTATCACTGTCCTGAAAATGCTTCCCATAAAAAACTTGCAGCTTTATTAATAATAACAATAAAAAACTGTTATCTAAACACGAATCACATACAAGATCCACAATGTCTACGCGTTTCGGACTCCACAATCTCAGTCCTTACTCATGACATACAGAAAAGTGAATGTTCACCTCTCTTTAAACATGTGGTGCACCAGGTAATCAAGACTTCGGCATCACATGCTCAGAAAGGGAGGAGAACTAATCAACACCCAATGCATCAAAAAGAAAAGACAACATGTACCGTATAGAATACTGAAAAACTCAAAAAATAGTTCTTTAAACAATATTGTAAAATCAGATTGTGTTTTCTGTTCAGACTTGTGGGAAAGCAACTTCCCAATTCAAACATCCAATATGCCTCACCGCTGAGGAGTTTTCGTTTGTGATCTCCTCCTCTAATGGGAAGAGTAACCCTTTCCACTCCATGAACAGAAAACGCTCTTGTATCTCCTTTGTGCACAGTGGCAAAGTGAAAACTGGCTGCAGATACATTGCGAGTTTCATAATATGGTACAGTTGTGTTCAAAATAATAGCAGTGTGTTTAAAAAAGTGAATAAAGCTCAAAATCCTTCTAATAGCTTTTATTTCCATCCACACAAATGCATTAGGAACACTACACATTCTATTCCAAATCAAAACATGAAGAAAAAGATATCACATTTTTGTTGTTCCTCTAAAAAAAATTGAAGAAAAGTGAATATTAGACTGTTCAAAAAAATAGCAGTGTTTGTATTCTTCTTTACAAACTCAAACATTCACTATATAAACTGAAAAATGTTTGAAGATTTTGCTTTCCTTTGAATCACTTAACTAATATTTAGTTGTATAACCACTGTCTCTGAGAACCGCTGGACATCTGTGTTACATGGAGTCAACCAACTCCTGGCCCTGTGAGCAGGTATTCCAGCCCAGGATGATTGGACTACATTCCACAGTTCTTCTCTATTTCTTGGTTTTGCCTCAGAAACTGCATTTTTGATGTCACCCCACAAGTTTTCTATCGGATTAGGATCCGGGGATCGGGCTGACCACTCCATAACGTCAATCTTGTTGGTCTGGAACCAAGATGTTGCACGTTTACTGGTGTGTTTGGGGTCGTCTTCTTGTTGGAACACCCATTTCAAGGGCATTTCCTCTTCAGAATAAAGCAGCATGACCTCTTCATGTATTCTGATGGATTCAAACTGATCCATGATCCCTGGTATGCGATAAATAGGCCCAACACCTTAGTATGAGAAACATCCCCATATCATAAAGCTTGCGCCACCATGCTTCACTGTCTTCACTGTGTACTGTGGCTTGGATTCAGTGTTTGGGGTTCGTCTGACAAACTGTCTCCAGCCACTAGATCCAAAAAGAGCAATCTTACTTTCATCAGTCCACAAAATGTCTCTTTAGGCCGTCAATGTGCTCTTTGGCAAATTGTAACCTCTTCAGCACAGGTCTTTTTTTCAACAGTGGGACTTTGCGGATGCTTCTTACAGATAGCTCGGCTTCACATAGGCGTCTTCTAATTGTAACAGTACTCACAGGTAACTTTAGACCTTCTTTGATCTTCCTGGAGCTGATTGTTGGCTGAGTCCTTACCATTTTGGCTATTCTTCTATCCATTTGAATGGTAGTTTTTCACTTCCACGTCTTTCAGGTTTTGGTTGCCATTTTAAAGCATTTGTGATAATTTTAGCTGAGCAACCTATCATTTTCTGCACTTCTTTATATGTTTTCCTCTCTCCAATCAACTTTTTAATCAAGGTACGCTGTTCTTCTGAACAATGTCTGGAACTACCCATTTTCCTCAGAATTTCAGAGAGAAATGCACTGTAACCAGCATGTACAACATTTTCTGCCTTCCTTATTTTGAACATGCCGCTTTCAATAAGTGATTAAATTACAGAGAATCAGCAGCATGTATGTCATGACTGTTGGGTCTGTTGGGTTTCTATTACTCTACTACACCTGCTAGGAAATTATTTGCCATGTAGAAATATCATTTCTACCAAAAACAGTGATTGATCAGGTTAGTGATGTCTGACTGCTATTATTTTGAACACAACTGTATATCTAATAAATGTTTGCGTATTCTGCTTTTTATTTGTTTTGTAGTGCAACCCTACATATTGTAGAAGACAATCTCTGCAGGTGATTAAATAAATTGCATAATCTGTGTTACAGTTCAAATATTGTTTTATGGTGTAATTCTTGCCATTCACAGTAGATGTCACATTTTGACACACTGACAAGTATTCACAACAGATACATCTGTTACTACCACATTTGTAGCTCTCTTTATAGGTGAGCCATATAGGTGGAGTTGCTGATCGTTCCTGAAAAAGACTGGGGCTGATTTTTTGCCCTATGGTTGTGGCTCTGCGGGCCACACATTTAACCCCCTAATTGACTATCCCTTTTCACTCCTGGTCATAGGCGTGCGCAGCCTATTGCATTAGGGTGTGCACCCTAAAGCACAAACACACACACCGCGCGCGCGTGTGTATGTATGTATATATATATATATATATATATATATATATATACACTCACCTAAAGAATTATTAGGAACACCATACTAATACGGTGTTGGACCCCCTTTTGCCTTCAGAACTGCCTTAATTCTACGTGGCATTGATTCAGCAAGGTGCTGATAGCATTCTTTAGAAATGTTGGCCCATATTGATAGGATAGCATCTTGCAGGTGATGGAGATTTGAGGGATGCACATCCAGGGCACGAAGCTCCCGTTCCACCACATCCCAAAGATGCTCTATTGGGTTGAGATCTGGTGACTGTGGGGGCCATTTTAGTACAGTGAACTCATTGTCATGTTCAAGAAACCAATTTGAAATGATTCGAGCTTTGTGACATGGTGCATTATCCTGCTGGAAGTAGCCATCAGAGGATGGATACATGTTCTCATTCTGTTTACGCCAAATTCGGACTCTACCATTTGAATGTCTCAACAGAAATCGAGACTCATCAGACCAGGCAACATTTTCCAGTCTTCAACAGTCCAATTTTGGTGAGCTCGTGCAAATTGTAGCCTCTTTTTCCTATTTGTAGTGGAGATGAGTGGTACCCGGTGGGGTCTTCTGCTGTTGTAGCCCATCCGCCTCAAGGTTGTGCGTGTTGTGGCTTCACAAATGCTTTGCTGCATACCTCGGTTGTAACGAGTGGTTATTTCAGTCAACGTTGCTCTTCTATCAGCTTGAATCAGTCGGCCCATTCTCCTCTGACCTCTAGCATCCACAAGGCACTTTTGCCCACAGGACTGCCGCATACTGGATGTTTTTCCCTTTTCACACCATTCTTTGTAAACCCTAGAAATGGTTGTGCGTGAAAATCCCAGTAACTGAGCAGATTGTGAAATAGTCAGACCGGCCCGTCTGGCACCAACAACCATGCCACGCTCAAAATTGCTTAAATCACCTTTCTTTCCCATTCTGACATTCAGTTTGGAGTTCAGGAGATTGTCTTGACCAGGAGCACCCCCCTAAATGTATTGAAGCAACTGCCATGTGATTGGTTGACTAGATAATTGCATTAATGAGAAATAGAACAGGTGTTCCTAATAATTCTTTAGGTGTGTGTGTATATATATATATATATATATATATAGCATTTATGCCATTAGCCCGCATTATCAGCCCTTATGCCTCATTAACCCCCATTATGCCTAATTAGCCCCCGTTATGCCTCATTAGCCCCTGTTATGCCTCATTAGCCCCATTATGCCCCATTAGCCCCCATTATGCCTCATTAGCCCCCGTTGAACCTCATTAGTCCTCATTATGCCTCATTAGCCCCCATATGCCTCATTAGCCCCCTTTTTTTATAAAATAAAAAAAACACTTACCTCTCTGCTCCTGGACGCCGCCGCTCGTCGCCGTCCGCGATCCTCTTCCTCCTGCTGTCGGCTGTGCTTTGAACTGGCACACACAGCATGACGTCACAAAGTGCCTCACGCTGTGCGCAGCCCTGCACAGCCGACAGCCAAGGACCAGGAAGCGGTAAGTACATAGCGTTCACCGCTTCCTGGTCCTCCGGTACTAATGAGCGCTACTAAAATGGAAGCGCTCATTAGTATTCGCCAGCCAGCAGGCTTGATTAGGGTGTGCCCAGGCACACCCGGCACACCCCATGTGCATGCCTATGGAAACAAGCAGTGTATAATGTGATGGAAAAATTAATCTAGCCAGCAAAGGAAGCAATATGGACAATCACAATAATAAATTAGTAAGTGCCTTGAATTAACTTCCTTTACATAATAAATGCTATTTGCTGAAGTGGCAAAACCCCTTTAAAGAGGACCTGTCACCACTCCTGACATGCCTGTTTTAATAGCTACATGCATTCCCCATGTAATAACAATTCTGGAACATCTATTCTTATGGCTCTATGTTGTGCCATTCCTCTATTATTTCTACTAGAAGTTAGGAATGAATTGCTAGCAGTCTGCAGTAAGGGTAAAGAGGGGTGTTACCAGTTAGGGAGGGTGTTTCTGCACAGTCTGACAATGGCAGCACTGACTGATAGAGTCAGACTGTGCAGGGACACACCCCAACTGGTTACCACCCCTCTGTACCCTTACTGCAGACTGCTAGCAATCCAGTCATAACTTCTAGTAGAAATAATACAGGAATGGCGCAACATAGAGCCATAGGACTAGATGTTCCAGAATTGTTAGTACATGGGGTATGCATGAAGCTATTGAAACAGGCATGCCAGGAGTGGTGACAGCTTTAAAGTGGTTGACCCATAAAAAATATTCTACATTTTTGAAACCAGCACCTGGATCTGGATACTTTTGTGGTTGCATGTGATTAAAATGTTAGTATAGCCACTGAGTTATTCACTGAACTCTATCTGTATAGCGCCACCTGATGTTTGCACTTTTTCTAAATTCTCTCTCCTGCTCAATAAGGTAGACATATATGCTCAGTCCTGCTGCAACAGAAAGGGTGTGCCCCTGAGCTGCCAGCTTGAAATAAATCTAGCAGAGCTAACAAATGGGCAGATCTCTGGATCCATATGAGGTACATGGCTGGTTCTAAGTTTGTGAAACTGCCATGCCCTGTAAGATGTCAGGTTTTCACTTTTTAAATTACTCATATGAGTACCTCTGTTTTTTTGTACCTTATACTGATCATGGCTAGTTTCTGGATTAACCCTGTCTCATCTGGTTTTCACCCTGCTTGGCTTGTCTACAACTCTTTTCACCCCGGTCATTCCGGTAGGTCTGCTTCTGGGAAACTTGCAGCAGTTTACTCCTACCTTACTCCGCAGACGTAACCTGGGTCCCTAGCAGCCAAGTCCATCTGGAATTGCAGCAAGCTGTGGTACAGAGCCTAAGGGTAGTCGTAACTTACTACCACCCAAATGGGTTAAGGAAGACTGGTAGCAGTTTCTGGGTTTGCTGGTTGTGGTTCTGGAATGTGACCATAGTATTTCCTTACAGTAATAGTCATTAGTATTATCTTATATATAGAACATCATGCTAGAAAGGTATTCAGAGCTTTTTCTCACTTTTTTATTCCAGAGACAAAGTATAGCAACAGAAATATAAACCTTACAGGGCTCAAATAGCAATTTTCCTATGTATATTTTGGTTTATCTGCTTGCGGCACACTGAATTATCTCTGGCAGCTGATGTTCATATAATAATGATGGTTAAATGTGGTTAAAGTGAGGACATAGCAGCTGTGACTACAAGGTGACCAGCGGGAGCACAGCTTTTCTTAGCAGCCAGATTCCTCTATTAATACCTGAAACCTCTTTAAAAGGGTTTTCCAGGTAGATGATTTTTTATACAATAGTTAAATGGCTCACCTGCACTGGCGTAACTATAGGGGTCACAGCGGAATACTAGTGAGCGCTTCCATAATGGAGGCGCTCAGTAGTCTGCATGCAGGAGGAGGGGGAGAGAAGCACTGTGAGTACTGTACAGTACTTGCCCCTCCTCCTGCTCGCTCTTCCCAGGGCCCGCGCTGCTGTGTCCTAGCTGCCTGCAGCGTCAGGACGTACAGAGAGCACTCTGACCTGAAGCTGCAGGAGGTCAGGTGACTGCAGCGCCGGCCCTGAGAAGAGAAGACAACCAGGACAGGGAGAGTGCCGGCAGGAGAGGTAAGTTACTTTATTATTTTACAGTCTGATCTGAGGTCTGATATGGAGGTCTAATGGGGGGGGGGGGTCTGGAGAGGTCTAATTGGGGTCTGGAGTGGTCTATGGGGGGTCTGAAGGTCTGACTGGGGGGCTCTGGAGGTCTGACTGGGGGGGTCAGGAGATCTGACTATGGGGGTCAGGAGGTATAACTGGGGAGGTCAGTAGGTATGACTGGGGGTATGGAGTGGTCCAATGGGGGGGTCTGGAGGTCTGACTGGGGGGTCTGGTGGTCTGAATGGGGAGTCTGGAAGTCTGTCTGGAGGGTCTGGAGGTCTGACTGGGGGGTCTGGAGAGGTCTAATAGGGGACTAGAGAGGTCTAATGGGTGTCTAATTGGGGGTATGGAGGTCTAATGGGGGTCAAATATGGGGGTATGGAGGTCTAATGGGGGTCAGATATGGGGGTCTGGAGGTCTAGTGGGAGTCTGGAGGTCTGATATGGGGGTTTGGTCTGTCATATATCTTCTATATAAAAAGAATCTTCATATAAAAGAGAGGATAAAAAAAACTATAAAAATTATATTATCCTTCTGGCGGACATAAACACGTCTCTAAGTTCTTTTTATCAAGTATCTTAATTTGATTTGTGCAAGCAGTGAAACAAAGGGACAATTATATATGCAAAAATATATAATCGTTTATTATAAAAACAAAGAATATAAAAATCAATACAATTGCAAAACAAATGATGAAGTTACAAAATAATACCCAAAATGTACCACACGGTGGTGTTAACACACCCCTATCTGATCAGCACAGTATGATTTAGTGATTTATGACAACCAGTGTCATACTTTTAACAAACGGACTCATATACCAAGAGAAACTTAGGATCTTCTGTTTATCAAACAGGCTATAGCAATAAAACACGGATTATACAGGAAAATAACTGTTATCCCTTGACTCTGTTTTCCTATGACCAATCAAAAATATATGATATTAATATGATAGAATATTCAGCTCGGCAATCAGACTATGGAAGATAACTTTCCAAGGTTTTAGTCCTCTTTTCAAATAATGTCAGATCTTCCATTAACAATATGCATCTTTGCTAAGAGAATAATCAGCATTATGGAGGCGCCTAACACTATATATTCCCACAGTATGGGAACTCTTGGCTATATACCGAGAGAAATATCTTATTAATATCACGAGTAGTAAACAAAATATACGTTACCGGGTCAAAGGTAGACAGAGTTCAGATGGGACCAGTTCTGAAGAACTTTCCTAGTAATCCAAAAAAATAATCCAAGTTTCTTCTGGTAAAGTTTTATTTTTGATTGAATGAATGGATCAATGGCTTAATATGGATTTATGGATCTATATGGATCTTTGGATCTCTCTTGCTGCTCTGCACATGAGTAATTATCCCACCCCCCTTATCTAAGAATCATCCCCTTTAGATTAGGGATTCCCAATCACATAAGGTGGGTGTATTCGCATGCTAATAACACCATGATGTCATATTAACTCCTAATATGGTATAGAACAAATAATGAAATAATATAATATTGTCCATCTGCCTCCAGATGGCACTGCGGTACTGCAGATGAACATCACAATGTTTAAGCATTAAAACTAAATATCTAATAATACATTCACATGACCCTTCTGACCTTTTAACATTAAGGAAGGTCTTTTCCTGACACTTTTAATTACCTATATCCTGGACTTGTTGGAGTTGGCTGTCTTCTCCTGTCTTTTTGAAATATAGGTTGACTTGATGAAAATTTTATATAACGGCTTTGATGCTTGGCATCGGAATTTATACATTTCACTTATCTACATCCATGAATAACTATTGTTTTGAAATAACATTTACTCTTCTCAGAAATCCAATTAACATAAACTTACTTCAATGTTTCTGTACCTTCTACAATACCTTCTAAATGATAAATACATGGTATAACATATATATAAATTGATACATTGTTACACATAGATAATACATTATATGAATTATTGATTAACATATGTTGTAGACTAAATATACCATACAGAGATATATATAATATAATTATGAATATATAAATTGAACCTCATACAGCAGGTGTGCCTCAAGGATATGAACCCTTATCATGTCATGGCTTATCCATGAAACAACCTTGTTCCCTCCAGACAGACATGTCTTAGGAAGTTGGTATACTCCCCATAGATAAATCCATATCCTTAGCAATAACTTTTAAATACAATGTCCGTTTATGTTCACAATTATTTTTATATAAACTGAGCTTGCCATGAACTCATCTTGACTTCTTCAGCCACATAATAGAACTTTGGTTCAGGCTGATTTTATTCTTAAAGGCAATGAGATGAGCATTCATTTTGGTTATAATGTCATTAGATAATATTGTATACGTATGAAAATGCACAACAGGTCTGAGGTCTGATGTGTGGGTCTGGAGGTCTGATTTGGGGGTCTGGATGTCTAATGGGGGTCTTATCTGAGGTCTGATATTGGGTCGGGGTCTTACATGGAGTTCTAATGGGGGTCTGATCTGAGGTTTAAAACTGGGGTCTTATATGGGGTCTGACATAGAGGTCTAAAGGGGGTTTGGTCTGAGATGGTGGGATCTCATTTAGGGTTTTATATCGGGGTCCGATCTGAAAGGAAGGGGGGATTTTTTTGTACTAGCGCACAATATAAAGGGGTGTTTTTGTACTGACACTATCTGTGTGGTACTAGTATTTTCAGGGAGACTGTTTCTGCAGGAAAGTATTGGGAAGCACAGTGGACACAGTGTTGGGGGTGGCAGGATGGGGTGTTGAGAAGGTGGGAGGATGATGGAAAAGTAGGAAAATAAGATGTCGGTTTGTTAAACTCTGCAGAGACGAGGTGCAGCTGAAAGAAGTCACCATGGTGGTCTGGTCTAACAGGAGAAGAAGAGGAAAGAGAATATCTACATCAGAGAGGAGACATCACTGAATGGAAGAGGTACATATGTAGCTCTGTATGACCCTGTATGTTCTGTAGCACTGTATGTAATGTTTTCCAAGTATGTCTTTAAAGGGGTTGTCCGCTTTTTTTTTGTATGAGCGCTGCCTTCTCTGCTCTGTTTACCTGCTCATCACTGCAAATGCTACAGTGAGCAGGTGAATAGAATAGAGAAAGCAGCTCTCATATGGGCGCTGCCCTCTCTTCAAACAGTTGATCGTTGGGGGTGCCGGAGGACCCCAGGCGTTCTGATATTGATGACCTATTCTAAGGATAGGTCATCAGTAGTAAAAAAAGAGGACAACCCCTTTAACAGTAGGACTGGAGGGAAGGGGTTAGGTTGAGAATTTGCCTCGGGCAGCGGAAAAGTTAGGTACACCAATGCAGAGTGAAGGGGGGCCCAAGCTGAACTGTTGCACCAGGGCCCATGAGCCTTTAGCTGCACCCCTGCTCACCCAATCAGACTATGGGCAAAAAAGGGGTGCTGTATCTAAAAGCTCAATCAAGCCAATATAGGTGATTTAATAAAGTATATAAAAATTATAGGCACACTTCTTAATGATTAGGTTGACGAATGATGTTTCACCAAATATATTAAATCAGTTTCTTATTTAATAAATTTGGTGAAATATCATTAGGTGTCAACCTTGTCAGTTTCATTAAGAGGTGTGCCTATTATTTTTTAATATACTTTATTAGATGTTGTTTTTTTTATTTTTTTATTTTTTAAACGGGTCACAATGGGTTATAAATAAAAAGTAAACATAACTCACCTCCACTGGTCCTCACTGTCCTCCACTTTTTGTCCAAGCTGGGCAAACGAGAAATGCCAGGAAAGAACTATTCAGCCAATCATTTCCCTTAGCGGTAACCTGCCTCGGCTAGTGATTGGCTGAGGAGGCCTTCCAGTGTGTTGAATCGGGGCATTAAGTAGGGAGCAATGGGGAATGAAGTAGCATCCTAACAGCAGTAGCGAGGGATTGGTGGAGGTGAGTAATGCTTCTATTTGAATTTCAAATGTTCCTAATGCTTTTTTAAGTATCGCACTGGAAAACTCCTGTAAATTATATTATCATTTTGGTATACAGGCATCTCTGTATATGGTTCCTACTTACTCAGAACACCCCAACCACTGAATTCCATTTTACAAATTAACTAAGAACCTCACACTAAATACATTATCCATGTATGCAGTACACATATCTCACCTAGGTACTGTACATGAATACAATATATATTTTGGTACATACAACCCCCCCCCCCATATTTGTTATTTGTTCTTTATATTCTGCTGTGAGAAATGTTATCTGTTATTCTCCACACTATGTCATATGCAATTAATATTGATATTGAAGCCAGATGGGACCTGGGTGGGACTTCCCTTAGTTCTACTTTCCAAACATTTGTGGAAATTCACACCATGTTCTCTTCTTGAATTTTTTCATACTTAGAATACTTTTGGGTTTGTCCCAAGCAGATGTGAATTCCTTCACTGAATTACACACTTCTCGTCCCACTGGACATTATTCCATGAATTCTCACTATAATTTCACTTTATATTATCATCTACAAGCATGGTGTCCGCATCACCTCAACTACTGAGTAGTTTTGTCTGCCAAGGTTTTAATTATTATTATTTTTGGGATTTATACATACAAATAAAATCTTAACCACCTCCCGTCTGCCCATTGACTATAAACATCCGGGAGGTGGATCTCTATTTCTGAAAGCACGTTCTAAAACGTCCTGCAGCTTTCCCCCCTGTGCTCCGTGACTGAGCTCCCTCCTGACAGCCAAGACAGGCCAGCTTTACCCTGAGACCTTTTTTGCTGGTCTCCGGGCTTTTGATCGCTCTGACAAGCAATCAGAGCGATCACAAATGCATGTACCATCTCCCTCTCATTACTGCCAGTCAGAGAGGGAGATCGGTATTTAAACCAGGCATCGCGATCGCAATGCTAAACTGTAAGCCCTGGAGACTGATCAGCATGGTCTCTGGGGCATGTGAGCGCTGTAATTTCCAGTTACAGCGCTCAGAAATGGTTACCGTCTCCCTCTCTGTAGCGCTGTCAGGAGAGGGAGATCGGTACATTCACACCCCACCAGCGATCCCCCAGTGGCTCTTTTCACTGGAGACAAATCAGCATTGTCTCCAGAGCATGTGTTGTGAGCGCTGTAATTTCCAGTTACAGCGCTCAGAAAGGCTTGTACCGTCTCCCTCTCATTAGCGCTGGCAGGAGAGGGAGATCGGTACATTTACACTCCACCAGGATTCCCCAGTAGCTGGTTTTCACCTGGAGACCAATCAGCATGATCTCCAGGACATGTGATCGCCAGAGAAGGGTGAGTGCAGTGAGGTCTTTCAGAGACCTCGATCAGCCCTGCACTGAGGCTGTACAGCGCTGTATTGCGCTGTACAGCCTCTCTGGGCGGTGCATTTCTCCTGTAACTGGGGCTACTATGTCAGCCCCAGTTACAGGAGAAATCAAGTGAAAAAAAAAATGTCCCCCAGAGGCCTTGTATGACCTTATGGGGGACGCAAAGTGTAAAATAATTTTTTTTTTTTAAAAATGTAAAAAAAAAATTCTAGTTTTCACATGTAAAAAAAAAAAAATTCCCCAAGTAAGGAATAAAAAATAATAATTTCAAAATAGAAAAAATAAAATAAAATAGACATATTTGGTATTGCCGCGTCCGTGACGGTCGGCTCTATAAAGATATCACATAATCGACCCAGTCCAATAAACACCATAAAAAAATAAAATAAATAACTGTCAAAAAAAGCCAGTTTTGTCACCTTACATCACAAAAAGTGGAACACCAAGTGATCAAAAAGGCATATGTCCCACAAAACCGTCACCTCATCCCGCAAAAAATGAGCCCCATCATAAAAAAATCTCTCAAAAAATAAAAAAAACTATAGCTCTTAGAACATGGAGACACTAAAACATCATTTTTTTGGTTTCAAAAATGCTATTATTGTGTTAAAGTGAAATAATAAAAAAAAAAGTATACATATTAGGTATTGCCGCGTCCGTAAAAACCAGCTCTATAAAAACATCACATGACCTAACCCCTCGGGTGAACACCGTAAAAAATAAAAAATAAAAACTGTGTCAAAACAAGCAATTTTTGTCACCTTACATCACAAAAAGTGCAACACCAAGTGATCAAAAAGGCGCATGTCCCACAAAATGGTACCAATAAAACCGTCACCTCATCCCGCAAAAAATGAGCCCCTACATAAGAAAATCTCTCAAAAAATAAAAAAACTATAGCTCTTAGAACAGCATTTTTGGTTTTAAAAATGCTATTATTGTGTTAAAGTGAAATTAAAAAAAAAGTATACATATTAGGTATTTCCGCATCCGTAAAAAACAGCTCTATAAAAACATCACATGACCTAACCCCTCGGGTGAACACCGTAAAAAATAAAAACTGTGTCAAAACAAGCAATTTTTGTCACCTTACATCACAAAAAGTGCAACACCAAGTAATCAAAAAGGCGTATGTCCCAGAACATGGACACATTAAAACATATTTTTTTTGTTTCAAAAATGCTATTATTGTGTAAAATTTTAATAAATAAGAAAAAGTATACATATTAGGTATCGCCACGTCCGTAACAATCTGCTCTATAAAAATGTCACTTGACTGAACCCCTCAGGTGAACTAAATAAAAACTGTGCTAAAACAACCAATTTTTTGGTCACCTTGTCCCTTAAAGTGTTAGGCCTCTTTCACACGGGCGTTGCGGGAAAATGTGCGAGTGCGTTGTAATGCGTTTTGCACTCGCGTGAGAAAAATCGCGCATGTTTGGTACCCAAACCCGAACTTCTTCACAGAAGTTCGGGCTTGGGATCGGTGTTCTGTAGATTGTATTATTTTCCCTTATAACATAGTTATAAGGGAAAATAATAGCATTCTGAATACAGAATGCATAGTAAAATAGCGCTGGAGGGGTTAAAAAAATAAATAAAAATAATTTAACTCACCTTAGTCCACTTGATCGCGCAGCCCGGCATCTCCTTCTGTCTCCTTTGCTGAACAGGACCTGTGGCGAGCATTCATTACAGGTAAAGGACCTGTAAAGGACCTGTGGTGACGTCACTCCGGTCATCACATGCTATTATTTTCCCTTATAACCATGTTATAAGGGAAAATAATAATGATCAGGTCTCCATCCCGATCGTCTCCTAGCAACCGTGCGTGAAAATCGCACCACATCCGCACTTGCTTGCGGATGCTTGCGATTTTCACGCAACCCCATTCACTTCTATGGGGCCTGCGTTGCGTGAAAAATGCAGAATATAGAGCATGCTGCGATTTTCACGCAACGCACAAGTGATGCGTGAAAATCACCGCTCATGTGAACAGCCCCCTAGAAATGAGTGGGTCGGTATTCAGTGCGGGTGCAATGTGTTCAACTCACGCATCGCATCCGCGCGGAATACTCGCCCGTGTGAAAGGGGCCTTATAATTAATGATCAAAAAATCATATGTACCCAAAAATAGTACCAATAAAACTGGCACCTTATCCCCTAGTTTCCAAAATGGGATCACTTCTTGGGAGTTTCTACTGTAAGGGTGCATCAGGGGGGCTTCAAATGGGACATGGCATCTAAAAACCATGTAAGACTCAAAGAGAATTTCTGTGTGATATCAGGAACAGGTGAAGCAGCAGTCCCAAAAATTGGAGTAAGTCCCTTCTCCAGAAAAACAACCAACGTACATATGTATGGGTCCACGCTAGGTTTCCACAGGCAGGCGTTTCACTCACAGGAAGATTCCATGGAGATTCGACAATGTCACCGGTACATCTCCAATATCAATCCTGATACCGACCAGCAAAGTTTTTTCTCCTTTACAGATTCCTTTAGTAGCAGCCCTGGTCTGCTCCCCCCAAGAACAGGTGCTTTAATAAGAGGGTCCTGGGAGCTCCTGCAGTCCAGCAGCTGAGGTCAGAGCACCAGGCTCCACAACCATGTGGAGTTCCTTTTCTTCTGCGCCCTGCTGTGTGCCCATACATCAGTTTATGACCACATGTGGGGTGTTTCTGTAAACCACAGAATCTGGGTAATAAATATTGAGTTTTGTTTGGCTGTTAACCATCGATGTGTTAAAGAAGAAAATGGATTAAAATGGAAAATCTGCCAAAAAAGTGAAATTTATAAATTTGATCTTCATTTTCCTTTAATTCTTGTGGAAGGCCTAAAGGGTTAACAAAGTTTGTAAAATCGGTTTTAAGTAACTTGAGGGGTGTGGTTTCTACAATGGGGTCATTTATTGGGGTATCCACTATGTAGGCCCCACAAAGTGACTTCAGACCTGAACTGGTCCTTAAAAAGTGGGTTTCTTAAAAATTTGAAGAATTGCTTCTAAATTTCTAAGCCTTCTAATGTCCTAAAAAAATAAAATGACATTTCCAAAATAATGCCAACATAAAGTAGACATTTGGGGAATGTTAAGTAATAAATATTTTATGAGGTATCACTTTCTGTTTTAAAAGCAGAGAAATTGAAATTTAGAAAATTGCGAATTTTTCCAAATTTGTGGTAAATTTGGGATTTTTTCATAAATAAAGGTGAAATATTTTGACTCAAATTTATGACTATCATGAAGTACAATGTGTCATGAGAAAACAATCTCTGAATGACTTGGATAAGTAAAGGCGTTCCAAAGTTATTACCACATAAAGTGAGATATGTCAGTTTTGCTAAATTAGGCCTGGTCAGGAAGGGGGCAAATGGCCCAGATGGCAAGTGGTTAAGCCTGATATATCATTGAGCAAAATTCTCCAAAAAGTTTCTCCAGAAACTGCTTCATAGCTCAGTAATGCTCATTTGGAGTATATATATATATATATATATATATATACTCACCTAAAGAATTATTAGGAACACCATACTAATACAGTGTTGGACCCCCTTTTGCCTTCAGAACTGCCTTAATTCTACGTGGCATTGATTCAACAAGGTGCTGATAGCATTCTTTAGAAATGTTGGCCCATATTGATAGGATAGCATCTTGCAGTTGATGGAGATTTGAGGGATGCACATCCAGGACACGAAGCTCCCGTTCCACCACAACCCAAAGATGCTCTATTGGGTTGAGATCTAGTGACTGTGGGGGCCATTTTAGTACAGTGAACTCATTGTCATGTTCAAGAAACCAATTTGAAATGATTCGAGCTTTGTGACATGGTGCATTATCCTGCTGGAAGTAGCCATCAGAGGATGGATACATGTTCTCATTCTGTTTACGCCAAATTCGGACTCTACCTGTCACTACCAGAGCTTTGAGACGTTTTCACAGCTCTGTTTCTCCACCCCTGGGATGATGTCACTACTAGAGCTTGGAGGAGTTCCCTCTGCTCTGTTTCTCCGCCCCTGTGTTGAGGTCTTTACTTCCTCCCAGCTGTCCCTCCTGTGTTTGATTTCTCTGCCTTTAAATCACCCCTCCTCCTTTGTAGGGTGTGGATTATACTTTTCATTTGAGCTGTATCTCTCGCTTGAGTATCTTCACTTGTGTGATATCTTTCTATGGACCTGAGTTCTGCTGAAGCAAGTACTTCGGATAGTGTCTGCTGACTTTGGATCTGTTTTCACTGCTGCTGCAGCTCCTTCAGTTAAGTGTGCAGACATTGTGTGTTTCTGTTTGTTTGCTGACTGGATCCGAGGCGACCCCGGTTCCGTCCATATTCTGAGCAGGGCACCGGTGGCCGTGCCCCTTCCACTATTGTAGGGGTTACAGTGGTCATCAGCCTTAGGTACGCGGGTATGTCTCGATCCACCATTTGGATCTGGACATGTGCTTAGCAGCATAGGGAGAGCTTTTAGGGTCTGACAGGGGTCACCCTTTATCCTCCCTAGTTTGGGTCCGGTCAGTAGCTTATTCACTGTGTATGCTCTTGTTGCTCACATACAGACGTGACACTATAATCCACCATAACCGTCCTTTTTGACATGGATCCACTTTCTAACCTGGTTGACCGTATGCAGGGTCTTTCTTTGGAGGTAGTGGATCTCCGTCAATCTATGACTCAGCTTCATGCATTGGGCTATGCTCCAGCCCATGGAGTCTGTTGCGAGCCAAAGGTCTCACTTTCGGAAACGTTCTCCGGGGGCATTGAGAATTTTGTTAGCTTCAGAGAGGCATGCAAACTCAATTTTTGCTTGTGTCCCCATTCCTCTGGTAATGAGGAGCAGAGGGTGAGGATTGTCATCTCCCTGCTCAGGGGTAATGCTCAGACTTGGGCTTTTTCGCTGCCATCGGGGGATCCCTCCCTTCGATCTGTGGAAAGATTTTTTGTGGCCCTGGGGCAGATATATGATGACCCGGATCGTGTTGCTCTGGCTGAATCCAACTTACGTTTTTTATGCCAGAACAAACTGTCTGCGGAGCTTTACTGTTCTGAATTTTGGAGATGGGCAGCTGATTCAGGTTGGAATGATGCTGCACTCCGGAGTCAGTTCTGTCATGGTCTCTCAGAGAGATTGAAAGATGCGTTTGCTTTCCATGAGAGACCAACGTCCTTAGAGTCTGCCATGTCATTGGCGGTACGCCTTGACAGGCGTCTAAGAGAAAGAAACGAGACCTCTCTGTCCAGCCATTGTCAGTCTAGGGGCAGTGGTGCGGACTCATTCAGTGTGCAGGGGCCTCATCCTGTCTCGGTCCCCTCTGAGGAGGAGCCCATGCAGCTAGGTCGACTTGCCCCTGATAAAGGAGGATTTAATCCTCAGAGAATGGTGTGTTTTTGTTGTGGGGGCATAGGTCATTTGGCAAATGTTTGTCCGTCTAGGAAATTCATGAACTGTACTAAGAGTGATAATAAGAGAAAAACCTCAAAAGGTAAATCATCAAACTAAGCTTCATCTGCTACTTTGGGCAAAGTTGATGTAGGAATTGATGCTTTTCCTCTGACCTGCAGTTCCCGTTTTCTCCTTTCTGCCAAGGTGGCGCTAGAGAGCAAAGTCGTTTCTTGTGAAATTTTTGTCGATAGTGGAGCGGCCGTCAATCTTATTGACACTCAATTTGTAGCCATGCATGGTTTTCAGGTTTGCACATTAGAAAAGGATATACCTGTTTTTGCTATTGACTCTGCTCCACTCTTACAGAGATCCCTGAAGGGCATTATTCACAATATCCGGTTAGCTGTAGGTGACACTCATGTGGAGGATATTTCTTGTTTTGTCCTTAACGGATTGCCTTCTCCTCTAGTTTTGGGGTTACCCTGGCTCACTAGACATAACCCCACTATTGATTGGCAAGGAAGGCAAATAAATGAGTGGAGTGACTTTTGTAGAGAGAATTGTCTCACAGCGACTTTTGCAGAGGTGTCTACTAAAACTGTGCCATCATTTCTCTCTGATTTCTCGGACGTGTTTTCCGAGAGTGGTGTTCAGGAGCTACCTCCTCACCGGGAGTTTGACTGTCCCATTAACCTCATTCCCGGCGCCAAGCTGCCAAAAGCACGCCTCTACAATCTCTCACAACCGGAAAGAATCGCAATGCAAACCTATATCTCTGAAAGTCTCGATAAGGGGCATATTCGTCCCTCAAAATCACCTGTTGCCGCAGTTTTTTTTTTGTTAAAAAAAAAAGATGGCTCTCTGAGACCTTGCCTAGATTTTAGGGAGCTTAATCGTATCACGATTCGCGATCCCTATCCCCTTCCTCTGATCCCGGGCCTCTTCAACCAAATTGTTGGGGCCAAGGTTTTTTCCAAATTGGATTTGAGAGGCGCGTACAACCTAGTCAGGGTCAGAGAGGGGGATGAATGGAAAACGGCCTTTAACCACCTGCCATCTGGGCCATTTGCCCCCTTCCTGACCAGGCCAAATTTTGCAAAACTGACATATCTCACTTTATGTGGTAATAACTTTGGAACGCCTTTATTTATCCAAGTCATTCAGAGATTGTTTTCTCGTGACACATTGTACTTCATGATAGTCATAAATTTTAGTCAAAATATTTCACCTTTATTTAAGAAAAAATCCCAAATTGACTCAAAAATTTGAAAAATTCGCAATTTTCTAAATTTCAATTTCTCTGCTTTTAAAACAGAAAGTGATACCTCATAAAATATTTATTACTTAACATTCCCCATATGTCTACTTTATGTTGGCATCATTTTGGAAATGTCATTTTATTTTTTTAGGACGTTAGAAGGCTTAGAAGTTTAGAAGCAATTCTTCAAATTTTTAAGAAAATTGCCAAAACCCACTTTTTAAGGACCAGTTCAGGTCTGAAGTCACTTTGTGGGGCCTACATAGTGGATACCCCCATAAATGACCCCATTGTAGAAACTACACCCCTCAAGGTATTCAAAACCGATTTTACAAACTTTGTTAACCCTTTAGGCGTTCCACAAGAATTAAAGGAAAATGGAGATCAAATTTTAAAATTTCACTTTTTTGGCAGATTTTCCATTTTAATCAATTTTTTTCTTTAACACATCGATTGTTAACAGCCAAACAAAACTCAATATTTATTACCCAGATTCTGCGGTTTACAGAATAACCCAACATGTGGTCATAAACTGCTGTATGGGCACACGGCAGGGCGCAGAAGAAAAGGAACTCCACATGGTTTTTAGATGCCATGTCCCATTTGAAGCCCCCTGATGCACCCTTACAGTAGAAACTCCCAAGAAGTGACCCCATTTTGGAAACTAGGGGATAAGGTGCCAGTTTTATTAGTACTATTTTTGGGTACATATGATTTTTTGATCATTCATTATAACACTTTATGGGGCAAGGTTACCAAAAAATTGGTTGTTTTAGCACAGTTTCTATTTATTTATTTTTACAGCGTTCACCTGAGGGGTTCAGTCAAGTGACATTTTTATAGAGCAGATTGTTACGGACGTGGCGATACCTAATATGTATACTTTTTCTCATTTATTAAAGTTTTACACAATAATAGCATTTTTGAAACAAAAAAATTATGTTTTAATGTGTCCATGTTCTGAGAGCTATATTTTTTTTATTTTTTGAGAGATTTTCTTATGTAGGGGCTCATTATTTGCGGGATGAGGTGACGGTTTTATTGGTACTATTTTGTGGGACATACGCGTTTTTGATCACTTGGTGTTGCACCTTTTGTGATGCAAGGTGCCAAAAATTGCTTGTTTTGACAGTTTTTTTTTATTTTTTTTTTACGGTGTTCACCCGAGGGGTTAGCTCATGTGATATTTTTATAGAGCTGGTTTTTACAGACGCGGCAATACCTAATATGTATACTTTTTTTATTTGTTTCACTTTAACACAATAGCATTTTTGAAACCAAAAAAATGATGTTTTAGTGTCTCCATGTTCTAAGAGCTATAGTTTTTTTATTTTTTGAGAGATTTTCTTATGTAGGGGCTCATTTTTTGCGGGATGAGGTGACGGTTTTATTGGTACCATTTTTTGGGACATATGCGTTTTTGATCACTTGGTGTTGCACCTTTTGTGATGCAAGGTGACAAAAATTGCTTGTTTTGACAGTTTTTTTTTTGTTTTTTTTACGGTGTTCACCCGAGGGGTTAGGTCATGTGATATTTTTATAGAGCTGGTTTTTACAGATGCGGCAATACCAAATATGTCTATTTTATTTTATTTTTTCTATTTTTAACATTTTTTTTTCATTCCTTACGTGGGGACTTTTTTTTTTTTTTACATGTGAAACTTTTTTTTTTTTTTTTTTTTTTCAACCTTTTATTTTTTATTTTTTTATTTTACACTTTTCGTCCCCCATAAGGTCATACAAGACCTCTGGGGGACATTTACTTCACTTTTTCTTTTTTTTTTCACTGTTGATTTCTCCTGTAACTGGGGCTGACATAGTAGCCCCAGTTACAGAAGAAATGCACCCCTAGAGAGGCTGTACAGCAGCAATCCAGCGCTGTACAGCCTCAGAGCAGGGCTGATCGAGGTCTCTGAGAGACCTCACACAGCCTCTGCACTCTCCAGTCACGGCGGTCACATGACCGCCGGGCCGGAACAGGAAGCACATAGCGCCTCCTGCTCTGCATACACAGCGCTCGGTGAGCGCTGTGTACGCAGCGATCCAGAAGGCAGGGACACCTGGGAACTGTCCCTGTCTTCTCTCTGGGTTGCCCTGCTGTCACTGACAGCGGGCAACCCGATCAGCAGCTGCACGATTAGCGTGCAGCTGCTATTTCTGAAAGGACGTTTTAAAACGTGCTTTCAGAAATAGAGTTCCACCCATAGGACGTTTATATCCTATGGGCGGACGGAAAGTGGTTAATACCCCTAACGGGCATTTCGAGAATCTCGTTATGCCTTTCGGCCTGATGAATGCTCCGGCCGTCTTTCAGCATTTTGTTAAGAATATTTTCTACCATTTAATGGGGAAATTTGTATTGGTGTATATTGATGATATTTAGATTTTTTCCCCTGATGTTCAGACCCATCAGGATCATCTTTTTCAGGTTCTGCGGATTCTGCGGGAAAATAAATTGTACGCCAAGCTGGAGAAATGTGTTTTTATGGTATCGGAGATTCAATTTCTGGGTTTTCTCCTCTCTGCTTCTGGTTTTCGCATGGATCCGGAGAAGGTCCGTGCTGTGCTTAAGTGGGAGCTTCCTGAGAATCAGAAGGCTTTGATGCGCTTTCTGGGTTTTGCGAACTATTACAGAAAGTTCATTTTGAATTATTCCTCTGTTGTCAAACCCCTCACTGACATGACAAAAAAGGGGGCGGATTTTTCCTCTTGGTCGGAGGAGGCGCTTGCAGCTTTTTCTAAGATTAAAGAGAGTTTTGCGTCTGCTCCCATCTTGGTGCATCCCGATGTTTCCTTACCTTTTATTGTTGAGGTGGATGCTTCCGAGGTGGGTGTGGGTGCGGTATTGTCCCAGGGCCCTTCTCCTGCCAAATGGAGACCCTGTGCCTTTTTCTCTAATAAACTCTCCCCGGCAGAGAAAAACTATGATGTGGGAGATAGGGAGTTGTTGGCCATCAAGTTGGCTTTCGAGGAATGGCGCCATTGGTTGGAGGGGGGCAGGCACCCTATCACCGTTTTTACCGACCATAAGAATCTGGCGTACTTGGAGTCGGCCAAGCGTATGAATCCGAGACAGGCCAGATGGTCTCTGTTCTTCTCCAGATTCAATTTTGTCGTTACATTCCGCCCTGGGATCAAAAATGTGAAGGCTGATGCTCTCTCTCGCTGTTTTCCGGGAGGAGGAAACTCCGAGGACCCGGGTCCCATTTTGGCGGAGGGGGTAGTTGTTTCTGCTCTGTATTCTGATTTGGAGGCCGAGGTCCAGGCTGCCCAGACTGAGGCACCTGCCCGTTGTCCTTCTGGGAAGTTGTTTGTGCCTCCTGAGTTACGTCACAAACTCTTCAAGGAGCATCATGATACTGTTCTTGCTGGTCACCCCGGGAGTAGAGCCGCGGTAGATCTCATTGCTCGGAGATTTTGGTGACCGGCTCTTCGTAAGTCGGTGGAGGGTTTTGTGGCTGCTTGTGAGACGTGCGCTCGCGCGAAGGTCCCTCGTTCACGGCCTTCAGGTCCCCTTCTCCCGTTACCCATACCTTCCCGTCCTTGGACACACCTGTCCATGGACTTTATCACGGATCTTCCTCGTTCCTCAGGGAAGTCGGTGATCCTGGTGGTGGTGGACTGTTTTAGCAAGATGGCTCATTTCGTACCCTTCCCTGGTTTACCCAATGCTAAAACGTTGGCGCAAGCTTTTGTCGACCATATTCTTAAATTGCATGGCATTCCCTCTGATATTGTTTCCGATAGAGGCACGCAGTTTGTGTCCAGATTCTGGAAGGCTTTCTGTTCTCGCCTGGGGGTTCGGCTGTCCTTCTCTTCTGCTTTTCACCCGCAGTCGAATGGTCAGACTGAACGTGTCAATCAGAATCTGGAGACATATTTGCGCTGTTTTGTGGCAGAGAACCAGGAGGATTGGTGTTCATTTCTCCCTCTGGCTGAGTTTGCTCTGAACAACCGTCGTCAGGAATCTTCTGATAAGTCACCATTTTTTGGTGCATATGGGTTCCATCCGCAGTTTGGGACATTCTCGGGAGGGGCTCCTTCTGGTTTGCCTGAGGAGGAGAGATTTTCCTCGTCTTTGTCTACCATTTGGCAAAAGATTCAGAGTAATCTTAGAAAGATAAGCATGTGGCTGATAAGAGACGTGTGCCTGGTCCGGACCTGAATGTGGGTGATCTGGTGTGGTTGTCTACAAGAAATATTAAACTGAAGGTTCCCTCCTGGAAATTGGGTCCCAAGTTTATTGGGCCTTATAAAATCTTGTCAGTCGTCAATCCTGTTGCCTTCCGTCTTGATCTTCCACGGGTTTGGAAGATACATAATGTATTTCACAGATCTCTCTTAAAACCATATGTCCAGCCCACGGTACCCTCCTCTTTGCCTCCTCCTCCGATTTTGGTTGATGGCAATCTGGAGTTTGAGGTTTCCAGAATTGTGGACTCTCGCATTGTCCGCGGTTCTCTTCAGTACCTCGTTCATTGGAAGGGTTATAGTCCTGAGGAGAGGATGTGGGTCCCGGTGTCGGACATTAAAGCCACTCGCCTCATCAGGGCATTTCATAGGGCTCATCCTGAGAAGGTGGGTCCTGGGTGTCTGGAGTCCACCCGTAGAGGGGGGGGGGTACTGTCACTACCAGAGCTTTGAGACGTTCTCACAGCTCTGTTTCTCCACCCCTGTGATGATGTCACTACTAGAGCTTGGAGGAGTTCCCTCTGTTCTGTTTCTCCGCCCCTGTGTTGAGGTCTTTACTTCCTCCCAGCTGTCCCTCCTGTGTTTGATTTCTATGCCTTTAAATCACCCCTCCTCCTTTGTAGGGTGTGGATTATACTTTTCATTTGAGCTGTATCTCTCGCTTGAGTATCTTCACTTGTGTGATATCTTTCTATGGACCTGAGTTCTGCTGAAGCAAGTACTTCGGATAGTGTCTGCTAACTTTGGATCTGTTTTCACTGCTGCTGCAGCTCCTTCAGTTAAGTGTGCAGACATTGTGTGTTTCTGTTTGTTTGCTGACTGGATCCGAGGCGACCCTGGTTCCGTCCATATTCTGAGCAGGGCACCGGTGGCCGTGCCCCTTCCACTATTGTAGGGGTTACAGTGGTCATCAGCCTTAGGTACGCGGGCATGTCTCGATCCACCATTTGGATCTGGACATGTGCTTAGCAGCATAGGGAGAGCTTTTAGGGTCTGACAGGGGTCACCCTTTATCCTCCCTAGTTTGGGTCCGGTCAGTAGCTTATTCACTGTGTATGCTCTTGTTGCTCACATACAGACGTGACACTACCATTTGAATGTCTCAACAGAAATCGAGACTCATCAGACCAGGCAACATTTTTCCAGTCTTCAGCAGTCCAATTTTGGTGAGCTCGTGCATATTGTAGACTCTTTTTCCTATTTGTAGTGGAGATGAGTGTACCCGGTGGGGTCTTCTGCTGTTGTAGCCCATCCGCCTTAAGGTTGTGCGTGTTGTGGCTTCACAAATGCTTTACTGCATACCTCGGTTGTAACGAGTGGTTATTTCAGTCAACGTTGCTCTTCTATCAGCTTGAATCAGTCAGCCCATTCTCCTCTGACCTCTAGCATCCACAAGGCATTTTCGCCCACAGGACTGCCGCATACTGGATGTTTTTCCCTTTTCACACCATTCTCTGTAAACCCTAGAAATGGTTGTGCGTGAAAATCCCAGTAACTGAGCAGATTGTGAAATACTCAGACCGGTCCGTCTGGCACCAACAACCATGCCACGCTCAAAATTGCTTAAATCACCTTTCTTTCCTATTCTGACATTCAGTTTGGAGTTCAGGAGATTGTCTTGACCAGGACCACCCCCCTAAATGCATTGAAGCAACTGCCATGTGATTGGTTGACTAGATAATTGCATTAATGAGAAATAGAACAGGTGTTCCTAATAATTCTTCAGGTGAGTGTATATATATATATATATATATATATATATATTTACAGATGCAGGCAGAAAGATAACTATATAACTAAATCAGAATTTTCAGTTCCTAATCATATTGTCCCACCAGAAAAACCTTTGTGTAAAGTGGGTCTACTGGCGATGAGCTGCATGTGTGACTATGAAGTATGTGGGTTCATTAAGTCCAGTGTCATAGCTTTTCTTTGCAGTGACGACAGGGGCAGACTGGCCATACACCCTACAGGGAAATTTCCCAATGGATGGATACCCAGGGGGCCACCTGAGCCCATCTCAAGCTGCCGGGTTTGTAACAATCTGACACTCTCAGTGTTATTTAACTATGGGAGCATCAGGCACTTATTAAACCCAGCCGAGCGCCACAATCCAATTGTTATTACCATTATCAGGACAGTGTTCCAAATATATATATATAAGACAGCTCTCACCTCTGTTGCTTTCACGGAAGCACAGGCCCAGTCCGGACTTGACTGTGTACAAACGTAATCCAAAGAAATAAAAACTTTGACCAGGACTTTCCATGGTTATGACCACCCTGCAATCCAGCAGCGGTGGTCGTGCTTGCACAGTATAGGAAAAAGTACTAGTCTATGTGTGTTCCCACGGTCCCAACCACCAGAGAGGCCGGCTATTTTTCTTGTAGTGTGCAAGCACGACCACCACTGATGGATTACAGGGTGGTCACAACCATAAACGATCAGTGTATAACATGATGGAAAAATGAATCAAGCCAGCAAGCAAAGGAGGCAATATGCACAGTCACAATACATTAGTAAGTGCCTTATATTAACTTTCTCTACATGATAAATGCCATTTACTGAAGTGAGACAATCCCGTTAAATACTCCTCTTAGCTCTGGGATTGTGTCATGCTCCTCTTAGCTCTGATGCTGTGTCAGAAATCCAGCATCACTAATCGATTGACCAGCTGGGGCAGGACAACCCTTCCAGCCTACACCTGCAAAGAGGTTTGGCTGGGCAAACTCCTGACAATCACTGCTTAAAATAAGCCAATTCGTTATTCACATAGGACTGTAAAGCCCCACTTTCATCAACGATTATTCCAGCGCCCTACTGGCAATCTCTCCAAGCTTACCCTTAATGATCACGTCTAAATGCTTATTGATCATTACAGAAATCTTGGTAATTATAGAGTCACAGGAAGCAATGAACTCAGGTAAATCGTCTTTTCTTGGGTTGTGATGTATGTAGTGCGATGGTGTTTCTAAAGTGCAGTTCTAGAGTGAAAAAATAGAGCAAAACAGCTTTTTCAATTAACACAACAGTATATTGTTATTTTGTAAATGAAAGCTATGCCATTTGCCAAAGAAGAAATTCTGTATTTTATATGACGTTCCATCTATCCAGGATATGAAAAGTAGAAAAAAGTCACGAAAGGATAAATATACCAGATTCTGCAGTTTTAGAAACATCTTCTTTAAAGAGGTTGTCTGGGTTCAGACCTGAACCCGGACATACCCCCATTTTCACCCAGGCAGCCCCCCTGACTTGAGCATCAGAGCAGTTCATGCTCCGATGCTCTGCTTTGCCCTGCGCTAAATCGCGCAGTGAAAAGGCATTTTCTGGAGTTCTGGTAACAAACACCGGGCTCTCCACAGGGCTGCCAGGAAGCCCGGTGACGTCACCGGCACTGATGGGCGGGCTTTAGTTCTGCCCTAGCCTATAAAACGTCTAGGGCAGCGCTAAATCCCGCCCATCAGAGCTGGTGACGTCACCGAAACACACTGCTGGGCGGAAGCAGTGTGTTGATGTAAATTAAAGAGCCCTTGCCCTACGTGGTCCAGATCCGATGCTAGCATTAGGGGGGCTGTCTGGGTGAAATTATGGGTATCTCCAGGTTCAGCTCTGAACCTGGACAACCCCTTTAAGGGTAATGAGTTGGCATGTTACGTTAAGGGGTTTGTGCATGCTTGTAAGGCCTCAAGCACATAGCTGTTGCCGGCCGTAGCCTGTATCGTGGCCCGCAAACAGCGGGTCTGCAATTTGCGGGCACCAGCCCTGTGCTCAGCGCATTACAGATGCGGACCCATTCACTTAATTGCGGTCGCCAATGTATGGCCGTGTGCAAGAGGCCTAAGAGTCTGCTGAATAGACCAAAACTACGATACCAGGCAAAGTCCATGGACACTAGTGGTTTAATGATGCCGCCTGTTTACAAGACCAGGGTTCCTCAACTCCGGTCCCCAGGGCCGACCTGCCGGTCATGTTTTGAGGACTTCCTTAGTATTGAGCAAGAGATATAATTAGGGTCAGTGCATCAGGACTTACCCCAGGCATTCATTCTGTGGAATATTCTCAAATCTTGACCGGTAGGTGGGCCCTGAGGACTGGAGTTGAGGAACACTGTACAAGACTGCAGAACTGAACACATCCTAGCTGTGGCTCATGATACTCAGATCGGGTGATGACTTGGTTCTCCCCCAAAAGCCGGACACTCTATCCATGCCCCTGACTCCACCAAGTCACCCCCCTGACTCCCGTAAGTCACGGCCCTCGACTCAGCTAAGACACGCTCTCCCCACTGCCGGCGAAGGGGGAAAAAAAAGTACAGGAAGAACGGCAGGTGAGCTGCAGGCAGGAGGAAGTGCCTTTCTTCCCCTCAGTCAGTCACATAGGGAAATGTCGCTCTAGTGACTGACTAGGGGTGAGAGAAGCCCGTCAGTCAGTTTGTGCCAGCAGCTCACACTCAGACTACTGTCCTCCTTCTGGCCCCGCACCAGAAGGAGGATAGGGAGCCAGAAAACCGGACTGTCTGGCCTAAAAACAGACATCTGGCCACCCTGTACTCAGATATCAGTAGGGCTGAACTGCACAACAGCCGGATGGTGGATGACATGAACCGAATGAGGGTCCCGGAAGGAAGAGATGATCTAGCAATGGAGTGGATGGCAGATAAATGAGAGTCAACAGAGATGGAGAAATACTGAACTGACTGACCCTATCTGAATTCAGACCAGTAATATCCAGAACCATGGAACAGCACAGTAACACATTTCAAGGAAAGCAACATGCTAAACTATGTGGAAATACAGATTCCACAATACACAGAAATCACACTAGACTCTGTGGAGCTGCAAATACCAGAAAACACAGAATATACACTAAACTAGAAAAAGATCAGTGTCATGTACTTACTTACCCATGGTCCCCATGGCGAGTGTGACTTCGCTAAAGCGGCGCATCATCCGAGTGACTGTCAGTGAACAGGTACACCGGGCCAATCAGGCTCGGTGCCAGCATCCTGTGCGTGCTGTTGATATGGCTGATCAGCCCATCAGATAGCTGGGACAATGGGCCAATCAGGCTCAGTGCCGGTGTCCCATGCTGCTTCACCATCGGATATTAAAAAAGGGTATGGCTGACCGCAGCCACCTGTGATTGGTATTAGTTGCCTAACTAGCTTTCTAGACTACTTGTAAACTCCTGGACCTCAGACCTTTGGATTGCCCTGACCTAGCCTATGACTACCAATTCTGGTATTCATGTTATCTCCTTGTTTTGACCCTGTATGGTATTTTGCCTTTGCCTCTGTCACTTGCTTTAGTTCTGACGTTCTCTCTGATTTGGACTCTGGCTTGTAACTCACTCTGCATTTGGTTTCTGATTTCATCTTTGTTGTACTTGTCTAGTTTTGACCTGGTGTGTCTGGCTACCCTTTTAGACGCTTAGGTCCTGTGCACTTAGTCAGGGTAGGGACCGTCGCCCAGTTGGGGGTCACTATTTAGGGTGGATCATCCAAGTAAGTAGGGACAGTAGTTTAGGTAAAGGTCAGGTATGCACTGTTCCCTACCTGATATGACATTCAGAGTAACAGAATCTGTGAAGAAAAGCACATAGTAATCATTATACCCGGCAACCAAACTAAAATGAGGCTTAGATATCAATAGACCCACAGTCAGCACTCCACCATAATCAACCAGACCCCTGTTGTTCATAACAAGTAGTGTTGTTTCTGCGGAAAAAGCAGACCAGTTTTTCTCATCTTTACCAGGTGCAGTGAAAAAGCCATGGAAATTGGCAACTAGAAAAAAAACTGTTAAAGAGGTAAACCCAGTCCTACCTGCGAGCAGCATGTTATAGAGCGGGAATAGCAGAGCAGATTAATATATAGTTTTTTGGGAAAAGATTTAGCATAACTTTTATTTATTTAAAAGGGTCGTTCATAATCTGGGGGTCTTTCGGAAGACCTCCCCTTGTGGCTGGACCTACAGAGGCAAGCATACTTACCTGCTCCCTGCCACTGGGTCCTGGATCCTTCACTTTCCTGCCTCCAATTCAGCGCTGTGGTCCCCAACTGTCAACATCCGGTTTGATGCTGCTACAGTCAATGACTGGCTACAGATGAGATCTGTACCCCTTGTTGTCACTAGACCCACTGACGTGACACAAGGGACCAGGTCACCACTTCGGCCAGTCACTGACTGAGGTAGCGTCAAATCAGATGTTGATAGCTGCAACGGCAGCAGGGGAGTAAAGGAGCTGGAACCCAGCGGCAGGGAGCAGGTAAGTATGTTTCGATCTGCAGGTCCACATGAGGGGAGGTCTGCAGAAAGACCCCCATTACTATGCTTTGGAGTCCAGTGTGCCGTCCTAAGAGTGATTGAAAGCTGTATGTGTATACACGTTCATATAGGGAAGGCTGTCAACCACTGTATACAACTGCCCACTTGCCTCTGAAGTATAGAAAGAGCAAGGATTTAAGTGGATAAATATACAGTACAGACCAAAAGTTTGGACACACCTTCTCATTCAAAGAGTTTTCTTTATTTTCATGACTATGAAAATTGTAAATTCACACTGAAGGCATCAAAACTATGAATTAACACATGTGGAATTATATCAAACAAGTGTGAAACAACTGAAAATGTCAAATTCTAGGTTCTTCAAAGTAGCCACCTTTTGCTTTGATTACTGCTTTGCACACTCTTGGCATTCTCTTGATGAGCTTCAAGAGGTAGTCCCCTGAAATGGTTTTCACCTCACAGGTGTGCCCTGTCAGGTTTAATAAGTGGGATTTCTTGCCTTATAAATGGGGTTGGGACCATCAGTTGTGTTGAGGAGAAGTCAGGTGAATACACAGCTGATAGTCCTACTGAATAGACTGTTAGAATTTGTATTATGGCAAGAAAAAAGCAGCTAAGTAAAGAAAAACGAGTGGCCATCATTACTTTAAGAAATGAAGGTCAGTCAGTCAGCCGAAAAATTGGGAAAACTTTAAAAGTAAAGGCTATTTGACCATGAAGGAGAGTGATGGGGTGCTGTGCCAGATGACCTGGCCTCCACAGTCACCGGACCTGAACCCAATCAAGATGGTTTGGGGTGAGCTGGACCGCAGAGTGAAGGCAAAAGGGCCAACAAGTGCTAAGCATCTCTGGGAACTCCTTCAAGACTGTTGGAAGACCATTTCAGGTGACTACCTCTTGAAGCTCATCAAGAGAATGCCAAGAGTGTGCAAAGCAATAATCAAAGCAAAAGGTGGCTACTTTGAAGAACCTAGAATATGACATATTTTCAGTTGTTTCACACTTGTTTGTTATGTATATAATTCCACATGTGTTAATTCATAGTTTTGATGCCTTTATAGTCATGAAAATAAAGAAAACTCTTTGAATGAGAAGGTGTGTCCAAACTTTTGGTCTGTACTGTATATAATTAATCTTTTCCTGCACATATGGCTATATCTACTCAGCTCCTACTACTCTATAACATGCTACCAAGAGATCAGATACCATGTGCAATGTTCCCTTCCCTTCCCTAAACAAAGAATACAGATGTAGTGTTACAGTTAGGTGCATCTTAGTTTTTAGTGTCTAGATCAAAGAGAACAAATGTGAGAAGAGAGCAAATTAAAGGATTCTGGAGGATATCTTGGTGTATTCTGTCAAGTATGGTAGCTGAGTGCTGGTAAGGTGTAAGATTTACTGACTGTATAATGAATAATGAAGCAGAAATGTTTTTACTCTATTCTACACCATGTCATCTCCTGTGTTCACAAGAACAATGCCCTGTAGCTTACTTTTAAAAAAATGCTAATGTGGTGTAGGATCGAAACATCAGATCTCAGCCTTATTGAGCATAGAAGTTTTGGGTGCAAATTTCTATTCTACACCATGTCATCTCCTGTGGTCACAAGAACAATGCCCTATAGCTTACTTCTAAAAAATGCAAATATGGTGCAGGATCGAAACATCTGATTTTAGCCTTATTGAGCATAGAAGTTATGGGTGCAAATTTAATTTTTAAAAGTTTCCATCTAAAAATGCTGAATGTCTGCAAATGAAGGATGTAGTCATGAATACAAAGCCTGATGAATGGAAGAGTCATGTGAAAATAACTGATTGTGACACTGTTACAGCATGACTACAATTTCTGATTGATTTTGCAGGGCATGACCACCAGAACACTCACCCCTCCTTCAGCATTGTGGTGGTGGTCCATGCCTGCTGGGAACTTCTCCTCTCTGTACGCACAGCTGCCAGATATAGTCCTCACCTGGCCTCTCCACCTTCTGCCTGCTATGCTCTGTTCCGCAGGGCATGTGGTCTCCCCAGGTCTAGGCCAGTGCACCCATGGCCCAATTTGTCCTCATCCAATGTCTGCTGTCCCTCTATTATTTAAGGTGTATTCACCTATGGGAAGGTGCCTGAGCAATAAGGTCCCTAACTAGTCTAGCCTCTGCGAAGGTCTGTTGTCTGAACTCCTGTGCATGACCTCTGCTTGTTTAACACATTGAACCTGTTCTGCTCACCCTGGCCTCTGCCTGTTGAATTTACTGAACCTGTGCCACCTGCCCAGACCTACTGCCTGTTTACCGGATTGTATGCCTTCCCTGACCTCTGCATGTCCACTGACCATGATTTCACCTGTGCACTTGGTGCCTCGCAGCAGTGTACTCAGCAGTGAAGACTAGACCACTGTTTAGGGGGTGAAAGGGTGAAGAATGGGGAGGCCAGTCAGTTAGTGACACAGTGGGTCCAGACCTGCTGCATTACACATTTGATGGTACCTTAAAACAAAAATGCACAAATTATTTTAAAAAATTCTTACTGATTCTACAACTTTATATGAAAAACATTTTCCAGAAACCCTACAAAATTTTTTGGTTATGTAAGCTCACATATATAAAATCCTAAAGAAATACGAAAATATGGCAGGAAAAATCATCAGAATGTTTCAGTCTGTCATTTTTTTTACCTCATTAGAAATAATAAAAAATTCATGCTATCATTAAGTAACCATAAAGCACTTATTATGTTGCCCGACGGTGTCTCTAGAGAACAATTTCCTAAGGAAGTAAAATAATTATTAATGGACTGAAAGCCACTTTTGTAGAAAATGTTAGTCCTGCTGGTGCGTTACAGAGCTATGTGGTAACATCTGGGATCCGCACACCCGGTACAGTCACAGTTCTTGGAGCTTTAGGATGATAAATTAATCATATTAAGAAAGAGTTACAAAGCAAATGTGGCAAAATTTTGTCTCCAGTGCGCCAAACCTGTATACTTTCCGAGTACCAAATTTATGATATGTTTTAGCCACTTTTTACGCTTTACTAGACAGTTTTGAAAAGTTTTTAGAAAACGGGACATTGCTAAGAGGTGTTGTTAAAGGTGCCAGATTTATTGTCATGTGCCATTCTTGTCTTGTAAAATATTAGTGTAACGTATGTCAGCCAACAGGTTGCATAAGGAAGAAGAAGCTGACCAATATATCTAGCATGCACCATTGTAATAAAATTAGCAGTTTCTGCCTATAAGGTCTAGTTGGCTAATTTTAGGACAGTATTACTAAACCTCCCCCATTGGCCTACAAATGGGGCCATTTATGGGTGGTATCTAGGGATAAGTGAATCGACTTCAGATGTTTCATCCCTAGTGGTTTCTATTATGTAAGTCTCTTAACATCACTTCAGATCTGAATTGATCCTTAAAAAAAGTGGGTTTTGGAAAAATTCTTGAAAATTAGAAAAATTGCTTCTAAACATTTAAGCCTTAAAAAAATAAAATCACATTTACAAAATGATGCCAAGTAGACATATGGTGAAGGTTAATTAATAGCTATTTTATGGAGTATCACTGTCTGTCTTAAAAGCAGAGAAATTCTAATTTAGAAAGTAGCAAATTTTTCCAAATTTGGGATTTATTTTTAAATAAATAAAGGTAAAACATATTGCCTAAAAGTTACCACTAAAATGAAGTATAATGTGCCACAAGAAAAGGGTTAAACCTTTTTTTTTATGTATCAAGTGTTTTCTTAAGGCTGAATTTACACCGTTGTTGGTTTTAGCATTGAATTGGCACTTAAAATCCAACCAGAAAATGCATGCAATTCACTTCCCATTGGCTTTAATGGGACAAACCACATGCTAATTTCTACTGTCTGTTTTTTTGTAAGTTTCATTTCAGTGGCACTCTCCCTTTAATTTTTACTTGCTAATACAGTGAATAGATACCAAAACTATTGTTTGGTGGCTGCTCATTATGAGGGTTTCAAGAATCAAAGCTAACTGACTTCCTTATTTCTGTATGTTTGCTTCATTATTTGGCATCTATCATATTTTGTATCTTTCATTGGAGGACAGCATATATATTCTTTTGCTGTTTTCACTGTCTTTGCATAATCGAGTAAAGTCATTTTGTATTGCCGGTCCTTTGAACTCATTCCAGAAAAGACCTCTAAGAGGAATGGTGGAATGGTCTAAGGCCAGAAGAAGTGACACATCCATTCTTGGTGCAAAGTCAGCACCGAATCCATGTCCAAAGTTCCCCGTGTAAATGGGTAGGATCAAAAACTACCACGTCAAAAAACCCCATGGTACTTTGAAGTGAATTCTATATTTTTTCAGTACAGAAATAACTGTGTGAACGTTGTCAAACTCTGAAAGTGGAATAACGCTTTAAAATGAATTACTATTTTAGCTGGTAATGTAGTGAGAAGAGAGAAAACAAGACTGTAATGGCCAAGTAATAGGCACTGGGAAGACACTTGTCAGCCAACAGTATGTTCTCCTCCGACAAATAGGTTTTTAATTACCTTAACCATCCCCTTTTCTTATTCAAATTCAAGACCCCAGTGTATCAGGGCCTTCCAGCCGCGCAGTCGTAGACCTAACTACTGCTTGTCAATAGGATCTACGCTTCCTCAATAGGCCATGTGAACTTGCACTCTCTTGTGATCTTAATCCTTCAGTTGACAAGAACAATGTGCTCTGCCAGAGAGGGATTAGCAATTGTACTCGGTGGCCTAAACCTGGACTTGGAGTTCAGTTTGAGTTGAAGTCTTGGATGTTGGATGGTTTCAGTATATAGTAGAGCGTTGTATCTGCTGGCAGAGTCCTTCCCGACTCCTGCTCTATTTAAAAAAAAAAAAAGGACGTCTAGATTCTTAACCTTTCATTATTGGCATTGCTACATATTAATTGCTCTGGTAATAAAGTAGGTAATAAAACACAGCAGGGTGTGTAATTATAGGAAGATAATTGCACAGCTCAATATGTCGCTACTTAGCACTGGCAATTAGTCCTTGACATACCTGAAGTGATTTAGTAAGCCTATTCTATGTCGCAGCGGAAAAAAAAGATCTCATTGTTAGTAAAGAAACACAGATAATTGAATTCATTCTGTATTCATACTTCTATTAAAATGTAAATCTACGGATACATGCCAAGGCTTTGTCGCTGCTCGTGATTTCTGTACAGAAGAAGACTATTTGAAATATAACGTTTTCAATTAGATTTATTTCAAAGAAGCAACAGAGTAGTGAATGGAGGAATTACCTCTGGGGGCCACTTCTTAATGATGCGTTTCCAAATTATTCCTAGCTTTTGCATTTAAAGTGTTATAAATGAATAGGGGATGAATACGACTTGCCGATAGGGGACAGATTTTTTTTTATATTTACTTCTTCTGAAACGGATGACTTTCCATTTTACTGTGGTTGTTCTACCTTAGAATCAGGTCCGTAACTGTGGAGAAGGAAGCACTGGGTATGGTGTGAATAAGTCTTCCCCTGCCCATGGGCACTAAAATGTTACCAGTGGGATGAAGGAACCAGGTGGCTATTTCTCTATACATGGAAAAGTAAACCATCACCAGGAGACATCTGTCTTCTGTGTGTCCACCCTCACTTAAGGTTGTAATATACCCCTTAGCATATGCTCCACCATGTGAATTGTGCTTCAAAGAGTTCTCCAGGAATGATTCAAAATGGCCACCAGCAACCTGCCCTAGAAGGTAAACAGGACTGGTTGCCCCCACTTAAAGAGCTATGCTCTGGCACTGATGTATACTACATATTGGTAGGTGTTCCTGTCAGGCTTCTCAGCCATGATGGCATATCATAGGCAGGATCACATTATCACCATCTATTGTAGAGTAGTGTACTGACGTCCGGATGCAAGTGGAGGCAACTGGTCCTGCTCACCTTCTAGGACAGGTTGCTGGAGGCCATTTTAAATAATTCATGGGAAACTCTAAGCACGGTGGCTCAGTGGTTAGTACTGGTGCCTTGCAGCACTGGCATCCTAGGTTCAAATCTGACCAAGGACAACATCTACATGGAGTTTGTACGTTCTCCCTGTGTTTGCGTGGGTTTCCTCCCACACTCCAAAGACCTACTGATAGGGAACTTAGATTGTGAGCCCAATTGGGGACAGCTTGATGCTAATGTCTGTAAAGCGCTTCTGTAGTAGCGCTATATAAGTGCATACAATAAAATAAATAAATGAAATTCAACATCCATGACTCTTCCCTTCCCCAGCATCTGCTGTCAGGAGAGAGCTGGGGCATGGTCATACAACATTAGATAATCAGCTAGTCCCAACAAAATCAATGGGTTAGGAATAGGATTTTTAGTTTCATTAACATCCTTTAAAATAATCATTTATAATGGTAGCTTTAATGATGCATTGTATTTCTTTTACATGTATTTCTCCTATCTTCCGTTCCCATCGACCATGTCCATGCAGCTCTTTCTTTTTTGCTTTTATGTGATGTCTATGGGCGTGTCAGTGATAGGGAAATGTCTGGGTAACAAGCTGGTTGTTGTTAGGGGCGGTACTGGAGCTGTGGCGGAGAATAGAGAAGTGCATCATGGGTTTGGTTGGAAACAGCAACAGGAAGTTCTACGTATAGGATGGAAACAACAAGCGTGATTAGTTTACATCAAGCATGTCAAACTCAAAGGCTAACATGGGCCAAAAAAACAAAATTTTAGTTTATGTGGGCCGCATCAAAAAAAATAATAATAATTTTTACAATATAATGCAGACGGATCCGTTCTGAACGGATCCACCGTCTGCATTATATGAGCGGATCCGTCTCAGACGGATCCGCTCTGAACGCAAGTGTGAAAGTAGCCTTAGGGGCGAGAACCTGGGATCTTTCATCCCTTGTCCTATTCAGCTCTATCAGGGTGAATAGGACTTCACACTGTCCCTGCTGCTCTGTGCCTTGTGCACACAGCATCAGGGATGTTACCATGGCAACCAGGGCTTCTGTAGCGTCCTGGCTGCCATGGTAACTGATCGGAGCCCCAGGCTTACACAGCTGGGGCTCCGATCAGAAGCTGCCACTGCACCACCAATGAGGGGGAGGGGAGAGGTCCCTGTGGCCACTGCCACCAATGATTTTAATACTGGGGGGGTTGAGAGGGGCTGGCGCACTGTGCCACCAATGATTTTAATGGGATGGGGAGTTGAGGGGGGGGGGGCACACTGCACCACCAATGATAAATTACCCCTTTATACAGGAGGCTGGTACTGGCAGATCAGCAGTTAACCGCTCAGGTGCGGCACCTAAGGGGTTAACTGCCTCTGATCGCAGCTCCCTGTCAGCGGCAGGGTGCCGGCAATGCGATTCTGCTGCCGGCACCCGCCTCCTGTATTGTGTTAAAGACTGACTTTCACTATCAGGCCACACAGAGCGGCGCCCAGCGATGTCTCAGCACTCACCATTAGTCCTGGGCGCTGCTCCGTTCGCCTGCAGTGCTCCATTACTGTCTCCTCTCCTTCTCCACATGCTGCTGATTACTATCGGAGCGATGGGAGGAGACATCAGCTTCACTAGTGGGCGTTCCTTCTTCCTGGCTGTAGCGCTGTCCAATCGCAGCGCAGGGAGAAGGAACGCCCACTAGTGAAGCTGATGTCTCTTCCCATCGCTCCGATAGTAATCAGCAGCATGTGGAGCAGGAGAGGAGACAGTAATGGGGCACTGCGGGCGAACGGAGCGGCGCCCAGGACTAATGGTGAGTGCTGAGACATCGCTGGGCGCCGCTCTGTGTGGGAAATGGGAATAGTCCTATCATTGGTGGCTCAGTGCGCCCGCCCCTCCTCCGCCCCTCTCTCCTCATTGGTGGCGCAGTGCGCCCGCCCCTCCTCCCCCCCCTCTCTTCTCATTGGTGGCAGCGGCAGCAGCACAGGGGGAGGGAGGACAGCTTCCTTCTCCCCGTGCTGCTGAGAGAACATGAGTGCGCCGATAGCAGCGCGCTCATGTTCAGAGATACTAGACTGCCGGGCCGCAAAGATATTCATTGCGGGCCGCATGCGGCCCGCGGGCCGCATGTTTGACACCCATGGTTTACATGGTGAAAAGGGGTCAGGAGAGTCCAAATTGCAGAAAAAAAAGCATGAGGAAGATGTACATGAGGTAAGCAACTACATGAGCACATCTGTTATTAATCATAGTAATCCTGGAAAACCCCTGTAAGATGTACTGAATGACTGCATTGAGTAACTTTGTGACAGAGTGGAGTCCTTAGGGGTAAATATTCTTAGAGCGGGAAATAAATCGATAACTACTAATTTCGAGTTAGTTATAACCCTTCTACCATAGCTGAACCGGCTGTGGATAAAATGTTGCAGCTAATAATTGTGGGGTCCTTGTTATGGGGCATTTGAACTATTTTGACACTAATTGGAACACGCTGTTCATGCTAAAAGCTGTACATTTTTATCCACAATTCAAGACAATTATTTCTCTTAGTTTATGATCTGACCAGAGGAGATAATTTATATATCCTACAATATCCCACGGATAATGCATCTATTTCATTACCAAACACTGGTTCAAAATATCAAAACCAATGTTACTAAAAGATATCAAAGACATGGTGTCACCGAAGAGAGGGAAGAGTGCAGCCCTAAATTCCACCCGCACCTCTATCCCTACCTACTTGCACGACCCGTCCTAACTGGCGGCGTACAACTTGGCGGCGGTCCCTAGCTTATATATGTGCAGGGGCCTAAAGTAGATAAGAGGAAAACCGTGAACAGAGTCAGGAAGCAAAAGGTCAAATCCAGGAGGTCACGCAGGTACACAGGTAAAAACACGACAACAAGTTCAATCAATCAGTAGCCAAGAGGTCACGTCAAATCCAGGGCGGTCACAAGGTCGAGGTCAAAAACAGAGCCGAGGTCAAATCACACAGAGTACACAATATGACGAAATGCTGGTGAGGGTAGCAGGACCAATCACAGGCAACCTGTAGCCAGCAGGCTGCCTGTTTAAATAGCCCCTACAGGTGAGTCACGTGACGTGGCCAGCGCAACGTGACTCTCATTGCACACCACACAGCTGAGCGTCGATTCACTCCCATCGGCGCTCAGATCCCCTGTTGCTCGTTGTCTAGGGGATGGAGGACGCCGGCTACGCTGAGGAGGCGTGGGCGGCCGGGTCCTCTCCACACCCTGGTCACCACGGAGATGAGGACGCCAACCACGTCCTCGCTCCGCTATCTGCGCGGGGTGCCTGCAGTGCTGCGAAGCGAGAGCTCGCGCCGGCTCCCTCTGTGACAGTACCCCCCCTTCCACGAGGAGCCACCAGACCCATAATCACTGGAGTGGGTTTCTCTGGGTGAGCTAAATGGACATTTTTTTACCAACCTCTTAGCATGCATCTTGCTAGCTGGAAACCAAGAATACAAAAGAACGGAGACATACCAGTAGACAAATTCACCTGATTGTTAATGGCGGATTCCGCTACAGACAAATATTCCACACACCGTTGTTGGTTGTCAGAGACATAGCACCTCAAATATTGTTCTAGAGATTGATTTAAACGTTCAGTTTGACCGTTGGTTTCAGGATGAAAGGCAGAAAAAAAAGACAAAGAGATATTAAACTGCTGACAAAAAGCCCTCCAAAACCTTGAGACGCATTGAACGCCTCTATCCGAAACCACATTCTCTGGAATCCTGTGTAAGCGTATCACATGATCAACAAACAGGGAGGCCAAGGTCTTAGCATTGGGCAGCTTTGATAGAGGAATAAAATGCACCATCTTACTAAATCTGTCAACAAACACCCATACCACCGACTTAACCTCAGAAACCGGCAGGTCGGTGATAAAATCCATGGAGATATGGAACCAAGGTCTACTAGGGATAGGCAGTGGTCGCAACTCACCCACCGGACGGGACATAGGAGTCTTGGACCTGGCACATACCTTGCATGAGGTCACATATGAGTGGACATCTCTAGACAAAGTGGGCCACCAGTAAAACCTAGAGACGAGTTCCTTGGTGGCATTAATACCCGGATGGCCACTAAACACAAAATTATGGCACTCACCCAACAGTTGGAGACGTAAATGACTGGGGACAAATAATTTATCAGCAGGGGATTGTACCGGAGCAATGTGTTGCCCCGCAGTTATTTCGGTCGTCAGATCGGAGGAGACCGAAGCCACAATGACACCTGCTAGTAATATCGGTTCTGGTGGAGTATCAGGAGGTTGAAAAACACAAAAACTCCAGGATAGGGCATCTGTCTTGACATTTTTTACTTCCTGGCGTGAAAGTAATACAAAAGTTAAAATCGTGTAAAGAATAATGCCCACCTAGCCTGTCTGGGATTCAAACATTTAGCAGATTCCAAAAACAATAGATTCTTATGATCCATAAGAACCGTAATACGATGTTGGGCCCCCTCCAAAAAATTACGCCATTCTTCAAAGGCCCATTTGATAGCAAGTAACTCTCGGTTTCCAATATCATAATTTCTCTCAGTGGAAGAGAACTTACGAGAAAAGAATGCACAGGACCTCAGATTAGTGAGAGTTGATGACCCCTGAGAGAGTACTGCTCCTACCCCATCCTCGAAGGCATCGACCTCCACTACAAAAGGCCTCTCTTGGTCTGGTTGCACCAATATAGGGGCGTTAACAAAACACCTCTTGAGTGTTTTGAAATCTTTTATGGCTTCTGGTGACCAATTCACTAGATTGGCCCCTTTCCTGGTTAGGTCGGGGAGAGGTTTGGCAGTCACAGAAATAATTAGAAAAACACAAAAAGCATTGTAAAGCTTTAAGGGAGGAGGGTCTCAACCATTCCAGAATAACCTGCACCTTCTCTGGATCCATTTTAAAGGATTGTAAGAATATATCCCAAAAATAAAATTTCCTGTACTCCAAAGATACACTTTTCACCTTTAGCAAATAGTTGGTTTTTCACGAAGAACCTCCAGTACCTGTCTAATGTGGCTAATGTGAGAATCCCAGTCAGTTGAATAAATCTAAATATCATCCAAATATACAATCATGAATTTCCCAATAAATTGTCTAAAAATATCATTGACAACATTTTGGAAAACCGCCGGGGCATTACTCAAACACAATGGCATAACTAAATATTCAAAATGGCCCTCAGGGGTATTAAAGGCCATTTTCCACTCATCTCCCTCCTTAATACGAATGAGATTGTAAGCCCCCCCTAAGTTCGAGTTTGGTGAACCAGTGAGCTCCAAGAACTTGATTGAACAGATCAGGAATCAACGGCAAAGAGTACTGATTTTTAACAATAATTTTGTTTAACTCTCTGTAATCAATACAAGGCCTCAACCCCCCATCTTTTTTTCCCAACTAAGAAAAATCCTGCCCCCATAGGCGACACTGAGGGTCTAATATGACCTTTTTGCAGACTCTCCTTCAAATAATCCCTCATAGATTTCCGTTCAGGACTGGACAAATTATAAATACGACCCTTAGGATATTTAGATTCCAGAATGAGATCCATGGCACAATCGTATGGTCTATGAGGGGGAAGGAAATCAGCATCGGACATAGAAAAAACATCAGCGAAGTCACTGATGTATGGGGGAAGGGTTCTTGACTTAGTAGTGATTCCAGCCTGAATAACTGGTAGACAGCATGACTTACATTTTAGTCCCCATTTCTCTAATTTACCAGTGGACCAGTTAATGACTGGGTTATGAATCTGGAGCCAAGCATGCCCAAAACTACCTCCATGGATAAATTTTTTAGTATCAAAAAAGAACAAATTTCTGTATGAATGGCCCCCATAGTCAAGGTTACTTCAGGAGTGCAAAATTCCACAGTTCCGCCCACCAAAGGAGTAGAGTCAATGGCAATAATATGGATAGGGTTTGTAAGAGACAACATGGATACTCCAATGCAAATTGCAAAATTATAGTCAATAAAATTTGACGCTGACCCTGACCCAATAAACGCCTTCCCTGAACCCTTACAAAAACCCAAAGAAATAACCTTCTCTTTAACCACCTCTGGGAGTACCTTATCCTTCAAGACATCTGGCCGTGAGGATCTCCAGGAGAGGGGAGTCTTAGGGCATTGTCGTACCCAGTGGTCGGATTCTCCTCAATAAAAGCAGGTACCTCTTAGACGTCTCTGATCCCTTCTGGTCATTCCAAGCTGCATGGGTTCTTCTATTCTCTATCTTGACTCCCATGGGTAAGGAGTCTGGTTTGGCCACCACCTGTGAAAAGGTCAGATATTCTTGTTGCCTTTCCCTAATACGTCGATCCAGTCTAACAGCCAGAGTCATAGCCTGCTCTAAGGTGTCAGGGCAGGGATAACTGACCATCATATCCTTAAGGTATTCAGAGAGTCCTGATCTAAACTGGCACTTAAGCGCTGGCTCATTCCAGCCAGAAAGAACACACAACTTCCGAAACTGAGTGCAGTATTCCTCCACCGGTCTTTCCCCCTTAATGAGAGACTTCAATTGAGATTCTGCTACAGCCGCCTTATCGGGTTCATCATATAATACCCCTAAGGCCTGAAAAAACACTTTCACAGAAGCTCGACAAGGGGGAGTCTGTGGGGAGGGAATAGGCTCATTCTTGTGGGTCCCCCTGAAACAAAGACATAATTATTCTTACTCTTTGCTGTTCCCATCCTAACTGATGGCGTACTTGGCAGCGGTCCCTAGCTTATATAAGTGCAGGGGCCTAAAGTAGATAAGAGGAAAACTGTGAACAGAGTCAGGAAGCAAAAGGTCAAAGCCAGGAGGTCACGCAGGTACACAGGGAAAAACACGACAACAAGGTCAATACAATCCAAAGTCAAAAGCCAAGAGGTCACGTCAAATCCAGTGAAGTCAGAAGGTTGAGGTCAAAAACAGAGCCGAGGTCAAATCACACAGAGTACACAATATGACGAAATGCTGGTGAGGATAGCAAGACCAATCACAGGCAACCTGTGGCCAGCAGGATGCTTGTTTAAATAGCCCCTACAGGTGAGTCACGTGACGTGGCCAGCGCCATGTGACTCTCATTGCACACCACACAGCTTAGCGCGGATTCATTCCCATCGGCACTTAGATCCCCTGTTGCTCGTTGTCTAGGGGATGGGGGACGCCGGCCACGCTGAGGAGGCGTGCGCGGATGTGTCCTCCCCGCCCCCTGGTCACCACGGAGACAAGGACGCCAACCGCATCCTCGGGGGGGGTGCCTGCAGTGCTGCGAATGGATAAGTGCAGAAAAACACGTATAGACATTATAACCATTAACAAATGACCATAATTATACATTTCAGCATTATACATACTATGGGTAATAATCAGAAAACAAGTCTTAATGCCGTAAAAATTGAGCCTGCAAAAACTGTACCCGCTATATGCCATCTGAGCTACCATACCACTACCCAGCGCTCCAATGTGCGTTTCACACTGGCTTCACTAGGGGGTACTGATACATTGACAGTCTGCCATATTTATAAGGAAATCAGTTTTGCACATGTTGTTATTCTAACCAATCTTCTGTGTTTTCTATATGGCACTTGTTGGATGTAATAGCCTCAGTGATTGCTTTGGCCCAGTATCTCAGGGTTGGGGCTACATATGTCTGATCTGCGCATATCCCAAATCCCATTCTGATTTTAGATGTAAGGTCCACCAGACATCAAATAGACAAGCATTAGCTCACTATTGCAGTTTCAAGTTAAGTAAAGACTAATTTATGGCCATACACATAGTCTGCCCATAGTAATATAAAAGACCCAGCAATAATAAATAATTCTCAACGACAGTGTCTTCATTAGTAATAATAGCCCCAATAATGTTAATGCTCCCCAAAATGCCACATTAGTAGTAATACCATCCATAGTATTCCCAATAATATTGCTCACTATAGTGCACCCAGTAATAATAAGGTTTCTCTATATGTCCCCAGTAGAAATTAGGGTCCCTATAGTGCCTCCAGTAGTAATACGGCCACTTTGTAGTGCACCCGGAATTAATAAGGCCCCCTTTAGGGCCTCCAATAGTATTAAGACTTCTCTATAGTGCCCCAGAAGTTATAATGCCCCCTATTGTGTTCCCAGTTGGTAAAATTTACCTCTGTAGTCACCACAGTAATTATAATGCACCAGTAGTTATAATGCTTCTTTAGTGCCCCCAGTAGTTAAGTACCCCCGATAGTGTCTTCAGTAGTTAAAATTCTCCACTGTAGTGCCCCTAGTAGTTCAAATGCCCTTAGTATGGGAGCAGAGCTGCAATGATGAGCACTGTTCACAACAATGTTGACATTGTTTTGTAGCTCAGGTGCTGATTTCCGGCGACAGAGCTACACAAAACAGCTGATTGGGAGGGATGAAGGGTGTCGGACCCCACTGATCAGCTAGTGATGGCTAGGCCATCACTTAAAAAAGGCTGGGAAACCTCTTTAAGGTGCAGGCATCTAGGGGTCAAAGAAACCGCAGCACTCTCTTGTCTCTTTGTATCCTTTATTCCATCAAATTCATGCGACGTTTCGACCAGAGCGGTCTTTTTCAAGCAACTGACAATGACTCATTACCAGGCTTAAATGCCCTCCTTGTAGGATGGGCTACCACACATGTCATAACACAACAATGTAAAAATGATATAGGGTAAAGCATCCTTTCAAATCAACAAATCAGCACTTACTTTAGAACGCCCGGTGGAATGCTGGTGGGATGTAGGGTCATCATATCCCAAGGTGTCACGCCGGTAAGTCAGCGTCTCCCTAGCTCCTGTGCGCTTGCGCAGGCGTGATAGGACAGAATACGCGCATGCGCACATTCGTGCGTGCGCCAAAAGCTTTAGTATATCGGCGTCCCTTGGTTGACAGTGCGCACGCGTGCCAGGGCGGAACTAGTGCATGCGCATACTGCTTGCTGCTAGTCCATGGTCCTATTGCACAAGTGCTCAAGAAAGGGGCTTACGCAGGTGCACAAGTACAGATCTGGCTAGCGCAATATTAGGCATCTAGGTAGCTCGACTATGTTGTAGAACGGACAATAAGTAAGAAGACATATAGTGTTTTATAATAATATATAGTTGGGGGCGTTATCAAATAGACAATATCTACTGACAGAACACCCAGTAACACCCATATTATATACTCTACCGAAAATTCATAAGGACCTCTTGGATCCCCCTGGGCGACCAATAGTGTCTGGGATAGGGTCTGTCTTTTCTTCACCAGCGACCTTCCTTGACAAATTTCTCAGGAACTATACAACATCTGCTAAATCATATGTCCAGGACACGACTGACTTTTTACAGAGACTACAACAGATTGATTACAGTGAAGGGGATTACCTGGTCTCGTTTGATGTGGTAAGCTTGTACACAAGCATAGATCACACTAAGGGCCTAGAGGCTGTTGAGTGGGCCCTGACCAGGGATGGAGTAGAGGACGAGAAGTCACACTTCATATTATCATTATTGGAGATAGTCCTGACCTGTAATTATTATTATTTGAAGACTCTTACTACATTCAAAAGCGCGGGACCGCTATGGGGTCAAATGTAGCCCCGACATATGCAAACATATGCAAACACTTTCATGAGCAGATTTGAAGAACTGACTATATACCCATCCAGCCACTATATACATGCGGTTGGCTGGTTGAGGTATATAGATGATATTTTTTTCCTTTGGAAGGGCACATTGGAAGAATTGATGGACTTCATGAAGTACATCAACTCTATCCATGAGGAACTACAGTTCACCCTAGTGTTTTCACAGACACAGTTACAATTTCTGGACACGACAATCTACAGTGCTGGGGGTCGGTTAAAGACTGACCTGTTTGTTAAACCCACATATAGGAATAACATGCTTTTATTTCAGAGTGACCATCCTGACTTCATGAAGGAGTCATTACCGTACAGCCAACTCTTGAGGGTGAAACGTATTATCTCAGATGATGACAGATTAGAGTATTGCTTAAATGAAATGTGCCACAAGTTTTATGAGAGAGGGTATCCCAGAAGCATGGTCAATAGACATAAAGAGAGGGTGCAAAAATGTCAGAGAAAAGAGCTATTGGGCCCAAAATGTGTAACAGACAAGAAAAAGAGGATACCGTTCGTCTCTACACACACCACCCAGAGTAGACGCATTGCACAAGTTCTCAAATCTAACTGGCACATTCTAAAAGAAACGTTCCCGGGAATAGCAGAATCTCAATCAGCACCACTTTTGTCCTACAGGAGATCACAGAATCTGGGGACAGATTAATAAGGGCTGACACTAAATGTTGGGACCTAGGATCAAAAAGAAAGGCTGCTACCCATGCTTGAGCTGCTGTAACTGTAATGGTATGCTTAAGGGAGATAGTTTCACTCACCCTAGAACTGGGAAAAGGTACCCTATTAAAAGATATTATACATGTAAGTCGGAGTACGTAATATATATTCTGCAGGCTACTTTATGTGGGTGAAACAACACAGGAGATGAGAAATAGATTAAACCAGCACCGCTACCAGATATGTAAATTGCTCTCAGGAGGAAAGAATTAGGATCCACAAAAAATTGAGCCACCGGTACCAGAACATTTTTTGAAGTTCAAGCATAATATTGCACAACTTCGCTTCCGTATCATAGACGGTATACTCCCCCAGAGAAGGGGAGGAGATAGGGAAAAGAAACTTAAGAGACTTGATTTTTGAACTCCAAACGCTCGAACCTAACGGTTTGAATAGAGACTTCAGGATTGGCACGCTCTACTGATCCAGAAGGAATATTATATTTTTCATACCGAGTACTACACAATGTCATTTAAAGTATTGTGCCTAACCGTTTGGTTATGATTATTGAGATTAATATATGTCTTTATTTTAACAGATTGGACCCAGAGTGGACGTCTGCTGGGTAGGGTCATAGTGACAGAATTCTCCCTTACAATCGACTGGTTGGGCTCTGGTAGCTATAACATGACCATACAATTGGACTATAATGACAATAAGCTGAGTGATTATTAGAACCATTACTAACTGGGTAATCTTGTTCTCTGTCTATACACAACATAGGTATCAACAAGTGTATACACACCAATCCCCCGAGACAGTCTATTTACCTTATTGGGCATTCATTTTTTCAATTTTTTTTTATCATTGTGCAATCTTACTATAGCTAGGTTTTTTGGCTGGTGTGAATGGTAACCCCTTGAGGGAGTGGGGGACCCAGGTCTCCTTACACTCCCCCTTGTTTTGGATGAGGTGAGATGTACATGGTAAATCGCCTCCTCCTACCGGTTGGATGGAGAAGACATTTAACATACGCAATGGCAGTCGAGTGGAACAAAGGGATATTTCCCCTGTTCCCCTGTCCTATTGTAACCATAAGCGTTGAATGGTTTTGGACTGGAAGGTAGTCGCACACTTTGTAGTGTGGCTCTGCCACTGTCCGTGTACATGTTTGACGGCCTATCTTTCTGCTTAAGTGATACGCACATACACAATCACTGGAGTTTTCTCCATATAAATAGTGGGACTGTCGGCGAGGGATGCACTAATGTGTAATTAAAATTACCACTTTGTTGATGTTTACCTTTGCTATTTGACAAGCTAACTAAGTGTGTTGAGACAGACCATTGTCTATTTGATAACGCCCCCAACTATATATTATTATAAAACACTATATGTCTTCTTACTTATTGTCCGTTCTACGACATAGTCGAGCTACCTAGATGCCTAATATTGCGCTAGCCAGATCTGTACTTGTGCGCCTGCGTGAGCCCCTTTCTTGAGCGCTTGCGCAATAGGACCATGGACTAGCAGCAAGCAGGTGCGCCTGTGCGAGCTCTGTCCTGGCACGTTTGCGCACAATGAACGCGCATATGCGCATGCACTAGTTCCGCCCTGGCACGCGTGCGCACTGTCAACCAAGGGACGCCGATATACTAAAGCTTTTGGCGCACGCACGAATGTGCGCATGCGCGTATTCTGTCCCGTCACGCCTGCGCAAGCGCACGGGAGTTAGGGAGACGCTGACTTACCGGCGTGACACCTTGGGATATGATGACCCTACATCCCACCAGCATTCCACCGGGCGTTCTAAAGTAAGTGCTGACAAAAGCAGGTTCTCAGGAGGAGAATATATATAAAGATTTATTGTTTAATGAACAAGTGTCACTGTGTTGTCTTGCGGGGCTGCAGCAGGAGCAAGGAATCATGGAAACAGCAAATCAAGGGAGAAAATTACAAACACGTAATCCACGGTTTTACCCAGTTATGTCACGCACTGGCAGCATGGATATTTTCCAAGAGGTACTAGAAAAGGAACTGAGACGGTTACAACAGGAGACTAAGGAGGTCAGGAGTTTTGATAATTTAACCCGTTCTCAGATACAGGCCCTTACAGACCTGCAAATGTGTGATGAGATTGTAATCAAAATGGCGGACAAGGGGGGGGGCGGTGGTAGTCCTGGACAGTGCTGTATATAAGTCACAAATGTTGGATATGTTATCTGATGCATCCACGTATAGGAAATTAATGAAGGACCCATTAACAGAGTTTAATATTAGATATATGTCACTGATCCACAAAGGTCGGGACATGGGTCTATTTGATGAAACCGAATTCAGGTATCTTTGCGTGGATGCACCAGTGACTCCAATTATGCATGCCCTGCCCAAAATACATAAGGAGGTCCACCCCCCCCCCCCCCCCTTTGCGCCCAATAGTGTCGGGTAGGGGATCCCTGACTGAGCGCCTGGGCAATTGGTTGGATAATGTCCTACAGCCATTGGTCAGGCGCACACCAGGTTTCCTCAAAGACACAGCTGATGTTTTAAGAGCTATGTACAATCTCAAGTGGGAAGCTAGTTTTAAATGGATTACTGCAGATGTAGTGGCACTGTATCCCTCTATTCCCCACAGGGTCGCCTTATTAGCTATGGAACATCACCTCCATAAGTATACAGGGTTTAATGACGGCTTTATAGATTATGCATGTGAGATTGCTGCTTTTTTGCTCACACATAATTATTTTATGTTCGATGGTGTGCACGATCTCCAGACACGTGGGGTGTCAATGGGGGCCAAATTCTCGCCCTCATTGGCTAATTTGACTATGGCGTATTGGGAGGAGAAACATATTTATGACTTGGGCAACCCATTTGGCTCTGGATTGGTCTGGTACGGTCTGATACATCGATGACCTGCTCATGATATGGGCGGGCGATGTGTCTGCCGTCCCAGACCTCCAGGCCTATTTAAATAATAATGAATACAACCTACGCTTTACATGTGTAGTTAATGAATCCAAGATCAATTTTTTGGATCTGACACTCCATGGATGTCCTGGTGAGATTGTGCACACACACGAACATATAGGAAAAATATAGCGGGAAATTCAATCTTAAATGCAAGAAGTCACCACCCTTTGCATGTCATAAAGGCGATCCCTGTGGGGGAATACATACGAACTGCAAGGAATTGCAGCTCACCTGTGTACCTTGAGGAGGAATTCAGTGCAGTGGACAAAAGGTTGAAAGCAAGGAACTACCCTGATTGGATGTTGCAAAGAGGTAGAAATATAGCGATGCAAAAAAACAGATTCGATATGCTCTTTGGGTCTAAAAAGGAAAAGATGAATACCATGACTCGTGTGCAGGACGCGATTGGGTCCGGCGACGGGGGGCGGAGCAACACTCCGATCTTGTCTATAACATATAGCAAGGAATTTAACAAAATATGTTCCATTGTAAAGGGGTGTCTTCCGATCTTATATGAAGATGAGATTTTATACAATGCATTAAAATCTGGCTGTAAAATAGTGCCAAGGAGGGCTTCCACGCTGTCCTGCTCACTGTCGCCGTCCCTGTTCACGTCCAGCACACCAGCCAAGAATAGTGGCAAAAGATCAAATTGGCTCAGTTATAGAGGGTTCACAAGATGTGGGGGCAATCCATGTAAATCTTGCAATTATGTGATCCCTATACAATCTTTTCACAGTTCGGACCACTCCTGTCGTTTTCCAATCAAAAACGACATCAATTGTAATACTACAGGTGTGGTATATATTGTCCGCTGCACTGAGTGTGATTTGATATATATAGGTAGTACCATGCGGAAATTTAAAAGCAGGCTCTTGGAACATTTGAACTATATTAGTAATCCCAATGCAATAAATATTTCAAATGTAGCGAGACATTTTGTGCAGGTGCATGCCCGCAGGGTCAGAAGTTTCACTGCCTTTGCGATAGAAAAGGTTTTTGCCCCCCCAAGAGGAGGTGATCACCGAAAAAAACTCCTCCTACGGGAGGCGTTTTGGATTTTCAGACTGAATAGTAGGGTCCCAGCTGGTTTGAATTTAAAAAAGGAGTTTATGTACTTTTGTCAATAATGTGTTTAATCTGAGAATATAACAATATAACAAAATAGCAAAGACAGGTGCACTCTGCGGTCTTACTAAACCCTCAAACTGATTTTAAAATTGAGAGATTAGTCAACATGTCCTACGGTGTAGGACATGTCTAAGCCCGGGCACCACGCCAAGGTTTCTCAAGTAGCCCGGGACCTAACACTCTCCTAACTGAGCCGTATGGGCAATACCAGGAGCCAGTGGGCAAATTACAGGAGCATGAGGCCAACTCACAAACAACTCACCAGTTACCTCCAGCATGTAACCATGCTAGCAATGGGAGGAGGGAGGAGTCTGCGAGTCCCACTCAAGACTAGCTGATATGGCCCAGGCCTCACAGGTGCACCCAAATGTGACCTGTAGATGGAAAAAAGGCACATTTAAATTGGAGTTTATACACCTCCAGGAATCTCTATATATACAAACTAAGAAGACAGGTTGGCATTAGCAGGAGGTGCTTAACCCCACATGCAGTCGTGCATATATATAGGGGAGCATATCCTGCACTTGTGGCCCGTTGCTAATGGCGATCCCCAGCAAAATGCATACGGTGGAGGATGCCCGCAGCGAACAACAAGTACCACAATAGGCATCCTACACAAGGTAGCAATTGTGTGGATGTCATAATCAATATAACAATATAACAATATAATAGCTAAGACAGGTGCACTCTGCAGTCTTACTAAACCCTCAAACTGATTTTAAAATTGAGAGATTAGTCAACATGTCCTACGGTGTAGAACATGTCTAAGCCCGGGCACCACGCCAAGGTTTCTCAAGTAGCCAGGGACCTAACACTCTCCTAACTGAGCCGTATGGGCAATACCAGGAGTCTGAGAATATAGGTACATTTTATTTCTCCTTATAGGTCATATAGATCCCTATAGTATGGAAATGAAAAGGTATAAAAGGAGGTCAAATTAGTAAATGTCACCTTGTGTTTTTATTGTGGAATGCCATTCACACTGTGCGGTTCTTTTTCTCCCCTTTGTATGGATTTAAAGCAAATCGTCTGTGCAGATCACTAGGGGTTAAAGTGGTATTAGACCATTGCACAATGTGAAAGGCGTTTACTACTTTATTAGATGTGTGTAGGTGAAGGGTGTCAATCCAATGAAGCAACCAATGATGTTAGTTTTTCCCTCCCCTGGATTTTGGAGAGGTGGGTTTGTGATACATTTAAATTCTTGTGCTTCATTATGGAATGTTGTTACGACTAAGGACTAAGTTCCGAAACGCGTCAACAAACCTTGTATACCACCTTGTATACCAGGTGTCTGCTGTAAGAATTATACATGTGAATAAAGAAGAAGTTTTTAGAGGACCTCTATGCAAATCCGGAGCCGTTCTTTTGTATTTAAGTGCTGATTTGTTGATTTGAAAGGATGCTTTACCCTATATCATTTTTACATTGTTGTGTTATGACGTGTGGTAGCCCCTCCTACAAGGAGGGCATTTAAGCCTGGTAATGAGTCATTGTCAGTTGCTTGAAAAAGACTGCTCTGGTCGAAACGTTGCATGAATTTGATGGAATAAAGGATACAAAGAGACAAGAGAGTGCTGCGGTTTCTTTGACCCCTACAGTAGATGCCTGCTTGGAGGGACGCTACGGACTGGCGTCTAACACCATGTGCACCACCACATATAAGGCCAGTGTACCCCTATGTGCTGCTACTCCTACTCTACCATTATCTTTAAGGTGCAGGGCACTGAGCAAGGATCCAGGAAATACAAATTAACCTGCCAACTAAGCCCCGGAGGTAAAATCAAACTCTTGCTGCCTGGGTGAGATGGTTTCTTGACACACATGGCCTTTGTCTGAGCTAGAAGCCATTTGGAACACTGCCCCTGTCTCTAGCTAGGAGCTGTTGGGGAGTCTTGGACACTGGTGGTCAGGCACACTGCCTGTCCAACAGCCTTCAGCAGAGTGCACTGTGCCACCACTCTAGTTCTGATGCTGCAATTTTTAAAATAATATTTTAAAATACAACATACAATGGGAGCAGAAAACAAAATGGGCTAAATGGAGAGGTTTTTTTTATTTATTTTCTATTACTTAATTTCTGTCGCTGAATGTATGATGTACTTTATAAAAACAAAAAGCATTTAAAACAGTGAAGGTTGAGAATTCAGAAAAAGCATTCCTGGCTTGCAAAGAGCTCATTAGGAAAGTTAAAAATTAAATCAAGTTTGCTAAATAAAAAACAGAAAACAAATTGCTAACCATTAAAATAAATCACGATTTTTTAAAATAAATATATAAATGCCAAAAAAATATGATAATATTGTCCCGTTAAAAGACGACCATTGGAATGTAGAGTACAGAGGGAGAGCAGAGATACTAAACTCCTCAGAGAACTCAGAGAAAAGGTAATCAAGGTTCTCCATCAGATATCACCATTTTAACATAAGAAGAAGTACAGCTGCGTCTAAGCAATTTAAATATTGATAAAGCTACTAGTCCAGATGGCATTTATCCATGGGTACTGAGGGAACTGATAGACCATTGTATCTCTTCTTCTTAACCACCTCAGCTCCCCTAGCTTAAACACCCTTAATGACCAGACCACTTTTTACAATTCTGCACTACACTACTTTCACGGTTTATTGCTCGGTCATACAATTTACCACCCAAATGAATTTTACCTCCTTTTCTTCTCACTAATAGAGCTTTCATTTGGTGGTATTTCATTGCTGCTGACATTTTTACTTTATTTTTGTTATTAATCTAAATTGACCGAAATTTTTGCAAAAAAAATTCATTTTTCACTTTCAGTTGTAAAATTTTTCAAATAAAACTACATTTCTATATAAATTTTTCTCAAAATTTATTGTTCTACATGTCTTTGATAAAAAAAATGGTAATAAGTGTATATTTATTGGTTTGCGCAAAAGTTATAGCGTTTACAAACTATGGTACAAAAATGTGAATTTCCACATTTTGAAGCAGCTCTGACTTTCTGAGCACCTGTCATGTTTCCTGAGGTTCTACAATGCCCAGACAGTAAAAACACCCCACAAGTGACCCCATTTCGGAAAGTAGACACCCTAAGGTATTCGCTGATGGGCATAGTGAGTTCATAGAAGTTTTTATTTTTTGTCACAAGTTAGCGGAAAATGATGATTTTTTTTTTTCTTACAAAGTCTCATATTCCACTAACTTGTGACAAAAAATAAAAACTTCCATGAACTCACTATGCCCATCACAAAATACCTTGGGGTGTCTTCTTTCCAAAATGGGGTCACTTGTGGGGTATTTATACTGCCCTGGCATTTTAGGGGACCTAAAGCGTGAGAAGAAGTCTGGAATCCAAATGCCTAAAAAATGCCCTGTGAAATCCTAAAGGTGCTCTTTAGAATTTGGGCCCCTTTGGGCACCTAGGCTGCAAAAAAAGTGTCACACATGTGGTATCGCCGTACTCAGAAGAAGTAGGGCAATGTGTTTTGGGGTGTATTTTTACATATACCCATGCTGGGTGAGAGAAATATCTCTCTAAAAGTCAACTTTTCCCATTTTTGTTATACAAAGTTGTCATTTTACAGAGATATTTCTCACACACAGTATGGGTATATGTAAAAATACACCCCAAAACACATTGCCCAACTTCTCCTGAGTACGGCGATACCACATGTGTGACACTTTTTTGCAGCCTAGGTGCGCAAAGGGGCCCAAATTCTAAAGAGCACCTTTAGGATTTCACAGGGCATTTTTTACGCATTTGGATTCCAAATTACTTCTCACGCTTTAGGTCCCCTAAAATGCCAGGACAGTATAAATACCCCACAAGTGACTCCATTTTGTAAAGAAGACACCCCAAGGTATTCCGTGAGGGGCATGGCGAGTTCCTAGAATTATTTTTTTTTTGGCACAAGTTAGCAGAAAATTATGATTATTTTTTTTTTCTTACAAAGTCTCGTATTCCACTAACTTGTGACAAAAAATAAAATTTTACATGAACTCACCATACCCCTCACGGAATGCCTTGGGGTAATACCTTTTTTCCAAAATGGGGTCACTTGTGGGGTATTTATACTGCCCTGGTATTTTAGGGGCCCTAAAGCGTGAGAAGTCTGGAATCCAAATGCGTAAAAAATGCCCTGTGAAATCGTAAAGATACTCTTTGGAATTTGGGCCCCTTTGCGCACCTAGGCTGCAAAAAAGTGTCACACATGTGGTATCGCCGTACTCAGAAAAAGTAGGGCAATGTGTTTTGGGGTGTATTTTTACATATACCCATGCTGGGTGAGAGAAATATCTCTGTAAATTGACAACTTTGTATTAAAAAATTTAAAAAGTTGTCATTTACAGAGATATTTCTCACACACAGTATGGGTATATGTAAAAATACACCCCAAAACACATTGCCCAACTTCTCCTGAGTACGGCGATACCACATGTGTGACACTTTTTTGCAGCCTAGGTGCGCAAAGGGGCCCAAATTCTAAAGAGCACCTTTAGGATTTCACAGGGCATTTTTTACGCATTTGGATTCCAAATTACTTCTCACGCTTTAGGTCCCCTAAAATGCCAGGACAGTATAAATACCCCACAAGTGACTCCATTTTGTAAAGAAGACACCCCAAGGTATTCCGTGAGGGGCATGGCGAGTTCCTAGAATTATTTTTTTTTTGGCACAAGTTAGCAGAAAATTATGATTATTTTTTTTTTCTTACAAAGTCTCGTATTCCACTAACTTGTGACAAAAAATAAAATTTTACATGAACTCACCATACCCCTCACGGAATGCCTTGGGGTAATACCTTTTTTCCAAAATGGGGTCACTTGTGGGGTATTTATACTGCCCTGGTATTTTAGGGGCCCTAAAGCGTGAGAAGTCTGGAATCCAAATGCGTAAAAAATGCCCTGTGAAATCGTAAAGATACTCTTTGGAATTTGGGCCCCTTTGCGCACCTAGGCTGCAAAAAAGTGTCACACATGTGGTATCGCCGTACTCAGAAAAAGTAGGGCAATGTGTTTTGGGGTGTATTTTTACATATACCCATGCTGGGTGAGAGAAATATCTCTGTAAATTGACAACTTTGTATTAAAAAATTTAAAAAGTTGTCATTTACAGAGATATTTCTCACACACAGTATGGGTATATGTAAAAATACACCCCAAAACACATTGCCCAACTTCTCCTGAGTACGGCGATACCACATGTGTGACACTTTTTTGCAGCCTAGGTGCGCAAAGGGGCCCAAATTCTAAAGAGCACTTTTAGGATTTCACAGGGCATTTTTTACGCATTTGGATTCCAAACTACTTCTCACGCTTTAGGTCCCCTAAAATGCCAGGGCAGTATAAATACTCCACAAGTGACCCCATTTTGGAAAGAAGACACCCCAAGGTATTCTGTGAGGGGCATGGCGAGTTCCTAGAATATTATTTTTTTCGGCAAAAGTTAGCAGAAAATGATTTTTTTTTTTTTTTTTTTTCTCTTACAAAGTCTCATATTCCACTAACTTGTGACCAAAAATAAAATTTTACATTAACTCGCCATGCCCCTCACGAAATACCTTGGGATGTCTTCTTTCCAAAATGGGGTCACATGTGGGGTATTTATACTGCCCTGGCATTTTAGGGGCCCTAAAGCGTGAGAAGAAGTCTGGAATATAAATGTCTAAAAAAATTTACGCATTTGGATTCCGTGAGGGGTATGATGAGTTCATGTGAGATTTTATTTTTTTGAAAAAAAATCTTCAATGAAGTCGCCATGCCCCTTAAAAGTGATCTTTTTATAGCGCCGCAGCGATTTTACAGTGTTTTTGCAGTGATCAGAAAAATAAATATTCTGTCACTGCGGTGGGGCGGACTGAACGCAAGTGTGCGCACAAGATCAGGCCTGATCGGGCGAACACTGCGTTTTTTGTAGAGCCTATAGAACATGTCCTATTCTTGTCCGCAATTGCGGACAAGAAAAGGCATTTTCTATATAGTTTTGGCAATGTGCGGATCCACAAAATGCGGAAAGCACATTGCCGGTGTCCGTGTTTTGCGGATCCGTGGATCCGCAAAACACATACGGACGTCTGAATGGAGCCTTACAGGGGGTGATCAATGACAAGGGGGTGATCAGGGAGTCTATATGGGGTGATCACCCCCCTGTCATTGATCACCCCCCTGTAAGGCTCCATTCAGACGTCCGTATGTGTTTTGCGGATCTGTGGATCTGCGGATCCGCAAAACAGATACGGACGTCTGAATGGAGCCTTACAGGGGGGTGATCAATGACAGGGGGGTGATCAGGGAGTCTATATGGGGTGATCACCCCCCTGTAAGGCTCCATTCAGACATCCGTATGTGTTTTGCGGATCCGCGGATAAGGGAGGGGGGGTGGTTCTTATGGATGTAGAGCAATATACGTCAGAAATGAACAGATTATTGTCTGACAAAGACACCTACCTGGTACTTAAAAATAATCCATTGAATGTCTATAAAAAAGAACTTGACATTATACTCAAGAGAGGTTTAGAGAGCGATGTTCTAAATAAAAAAGAATTTTAATATATTTCCATTAAAAATCCAGTTACGCCGGTTATATATTTCCTACCCAAAATACATAAAGATACCATACATCCTCCCGGGAGACCTATTGTTTCAGGGATAGATTCCCTGAACAGCAGAGTCTCGGAATACATTGACTATTTTTTGCAAAAATATGTCATAATGGCCCATCTTATCTGAAAAATTCCACTAGTGTCATTAGTTTGATTGAAGAGATAGGACCACTGCAAGGTACTATATGGCTAGCTACGGTCGATGTCTCGTCCCTATATACCTGCATACCCCAAGATTTAGGCATAAGAGGGGTTAGAGAGGCACTTGAAATGATATCCAGATGGGGACAGCACAAAAAGACTTTGTTCTGGAGTGTGTAACTTTTTGCCTCACCCACAATTACTTTTTACATAGTGATCAGTTTTATCTCCAGCATTCTGGTGTGGCGATGGGGGCGAAATTCGCCCCCAGCCTTGCAAATTTATTCATGACTATGTGGGAAAGAGGGAGAATAGACACAATCCTCAACAAAGATCTTGGAAAGGGACGCCTTTTAATTTGGCGTACATACATCGACGACTGTCTCCTAATCTGGGCAGGCGAAAAAGAGGGGCTTGAGTCCTTTATAATAGACATTAATAAGAATCTTTTTAACCTCAAGTTCACTAGCCATATTAGCGACATTTCTGTTGATTTTTTGGATTTAGTTATTTTTTTTGAAGATAATAGGCTCAAAACCAAAACTTTTTTTAAAACTGTGGATGTTAACACCTATTTAGAATTAAATAGTTGCCACCATCCTTCTTGGCTCAGGAATATCCCCAAAAGTCAGTTCCAACGGATATCGAAGAATTGCACGAAATTGGAAGATTACAAGGAACAGGGAGGGATGATTAAAAGTAGATTCCTTGAAAAAGGATACCAAGAAGATCTCTTAGATCACTGTATAAAAACAATAGAAGACAAGCGACACATCACCCCAATTATAGTTGATAAAATAAGTGAGGATAAAAAAGTGAAGGAAAAAAGAAAGATTCCAGATATATGTTTATAACACAATATAGCAACCAAGCGGGTTTCATTAAACAGATGATTAATAAAAATAGGCACATACTTCAAAATGATCCGGTTCTGAATAAGGATCTTCCAGAAAAACCCTTTTTAGTTTTTAAAAGAGCTAGTAATCTTACGAATAAGTTAGTACATAGTGCTAGCTTTGCTACCAATAAAAAACATCCGATTGCGCATAGGAGCAAATTCACATGGTGCGGTTTTTGCATAACTTGCAAAAACCGCATCTCTAAAGATCGAAAAATTTGTGTTGACTCCGTAGTATCTAATAAAAGAATAGGTAGCAGTTTTAAAATAAAAGGTAATCTGTCATGCAATAATGTGGGTGTCATATATCTGTTGGAGTGCCCTTGTGGCCTCCAATATGTGGGGAGAACCACACGTAGTTTAAAGACCCGAGTGCAAGAACATATTCGGAATATTAAAAAAGGTTTGGAGACTCATAGTGTCTCCCTTCATTTTAAAATTCACCACCAAAAAAAATCCCAGAGGTCTTCTTTTTACTGGTGTTGAACTGGTCCGTACCCCTATACGGGGGGGGGGGGGGGATTTAATTTCAATACTAAATAAAAGGGAGGTGGAATGGATGTTTCTTTTAAACACCATTCAACCCCAGGGTCTTAACATAGAATGTGATGTGAATGCTTGTATAGTTTAAATCTAGGATGTATTTATAACAGATTGTGTTTTTACGATAGAAAGGTGCCAAGATGATAGTATTAGTTTTATCTATTTATATTTTAACTATTTTTAGTACTCATGCTTCCTACCCGTCTGTGTGTGGGGCAGGCAGCAATTATGTGTGTGTATTGATACATTTTAGAAGTGATGTGTATTTGTTTAATTTTATGACGCCCAACAAGGGAGGTTCTTTGGATCCTTTTTATTCAGCTGCATGTAATTAGGAACACACGCCCCAGACGAAGCATTATGGCGAAACCCGGGTCGGGCACTCTGTACTTGTTTTAAAATTTGCTCCAAAACTTGCTTTCTTTTGTGAGTATAATAAACCTTTTTTATTCAACACTGTGGTATGTACTTCACCATTGGTTGATATCTTTCTTCCGAGACTGTGAGGAGTGTAAAGTTTGACATCTTGCCTAAGTGGTTCTCACCTGGAGATCCGGCTTGTGCTTGTGGTAACGGCCAAAGATTCTGTCAGTCCGTCTGGTCTGGTGAACCGCATTTGAGGTGTGCAGCTCCTGGGTCCACGACAGCGCTGAGCCGGTCCTCTACGCCTATTACCATCTGAGTTTTGTGAGTATAACCTGTATTTAGCTTGCACTCTTTTAGAAGTTACTACACCATCGTGCGGTCTCTATTTTTATTTCAGAATTCCACATTCCAGTTTGTGTTTGATGTTTATGGATGAATCCTTTTGACCGAAGATTTACATAGGAAGAAAATACAAATTACTTCTGTGACTTTTGATTATTTCTAGCATACTCTCCTGCAGCGCAATCCACTTTTTCTTTTACTTTATTGTGTGGACTTTTTGCTCACTTGTGTCCAGGATTTTGCAGCGCTAGAGGGTTAAATATTTGAACAGAAATTGTACCTTATTTTCCCGGACATCTGAATGGAGCCTTACAGGGGGGTGATCAATGACAGGGGGGTGATCAATGACAGGGGGGTGATCAGGGAGTCTATATGGGGTGATCACCCCCCTGTCATTGATCACCCCCCTGTAAGGCTCCATTCAGACGTCCGTATGTGTTTTGCGCGTTCACAGGAAATCTCGCCTCTCGCGAGAGGACGCGCGTCCAGGAGGAATAACAGGGACGCCGCCAGGACGCAATCCTGCGTACGGTGGTCCTGAGGAGGTTAAGCTCTCTTGTAGCAGAGTCAGTGCTACAGGATTGGAGGATGGCTGATGAGATGCTAGAAAATTCTGGCTTCTTCAGTTTGGAGAAGAACACACTTAAGAAGTGATCCCACTTAAATATGTGTGGCCAGTATAAAGAACTATTAGATGGTTTGTTTATTCCATTTATTAGAACTTTACAAAAGACCCGGAGACATTTACGTAAGCCCCTCAAAATCACTTTATACCTGAATTGGTGCTTAAAAAAATGGTTTTGGAAATTTTGCTGAAAATTTGAAAAATTGCTTCTAAAATGCTAAGCCTTCTAACATCCTAAAAAAATAAAATTACATTTACAAAATTATGCCAACATAAAGCAGACATATGGGGAATGTTGATTGATAACTATTTTATGAGGTATTACTACTATATCTGTCTTAAGAGTAGAGAAATTCAAATTGAGAAAATTATGATTTTTTTCCAAATTTTTTGTAAATTTTTGATTATTTTATAAATAAAGGTGAAATATATAGACTCAAATTTACCACTGTCATGAAGTACATTGTGTCACGAGAAAATAGTCTCAGAATGGCCTGGGTAAGTAAAAGTGTTCCAAAGTTATTAGCACATAAACTGACACGTGCTAATAACTAATAAAATTTGCCTGGGATTTAAGGTGAAACGTGGCTCAGAACTGAAGGGGTTAATCAGATTCAACAAAATTATCAACAATAACACTAAAAGAGCTCCAAAGATCCACAGCAGATATGGAAGTACAGTATCTGTCCATAGGACCACTATAATCTGCACACTCCACAGAAAGGGGCTTTATGGAAGAGTCACCAGAAAAAAAGCCATTGCTAAAAGAAGAACATAAGAAAACATGTTTGAAGTTCGCTGAACAGCATCTGACAGACTCTCCAAACACAGGGAACAAGGTTCTCTGCTCAGATGAGACTAAAGTTCGATTTTTTGGCCATCATGGGAAATGCTATGTGTGATGCAAACTCATCACATCCCATCACCCCAAGAACACCACTCTCACAGTGAAGCATGGTGGTTGTAGCATTATGCTGTGAGGTTGCTTTTCATCAGCATGGATTGGAAAACTGGTCAGGATTGAAGGAAAGATGGCTGGCAGTAAGTTCAGGGCAACTCTTGAGGAAAACTTGTGTCAGTCGGCCACAGATCTGGGGCAGAGGTTCACCTACCAGCAAGACAATGACCCTAAGCCTACTGCTAGAGTTACATTGGAGGGGTTTAAGAGGAAACATTTAAATGTCTTGGAATGGGCTAGTCAAAGCTCAGCCCTAAAGCCAACTGAGAATCTGGGACATGAATTGAAGAATCCCGAACATTAGTGGAGTTTTTGACTGCAAGAAAACCAATGTTCTAAGCTAATAGAGAGATACCTTATAATTGTAGCAAAAGGTGGCTCCACAAAATATAGAATTTCAGGGGGTGAATAATTATGCATATAAAATCTCAGTTTTTTTTCCATCTTAACATTTTGACCCTTCAATATGGTAGGCATGTTGTGTAAAACAACTAGTATACCCCCCCCCCCAAAAAAAATTTTTAAAAAAATTGTATACCCCCCCCACCCCAGTGTACAAATATACTGAACAAGTGCCAGTGTCACACAAGGCCAAAGTAAATACCATCACACAGTGACAGCTCCATGCATAAACTAATCTTATGCAGTGTCTAAATGATACAGCTCTACAACTGATTGATTAAGATTGGTAATGGCATCTGAAGCTTGTAACCATCTGTGGTTCACCCTTTAACATGGGGCAGTAGAAGCACAGGTTGCACATCCCTAGGGCCAACCTTGTTGTGCCAGACTTCACTGCCTAGAGACTAAGGTCCACAAGGTCCTTAGGCTACTTTCACACTTGCGTTCGGGGTTCCGCTTATGAGCTCCGTTTGAAAGCTCTCACAAGCGGCCCCGAACGCATCCGTACGGCTCCAATGCATTCTGAGTGGATGCGGATCCGCTCAGAATGTATCAGTCTGGCAGCGTTCAGCCTCCGCTCCGCTCAGCAGGCGGACACCCGAACGCAGCTTGCAGCGTTTTCGTGTCCGCCTGGCCGTGCGGAGCCAAACGGATCCGTCCAGACTTACAATGAAAGTCAATGGGGATGGATCGGTTTGTCTTGGCTCCGCTTTGACACGGATCCGTTAGAAACCGTTCACGTCTCTGCGCATGCCCAGTAACTTCCTGTCCCTCCCCCTCATCGTCGGCCATTTTGGATTGTCGACTTGGTGAGACTGGTAATGTGAAGTTTTGTCTGTTTGTCTATCTTTCTTTTTTTCTATCTATCTATCTATCTATCTATCTATTTCTAGGGGGGGGGGCTGCTGGCACTTGAGAAGGGGTGTGTGTGTCTGGAACAGTGGGGGCTGCTGGCACTGGTGGTGGGGGCTGCCTTTATGGGGGGTTTCTGGCACTGGGGGGGCTGATGGCACTGCGGAGGTGTGAGTGGCTCGAATTGGGGGGTCTGCTGGCACTACGGTGGTGTTTCTGTAAGGAACTGCGCATGCAGTGCTTCTGGCACTGGCGGGGTTTATGTGGCTGGAACTGTGGTTGCTGCTGGCACAGCGGGGGTGTTTGTGTCAGGAACTGCGCATGCAGTGCTTCTGGCACTGCAGTGGTGTTTGTGGCTGGAATTGGGGGGTCTGCTGGCACTGCAGGGATGTTTGTGGCTGGAACTGTGCGGTGCTTCCGGCACTGCGGGGGTATGTGTAGCTGGAACTGTGGGGGCTGCTGGCATTGGGGCGGCTGAGGGCACTGTGGGAAGGTTGTTTGGAACTGGGGGGCTGATGTCACTGTGGGTGGCTGCTGGCACTATGGGGGGGGGGCTGCTGGCACTATGCGGGGCTGCTGTTTCTGGGGGTGTTTATGGCACTCGGGGGGATTATGGCTCCTGTCGGATTAGTTTTTTAAATCATTTTATTATTAGGGTCGTTCAAAACAAAACTTATTTGAAATAGAAAGTTCTGCGGTGGGCAAGCACCAATCGATATTTTAAAAAGTAAGTATTATAAAAAAATAAATGTTGATATATGTGGAAATAGTGTTCTAAACAAGTTCGTTTAACGTTATCTGCATTTTGTCTGGTATTCTGTTGCGTACAGATGTCATCAAAGAAGCGAACCATCGATTGGAAAAACCCACCCAGAAGGCGCCGGCGTATTGAGTGGCCCGTAAGTATAAAATCAATGCTTGGAGTTTGTACTGTTTGATTCGTTGCATTAATCAGTATGTGCTCCTATTATAGATTTCTTCATCATCATCTGTGGAGGGCTCTCCATCTCTGGCCGGCTCACCTGCTGCAGCTGCATCACCAGCGTCCAGGGGAGGTGGACCAAGCCCGGACCGGGGCTGTCAAGAAGTAAGTATATATATATATATAATATACAGTATATATATATATATATATATATAGATAATATATATATATATATACATATATACACTTATATATATATATATATATATATATATATGTAATTTATTATTTTATTTAAATATATATTAAAAAAAAAAAATGTTTGTTTCAGCAATCTGCACCTAGAGCCGCCAGCGAGGATCCCCCAGTCGCCTCCAGAGTCCGCGGAAATGAGCGTGGCGGTCGTAGACGTGTAAGTCTTGAATTAAGTAGTTTTAATATATGTAAACAAAGTGGAAATGGTGATTTTAGGTTAAAACATAACTTTTAATATATACAAGATTAGAATAAGTCCCTAGATGCTATAATGAAAGGTAAAGAAAAAGTGCATGATGGCACCAGGGATACAAATGTGCTTGGTGCACGGCGGCACCTTTAAATACAAAAGATAAATGGGTGCACGGCGGCACCTTAGATAACCAGTAGGTCCTACCGTTGTGGCCGTGGTCCTCTGGTCTCTGGAGATGTCCAACGCAAGAAGGTTTTGCTGTAAAAAAGAGCGGAGGGGGCCCGGCGGGGATATTTAGTGGGTTGGGGGTACCTAGCCAGCCCTAATATAAGGGTGCTATCTCGCCCCTAGCGTCCTATATACGGAGCACCCGTTCTGAAAAGAACGACCCCGTCCGGAACCTGGCCCTTTTTCTACTTGGCCCTATTGTGCTCTAGTGTAGCTTTAGGCTTTATCACGGCCTCTGGACACGCCGCTGCGCTCCAAGAGAGGGACAGGACCAGTGGCGTACCGCCAATATAGGCAGCGCACGCAGCTGCTATGGGGCCCGTGGCAAGGGGGGGCCCGAAGTGCATGGAAGGCCCCGCCCCTATGTTTGTAGTTATGTATTTATCAATGCTACAGTCTTCTGTCCCGACTCCCGAGTCCCTATCTGGAGCTTGGGCGGGCCCCGCTTCCCCTCTGCTCAGGCTCCCCACCCGACCCAGCCAGTGACATACTGCAAGTCTGCAACGCCGCTCATTCTCCTCTGTTTGCTGGGCGCTCGCACTGAACTGGCCAATCAGCATTTAGTGGTACAAAGCTCCTGCTGCTGATTGGCCAGTGTGCGAGTCACAGGCTCAGCAGACAGGTCACAGATCAGAGAAGAACTGTGCAGGCGGGTGGTTGGGCAGGGTGGCAGTCTTGTGTTTACCGCGCTCACCACCTGCCTCATACTGCCACCAGTTCCACTGAGACCCAACTCCAACCAGCCCCCAGCATCGTCGGCTTGCCCCTGGCCTGTTGTGTGCCGCTGCCAGTCTGCCACCAAAGACAAAGTAAGTTGTACACTCACAGCAGTGAGTGACAGACTCTACGTTTAAAAAAGTTCATGGGGGGTGGTGAGGGATGGCTATTGGTGGGAAAAGGGCAGGAGCAGCAAGCAGAGTTCCTGCAGGGTTGGGGGGGGGGGAACTGTTCTATAAGGGTTATTATTATATAGAGGACTCAGGAGGAGTACCCCCCCCTCCCCCCCAATGAACTCTGCTGTTAAATTGCTAATTTAGAGTACTGTGTCATGGGGGGATGGTTAGTGGGGGGAAGAGGGCAGCAGAAAGTATGGTTGGGGAACACTATTCTATAAGGCTTATTATTATATAGAGGACTCAGGACAGTGCACCGCCCCCCGTGATTTAACCCCTCAGGTCCCACAATTAATAGCAATTTTTTTTTATAGATTAATAGTAAAAAAAGAGTGAAAAAAATATAAAATAAAAAACACTGATATATTAAACGTTTAAATCACCCCAATTTTACATATAATAATATATAAACAATAAAAAAAATCATATTAGGTATTGCCGCACCCGAAAATGTCTGCACTGTTAAAATATTTTAATAAATAACCTGTACAATAAACGCCTTAACGAAAGAAAAAAAAAAAATGAACAACGGAAAAAAAAAATGGAAAACACGCAAGAGCAGGTGGTGGGATGGGTAGCGGGTGGAATTAGGAGGCCCAATTCAGATTCTTGCTATGGGGCCCAATGATATCTATGTACGCCCCTGGACCGGACTATCTCCAGGTGACCCCCTCGACTTTGTCTCTATATCTTAGGCAAGTACCCAGCCCTGATACTCGATTAGAGCCTTCACTAAAGGCCAATACGTTTCAGTATCTTTTGTGTCATATTTTCATCCTAACTATATATGACATATGTGTTGTTTACTGATTACAAGTTACCAACACTATATGTCATTAGATTATATTGCCCCTCTATGTGTGCCTAACATTCCCCTGATGAGTTTTATATTAAAAATGAAACATGCGTGTAGGGACTAGCTACACTAGGGCACAATAGGGCCAAGTAGAAAAAGGGCCAGGTTCCGGACGGGGTCGTTCTTTTCAGAACGGGTGCTCCGTATATAGGACGCTAGGGGCGAGATAGCACCCTTATATTAGGGCTGTCTAGGTACCCCCAACCCACTAAATATCCCCGCCGGGCCCCCTCCGCTCTTTTTTACAGCAAAACCTTCTTGCGTTGGACATCTCCAGAGACCAGAGGACCACGGCCACAACGGTAGGACCTACTGGTTATCTAAGGTGCCGCCGTGCACCCATTTATCTTTTGTATTTAAAGGTGCCGCCGTGCACCAAGCACATTTGTATCCCTGGTGCCATCATGCACGTTTTCTTTACCTTTCATTATAGCATCTAGGGACTTATTCTAATCTTGTATATATTAAAAGTTATGTTTTAACCTAAAATCACCATTTCCACTTTGTTTACATATATTCTAACTACTGGTGATCAAGTCACCAACCAAATATATAGCTCCTCCAGACCTTAAGTAGTTTTAATTTGCATTTTGTATTAGGATTTACATTTAATTTAGTATTTCCTTTTTTTCAGAGTTCCGTAGGCTCCACCAGGGAAGATGAGGAGTTTGGGGTTCCTACCATCGATAACCTGCTCCTAATCCAACTGGTGGAGGCGCGTCCATCATTATGGGACCACTCCGACCGCCACCACGCTGATCATCATCATACCCAGCGGCTCTGGAGGGACATCTGTGCGGAAGTTTTTGAGACTTGGGGGGATCTAAATGCGGCGGCTCAGGAAAAATATGGTAAGTAAAGCAATATGTATTTTAATACATTAATATTGTTCTTTTCCTTTCATCATGCTGATATAATTTTTTATGGTTTTTTTCTATAGTCAAACAGGTTACAACGCGTTGGCGATCTATCCAGGACCGCTTCAGGATGGATTATAACAGGGAGGTTCAGGCCCCGGGTGTCTCCGGAGGAACCTCAGGGACCCCATACATCCATACGGCGGCCCTGGGGTTCCTACGAAGGGCGATGGCACCAAGAAGGTAAATATTTTTAACAACTGTTAAACATTTTTTTGTAAAGGGGCTGTCTGAGACAGCGGAGTGTTTGGCTCCCCTGTTTTGGCCAGTCGCCTACAGTCAGAGGGACAACTGTTCTCTCCGTCTGAGTGTAAGGGGCTGTCTGAGACAGCGGAGTGTTTGGCTCCCCTGTTTTGGCCAGTCCCCTACAGTCAGAGGGACAACTGTTCTCTCCGTCTGAGTGTAAGGGGCTGTCTGAGACAGCGGAGTGTTTGGCTCCCCTGTTTTGGCCAGTCCCCTACAGTCAGAGGGACAACTGTTCTCTCCGTCTTAGTGTAAGGGGCTGTCTGAGACAGCGGAGTGTTTGGCTCCCCTGTTTTGGCCAGTCCCCTACAGTCAGAGCGACAACTGTTCTCTCCGTATGAGTGTAAGGGGCTGTCTGAGACAGCAGAGCGTTTGGCTCCCCTGTTTTGGCCAGTCCCCTATGGTATACGGTAGACATAGCATAGAACATGGATGTTTTATTTAAAGAACAATTCCTAACTTTCCTTATTTTTTTCCTACAGAACTGCCACCGTCACTCGGGAGCCTGAACAACCTCCTGAGGCGGAACCGGAACAGATCGCCAGCGCCAGCCCTCCTGTCCCTCATGTATCGGCCCAGGATAATCCGGGTCCCCTACTGAGTCCCTCCGCTCATCAGAGGCTCTTAGGATTTCTGCAAAATTTGAGGGCCCTGGTGAGCGGGCAGAGATCCGGTAGGCCAAATCGAGCTGATTATGCAAACCTTGTAGAGGTCGTCTCCAACGCTCTAGAAGGTTTTGCCCAACATCAGATGGAGTTTGGTGCTGACTTGATTCGCCGCTGGGAGGGGGCGGAGTCGGCGTTTCAACGCAGCCCAAACTACCATTATGGGCTAAGCATGATCAGTTTGATGGACTCAATGACGCCCGAGCAGTTACATGAGTTCAAGATCATGCTAGAGAACGGGTCATGGGAAATTATGCACCGCCCCCAAATCCCACCCCCACCCCCATCCCACACCTATCCCCCATCCCACACCTACCCCCATCCCACTCCAGTGGCCAGTACCGCCAACCTTTCCCTTCCCACCCACCCCCCCCGAGCATGTGTTACCTTCTCTTTCTTATTCTTCTCCTGCTCAATATTTTCCTCCTACTTCTTTTCAAACTCCCTCCACCTCTACACATGCTCGGGTCCCCTCCTCCTCAGACCCTTCCTTTCTCCACACCCCACAATTACGCCCTGCATCCTTTCCTGTGGCCCGTAGTTTCACCTCGGTAGATCGCCAGGACAGGGGGGCTACCATTGCCAGCCCCAGACCATCTAGTCCACGACAGTCCACCTCCCCTCACCTTTTTCAACAATTATAGTTTATTTTATTTTATTTATTTTAGTTTTTTATTGTTAAAAAAATAAAACTTTATTTATACTTTGCTATACAAACTGTGTCTGTCTTTTTATTGTCCTGTACAGGGTAACCTTGGCACTACAGCTGTGTTAAAATAAAAACTACCCTAGTCTCACTACTGTGCGTTTATTATAACAACCTTGGTAGTTTTTATATCAAAACAGCATTAGTGCCAATGTTGTAATTAACATGACCATCAATATTCAGCTATCTTTTGGCTCTTTATTGATCGTAGACCCTATGATTGGCACATGAACAAGCAAATGCTTGTTCATTGTTCAATCTTGTGCCCTTTCATATGAGCCCTTGTGGGAGTCACGGTCCATCAGCATCATCAGGAATTCATTAATAAATTGTAATTTTACTGTTTAATGATTTCCCGATGACGCTCTAATATAACTAGTGTGATTACCACAAGGGACACGCAAGGGACATACAGTTTTTAAAAGGGGTATTCACATAGACAATGGGGGGATTTCGCTTGAATATGCCCCCATTGTCTGATAGGTGTGGATAACATTGGTAGGACCCGCACCTATATCGAGAACGGAGTGGGGAGTACTGTGGCTGGAGGACAACAAATTTCCCGTGGTACGTCCACCACCAAGCGATAATCCCCGCCTCTCCCATAGAAATGAATGGATGGAGGGCGGCGGTGCAGTGCGACCTCATCCACTTTCTTGGCTCCGTTCTCAATATATGTGAGGGTACCAGCTGTGGGACCCGCACCTATAAGACAATGTGGGCATATCAGTGGTATGCCCCCATTGTATGAGATCAGAAAACCCCTTTAAAGCCTCTTGCACACGACTGTATGCCCCAAGAGACATATGGTCCCTGAGCGGGCCATATATCCCGTAGTAGCATTGATCGTGCGCACAAGAGTACACAGCATCATAGTGTACAATGATTCTGTGCAAGTTGAGCTGCCCGCGGGGATATTGTCTTGCGCTAATAGATCATATGAGTGCGGGACAATAGCCCAGTTTGCGGCACAACATGGTCAGCATCATGATCATCTTTACTCCCGTACGCACGATCAATGACGATCAGGGACATATGGCCCGCTAACGAACACTATACATCTTTAAGTGCATGTAGTCGTGTACAAGAGTCCGAAAGGTGTGGTCCATTATCAAAACCGGACCAACTTTGAATTTCAACAAGATAGCCCTGCAGAAATATAGGAGTATGTCAACCCTGGGTTTCTAAATACATGAAGATGGAACCTAGAGATGCTACTTATTCCAAAACGGATCCGCTAAACGGATGGCAAAACGGAAACGAACGTGACAAACGGATCCGCAATACAGACGGATCCGTTTGAACGGATCCGCCTGTATGGCTTCCGTTTGTCTCCGTTTAGTCAGTTTATTGACGGATCCGTTTGAAATGCATTTCAAACGGATCCGTGAAACGCTAGTGTGAAAGTAGTACTTGGCTGGAAAGCAGGACAAGCATGTGGTGTCATTTTGCGGAGATGATTGGGCATTTCCAAGACTCCAGATCGTCTTTGTGTATCTGTATAGATGGGTTTCAGATATGGGTACAGGCTTGACCATGTAGGTGGTGGTATAGTAACTTACCAGAGCTGTACTGATCTGTCTTGCTCCACGTACAAGGTAACAACCTAATAACGTGACTGGGCATAATATGCTGATACACCTTCTAAGAATCATCAAGAGTTAACTTTTCCCCTTACTAGGTAATGAGTGGGTAGAAACCGGTGCCAGTCTCATAGACTCACAGACAGTCCGTTAAAAATTCACGGTTGAAGGAAATGTCGCATTAGCAGAGTATGACTCTACTAATAAACTCTTTGTTTAAGCCAACGCGTGATTTTAGTGTCACTATAGTAACATGGTGCATTGGAGACAAGACAATAATCATGTTGCTAAGCATTAGACATTCATAAAACGGTTAACAGTTATGGGGCACAAATTGCCTGGATACATTTGTTTCTTTAAAAGGAAAGTTTAATACAGAAGGAAAAGTAAAGCCTGCCATGGTGCATACAACATGGACACGTAATCAGAATGAAGCCAGGGATTTCTAAGAGAAAGAAATAGCCTTCAACTAATTACCTGTATGTATTTAAACTTTTTGTTATGCTTCCATGTTAAATCCACAAAATGCAGACAAGGCAATAAAAATTATAATTAACCCCTTCAGCCACCACAAGACACCTGTATGTCATAGTGGTTGAGGGAATGTGTGGAGCAGGCTTCTGCGCTGAGTCTGCTCCATACAACGCAGGTGCCGGCTGTATAATACAGCCAGCACCTGGCCTTAATGACCAGGATTGGCGATGACGCCCAAAAATATTTTTCCTGCGTAGTGTACGCCGTAACAGAAAAAAAAATTAAAACACAAGATTAGCCATTTTTTGGTTCCCCCCCCCCCCCCCCCCCGCATTGAGTAACAGTGATCATAAAGTTGTAAGTACCCCCAAAACGGTACCAATAAAAACCACAGTTCATTCCACAAAAAATAGCCCTTGTACAGTTCTGGCTGTCATAAAAAAATGATGCAAAGAAATTTTTATTTTAATTTTTTAAAATTATTTTTTTTAAAGTAGTAAAACAAAAAAAGTATACAAATTTGGTATCGCAGTAATTGTATTAACCTGCAGAATAAGGATGTCATATTGTTTTTAGTGCAAAATGAACACTGTAATATAAAAACTTAAAAAACCTTGTCAGGGGGTTGTGGTTTTTATTCAAATTCATCACACAAATATTTTTTTTTTGCTGTTTTGCAATATGTCATAAATGGTGCCATTAAAAAATACAATTTATCCCACAAAAAATAACCCCTTATATGGTTATGTGAATGGAACATTGAAAAAATTATGGCTATTGAAATGTTAGGAGTAAAAAACAAAACTGCAAAAATGAAAATGGGCCCAGTCTGGGGCTAATGGGGTTTTCTCACTTCAGCAAATGACATTTATCATGTAGAGAAAGCTAATACAAGGCACTTACTAATGTATTGTGATTGTCTATATTGCCTTCTTTGCTATCTTGATTAATTTTAAAATCACATTATACACTGATCGTTTACATGATTACGACTACCCTGCAATTCATCAGTGGTGGTCGTACTTGCACACCATAGGAAAAAGCACTAGCCTATGTGAGCTCTCATTTCCTGAAGTTAGATTACTCCTTTAAAGCAAACGTTAACATAAGAAATATCAAAGGTCTATTTGGTCTATATCACATTGACGTGGCCAAACTGTGAAATCCTAGGGGTGTTACTGTCACATGAGCTCCCACAATGCACTGCTCTCTTCAAACAGGAGTCTGGATAAATTCAGAATTTATCTCTGAATAACTAATATGCAATTAAAAAGTGGTACAATCAAAATTAAATCATTAACAACGTGATTAAAAGGGGATTATAGGAATAGTCTCTGATGTGAGTGGAAATCTCTTACAAGCAGTGGAAGATAGTGAACTCGCTATAATCATTCCACTAGCAACACCAGTTTCATGTAAAATTCTAATGCGGGAGATGCAATAGATATGCCTTTAGGTAATTTATTGAATGTACCTTGAGAAATGATGATAGAGGTCAAAGGAAAATCCTCTCTCTCTAGCTCTGTGATACATGTCTGACAAACAGGAAAAGACTGAAGGACATAGGATGTGAGCTCACAGAAGAGGAGGAGTTACAGGAAAAGAGCATATGATTACAACCATAGATAACTTACATAAACCAAATATAATAATGGCCACTAGTTGGCAGCAAAGTACACTAAGTATAGTGGTAAATTAATAAATGAGAGATTTGGGCTGGAATCTCATTCCCTTCAAGTGATTTAGGCTGAGCTGAAATACTACAGTCGTGGCCAAAAGTTTTGAGAATTACATAAATATTGGAAATTGGAAAAGTTGCTGCTTAAGTTTTTATAATAGCAATTTGCATATACTCCAGAATGTTATGAAGAGTGATCAGATGAATTGCATAGTCCTTCTTTGCCATGAAAATTTACTTAATCCCCAAAAAAAATTTCCACTGCATTTCATTGCTGTCATTAAAGGACCTGCTGAGATCATTTCAGTAATCGTCTTGTTAACTCAGGTGAGAATGTTGACGAGCACAAGGCTGGAGATCATTATGTGTCACTACCAGAGCTTTGGGACGTTCTCACAGCTCTGTTTCTCCACCCCTGTGATGATGTCACTACTAGAGCTGGGAGGAGTTTTCTGTTTCCTTCCTCCCAGCTGCGTTTGATTTCCCTGCCTTTATATTCCCCCTCCTCCTATTGTAGGTGTGGATTATATTTCTCATTTGGGTTGTAGCTCTTGCTTGAGTATCTTCCCTTGTATGCTATCCTTTCACTGGACCTGTGTTCTGCTGCAGCAAGTACTCCGGATATTGCCAGCCTGTCTTTGGATCCGTCTTCACTGCGGCTGCAGCCCCTTCAGCTAAGTGTGCAGACATTGTTGTGTATCTGTGTGTTTTCTGACTGGATCCGAGGCGACCACGGTTCCCTCCATATACTGAGCAGGGCACCGGTGGCCGTGCCCCTTCCACTATTGTAGGGGTTACAGTGGTCATCAGTTTTAGGTACGCGGGCATGCCTCCTTCCACCATTTGGATCCGGGCATGGGCTTAGCAGCATAGGGAGAGCTTTTGAGGGTCTGACAGGGGTCACCCTTTATCCTCCCTAGTTTGGGTCCGGTCAGTAGCTCTATTTTCTGTGCATGCTCTTGTTGCTCACATACAGCCGTGACATTATAATCCACCAAAACCGTCTTTTTTGACATGGATCCGCTTTCTGGCCTGGTTGACCGCATGCAGGGTCTTTCTTTGGAGGTAGCGGATCTCCGTCAATCTATGACTCAGCTTCAAGCATTGGGCTCTGCTCCGGCCCATGGAGTCTGTTGAGAGCCAAAGGTCTCACTTCCGGAAACGTTCTCCGGGGGCAGTGAGAGTTTTGTTCGCTTCAGAGAGGCATGCAAACTCCATTTTTGCTTGTGTCCACATTCCTCTGGTAATCAGGAGCAGAGGGTGAGGATTGTCATCTCCCTGCTCAGGGGTAATGCTCAGACTTGGGCTTTTTCGCTGCCATCAGGGGATCCCTCCCTTCGATCCGTGGAAGGATTTTTTGTGGCCCTGGGGCAGATATATGATGACCTGGATCGTGTTGCTCTGGCCGAATCTAATTTACGTTTTTTATGCCAGAGCAAACTGTCTGCGGAGCTTTATTGTTCTGAATTTCGGAGATGGGCAGCTGATTCAGGTTGGAATGATGCTGCACTCCGGAGTCAGTTCTGTCATGGTCTCTCAGAGAGATTGAAAGATGCGTTTGCTTTCCATGAGAGACCAACGTCCTTAGAGTCTGCCATGTCATTGGCGGTATGCCTTGACAGGCATCTAAGAGAAAGAAACGAGACCTCTCTGTCCAGCCATTGTCAGTCTAGGGGCAGTGGTGCGGACTCATTCAGTGTGCAGGGGCCTCATCCTGTCTCGCTCCCCTCTGAGGAGGAGCCCATGCAGCTAGGTCGACTTGCCCCTGATAAAAGAGGATTTAGTCCTCAGTGTATGGTGTGTTTTTGTTGTGGGGGCATAGGTCATTTGGCAAATGTTTGTCCGTCTAGGAGATTCTTGAACTGTACTAAGAGCGATAATAAGAGAAAAACCTCAAAAGGTAAATCATCAAACTCTGCTTCATCTGCTACTTTGGGCAAAGTTGATGTAGGAATTGATGCTTTTCCTCTCACCTGCAGTTCCCGTTTTCTCCTGTCTGCCAGGGTGGCGCTAGAGAGCAAAGTAATTTCTTGTGAGATTTTTGTTGATAGTGGAGCGGCCGTCAATCTTATTGACACTCAATTTGTAGCCATGCATGGTTTTCAGGTTTGCACATTAGAAAAGGATATACCTGTTTTTGCTATTGACTCTGCTCCACTCTCACAGAGATCTCTGAAGGGCATTGTTCACAATATCCGGTTAGCTGTAGGTGACACTCATGTGGAGGATATTTCTTGTTTTGTCCTTAACGGATTGCCTTCTCCTCTAGTTTTGGGGTTACCCTGGCTCACTAGACATAACCCCACTATTGATTGGCAAGGAAGGCAAATAAATGAGTGGAGTGACTTTTGTAGAGAGAATTGTCTTACAGCGACTTTTGCAGAGGTGTCTACTAAAACTGTGCCATCATTTCTCTCTGATTTCTCGGACGTGTTTTCCGAGAGCGGTGTTCAGGAGCTACCTCCTCACCGGGAGTTTGACTGTCCCATTAACCTCATTCCCGGCGCCAAGCTGCCAAAAGCTCGCCTCTACAATCTCTCACAACCGGAAAGAATCGCAATGCAAACCTATATCTCCAAGAGTCTCGAGAAGGGGCATATTCGTCCCTCAAAATCACCTGTTGCCGCTGTTTTTTTTTTTGTTAAAAAAAAAGATGGCTCTCTGAGACCTTGCCTAGATTTTAGGGAGCTGAACCGTATCACGATTCGCGATCCCTATCCCCTTCCTCTGATCCCGGACCTCTTCAACCAAATTGTTGGGGCCAAGGTTTTTTCCAAATTGGATTTGAGAGGCGCGTACAACCTGGTCAGGGTCAGAGAGGGGGATGAATGGAAAACGGCCTTTAATACCCCTAACGGGCATTTCGAGAATCTCGTTATGCCTTTCGGCCTGATGAATGCTCCGGCCGTCTTTCAGCATTTTGTTAACAGTATTTTCTACCATTTAATGGGGAAATTTGTATTGGTGTATCTTGATGATATTTTGATTTTTTCCCCTGATGTTCAGACCCATCAGGATCATCTTTTTCAGGTTCTGCAGATTCTGCGGGAAAATAAATTGTACGCCAAGCTGGAGAAATGTCTTTTTATGGTATCGGAGATTCAATTTCTGGGTTTTCTCCTCTCTGCTTCTGGTTTTCGCATGGATCCGGAGAAGGTCCATGCTGTACTTGAGTGGGAGCTTCCTGAGAATCAGAAGGCATTGATGCGCTTTCTGGGTTTTGCGAACTATTACAGAAAGTTCATTTTGAATTATTCCTCTGTTGTCAAACCCCTCACTGACATGACAAAAAAGGGGGCGGATTTTTCCTCTTGGTCGGAGGAGGCGCTTGCAGCTTTTTCTAAGGTTAAAGAGAGTTTTGCATCTGCTCCCGTCTTGGTGCATCCCGATGTTTCCTTACCTTTTATTGTTGAGGTGGATGCTTCCGAGGTGGGTGTGGGAGCGGTTCTGTCCCAGGGCCCTTCTCCTGCCAAATGGCGACCCTGTGCCTTTTTCTCTAAAAAACTCTCCCCGGCAGAGAAAAACTATGATGTGGGAGATAGGGAGTTGTTGGCCATCAAGTTGGCTTTCGAGGAATGGCGCCATTGGTTGGAGGGGGCCAGGCACCCTATCACCGTTTTTACCGACCATAAGAATCTGGCATACTTGGAGTCGGCCAGGCGTATGAATCCGAGACAGGCCAGATGGTCTCTGTTCTTCTCCAGATTCAATTTTGTCGTCACATTCCGCCCTGGGATCAAAAATGTGAAGGCTGATGCTCTCTCTCGCTGTTTTCCAGGAGGAGGAAACTCCGAGGACCCGGGTCCCATTTTGGCGGAGGGGGTAGTTGTTTCTGCTCTATATTCGGATTTGGAGGCCGAGGTCCAGGCTGCCCAGACTGAGGCACCTGCCCGTTGTCCTTCTGGGAAGTTGTTTGTGCCTCCTGAGCTACGTCACAAACTCTTCAAGGAGCATCATGATACTGTTCTTGCTGGTCACCCCGGGAGTAGAGCCACGGTAGATCTCATTGCTCGGAGATTTTGGTGGCCGGCTCTTCGTAAGTCGGTGGAGGGTTTTGTGGCTGCTTGTGAGACGTGCGCTCGCGCTAAGGTCCCTCGTTCACGGCCTTCAGGTTCCCTTCTCCCGTTACCCATACCTTCCCGTCCTTGGACACACCTGTCCATGGACTTTATCACGGATCTTCCTCGTTCCTCAGGGAAGTCGGTGATCCTGGTGGTGGTGGACCGTTTTAGCAAGATGGCTAATTTCGTACCTTTCCCTGGTTTACCCAATGCTAAAACGTTGGCGCAAGCTTTTGTCGACCATATTGTTAAATTGCATGGCATTCCCTCTGATATTGTTTCCGATAGAGGCACGCAGTTTGTGTCCAGGTTCTGGAAGGCTTTCTGTTCTCGCCTGGGGGTTCGGCTGTCCTTCTCTTCTGCTTTTCACCCGCAGTCGAATGGTCAGACTGAGCGCCTCAATCAGAATCTGGAGACATATTTGCGCTGTTTCGTGGCAGAGAACCAGGAGGATTGGTGTTCATTTCTCCCTCTTGCTGAGTTTGCTCTGAACAACCGTCGTCAGGAATCTTCTGATAAGTCGCCATTCTTTGGTGTATATGGGTTCCATCCGCAGTTTGGGACATTCTCGGGAGGGGCTCTTTCTGGTTTACCTGAGGAGGAGAGATTTTCCTCGTCTTTGTCTACCATTTGGCAAAAGATTCAGAGTAATCTTAGAAAGATGAGTGAGAAGTATAAGCGTGTGGCTGATAAGAGACGTGTGCCTGGTCCGGACCTGAGTGTGGGTGATCTGGTGTGGTTGTCTACAAGAAATATTAAACTGAAGGTTCCCTCCTGGAAATTGGGTCCCAAGTTTATTGGGCCTTATAAAATCTTGTCAGTCATCAATCCTGTTGCCTTCCGTCTTGATCTTCCACGGGTTTGGAAGATACATAATGTATTTCACAGATCTCTCTTAAAACCATATGTCCAGCCCACGGTACCCTCCTCTTTGCCTCCTCCTCCGATTTTGGTTGATGGCAATCTGGAGTTTGAGGTTTCCAGAATTGTGGACTCTCGCATTGTCCGCAGTTCTCTCCAGTACCTCGTTCATTGGAAGGGTTATGGTCCTGAGGAGAGGATGTGGGTTCCGGTGTCGGACATTAAAGCCACTCGCCTCATCAGGGCATTTCATAGGGCTCATCCTGAGAAGGTGGGTCCTGGGTGTCCGGAGTCCACCCGTAGAGGGGGGGGGGGGTACTGTCACTACCAGAGCTTTGGGACGTTCTCACATCACAGCTCTGTTTCTCCACCCCTGTGATGATGTCACTACTAGAGCTGGGAGGAATTTTCTGTTTCCTTCCTCCCAGCTGCGTTTGATTTCCCTGCCTTTATATTCCCCCTCCTCCTATTGTAGGTGTGGATTATATTTCTCATTTGGGTTGTAGCTCTTGCTTGAGTATCTTCCCTTGTATGCTATCCTTTCACTGGACCTGTGTTCTGCTGCAGCAAGTACTCCGGATATTGCCAGCCTGTCTTTGGATCCGTCTTCACTGCAGCTGCAGCCCCTTCAGCTAAGTGTGCAGACATTGTTGTGTATCTGTGTGTTTTCTGACTGGATCCGAGGCGACCACGGTTCCCTCCATATACTGAGCAGGGCACCGGTGGCCGTGCCCCTTCCACTATTGTAGGGGTTACAGTGGTCATCAGTCTTAGGTACGCGGGCATGCCTCCTTCCACCATTTGGATCCGGGCATGGGCTTAGCAGCATAGGGAGAGCTTTTGAGGGTCTGACAGGGGTCACCCTTTATCCTCCCTAGTTTGGGTCCAGTCAGTAGCTCTATTTTCTGTGCATGCTCTTGTTGCTCACATACAGCCGTGACATTATGTCAGGCTGATTGGGTTAAAATGGCAGACTTGACATGTTAAAAGGAGGGTGATGCTTGAAATCATTGTTCTTCCATTGTTAACCATGGTGACCTGCAAAGAAACGCGTGCAGCCATCATTGTGTTGCATAAAAATGGCTTCACAGGCAAGGATATTGTGGCTACTAAGATTGCACCTCAATCAACAATTTATAGGATCATCAAGAACTTCAAGGAAAGAGGTTCAATTCTTGTTAAGAAGGCTTCAGGGCGTCCAATAAAATCCAGCAAGCGCCAGGATCGTCTCCTAAAGAGGATTCAGCTGTGGGATCGGAGTGCCACCAGTGCAGAGCTTGCTCAGGAATGGCAGCAGGCAGGTGTGAGCGCATATGCACGCACAATGAGGCGAAGACTTTTAGAAGATGGTCTGGTGTCAAGAAGGCCAGCAAAGAAGCCACTTCTCTTCAAAAAAAAATCAGGTATTCCAAGATTGTACAATTACGATTATTTTAAATAAAAAAAAAAAAAATCAGGGACAGATTGATCTTCTGCAGAAAGTATGGTGAATGGACTGCTGAGGACTGGGGCAAAGTCATATTCTCCGATAAAGCCTCTTTCCGATTGTTTGGGGCATCTGGAAAAAGGCTTGTCCGGAGAAGAAAAGGTGAGCGCTACCATCAGTCCTGTGTCATGCCAACAGTAAAGCATCCTGAGACCATTCATGTGTGGGGTTGCTTCTCATCCAAGGGAGTGGGCTCACTCACAATTTTGCCCAAAAACACAGCCATGAATAAAGAATGGTACCAAAACACCCTCCAACAGCAACTTCTTCCAACAATCCAACAACAGTTTGGTGAGGAACAATGCATTTTCCAGCACTATGGAGCACCGTGCCATAAGGCAAAAGTGATAACCAAGTGGCTCGGGGACCAAAACGTTGACATTTTGGGTCCATGGCCTGGAAACTCCCCAGATCTTAATCCCATTGAGAACTTGTGGTCAATCCTCAAGAGGCGGGTGGACAAACAAAAACCCACTACTTCGGACAAACTCCAAGAAGTGATTATGAAAGAATGGGTTGCTATCAGTCAGGAATTGGCCCAGAAGTTGATTGAGAGCATCCCCAGTCGAATTGCAGAGGTCCTGAAAAGGAAGGGCCAACACTGCAAATACTGACTCTTTGCATAAATGTCATGTAATTGTCGATAAAAGCCTTTGAAACTTATGAAGTGCGAGTAATTATATTTCACTACATCACAGAAACAACTGAAACAAAGATCTAAAAGCAGTTTAGCAGCAAACTTTTTGAAAACTAATATTTGTGTCATTCTCAAAACTTTTGGCCACGACTGTAGACACATTAAAAATGTCCTACCATTTTGGTGCCATAAAGAACAGCATAAAATTCCATAAACCAATAAAACATCAATGGAACAAATCAGAGAAAGGGGTATATTTACCTAAAGCTTTGTAAAGGAAGAAATCTCATGATAATTAGAGATTATACCATGATTATGGTAAAAAATTAAAATCAGACATCATAAAATACATTTGCAGTCTCTCACAAACCTAGAACCAGCCCTGTACCTCACATGTATCTAGACCTCTCCCCATTAATTGCTCCAATTGCTCTGCTAGATTTATTTCAAGCTGGCTGTTCAGGGTGTGAGGCCTTTCTCAAGGGCATTGTCCTTTCTGCTGCAGTTCTTTCCCTATCACAGCTCAGGTGGTATGCTATTTCTGCAGCATCTCTCTATCACAGCTCAGAGGACAGGTCCTTTCTGCTGCAGCTCTCTGTGACAGCTCAGGGTGTGTGTCCCTTCAGCTGCAGCTCTCACTATCACTCAGAGGGCATGTCCTTTCCGCTGCAGCTCTCTCTAGCACAGCTCCAAGGGTGTGTGTCCTTTCTGCTGCAGTTCCCTTCCTATTAAAGCCCAGGGGATATATTCTTTCTCATGGTGGTGTTTTCTTTCAGCTAAAGCTCTCTCCTTAAAAGGATTGTCCTGGATTGAGGACTTTGTTCCATTAGTACAAGACAGACATACATATAACATACATCCATGTCCTACCTTTTCCACATGTTTCTGAAGCCCCGTTTTCTTATAGGAAATTATTCGCCGGAAGTGAAGATTTCTTAGACTCGGGGACGTACCAGGTCCCTTGCAGGAGCGCTGAAGCCTCTTCCGGGCTGCTCAGGTTGCCCGGTGACGTCACTGTCACTGATGGGCGGGCTTTAGCGCTGCTCTAGCCAGTAAAACGGCTAGGGCAGCGCTAAAGCCCGCCCATCAGAGTCGGTGACGTCACCGAACACACTGCCGGGCGGAAGCCTCCACCCGGCAGTGTGTTATTGTAAACAAAAGAGCCTTTTCCCTGCGCGATTTAGCGCAGCGCAAAGGAGAGCATCGGAGCATGAACTGCTTTGATGCTCAAGTCAGGGGGGCTGCCTGGGTGAAAATAGAGGTTTGTCCGGGCACAACCCCTTTAACACAGCTCAATGGCATGTCATTTGTGTTGCAGCTATCATCCTGTAACTATCACAACTTCTAAAAAAAAGATATAACTGGTGGCAGTTGGAGGTTGGAACTGAACATGTGCATCCACCTTAGAAATGGACAGAAAAATAAGGAAAAGAACAAACAGCAGGTGGCGCTATACAGATAAATTTTATTGAATAGCTCACTGGCTATACTAAAAGTTTAATTACACACAATAACAAAATTATTCGGATCCAGGTGCTGGTTTGAAAAATTTTGAATACACATCAATTTTGGATATAGCGTAAAGGGATTGTCACATTATAAAGACTTATCCCCTATCCTGTCCGATTGGCAGGGGTCTGTCTGCTGGGGGCCCCTCAGATCACAACAAATGGGACATTTTGCTCCCCATTTGAATGAAACAGCGGTCACATTTGCGTGATGCCACTCTATTCAACTTTAAGGAACTGCCAGAGATAGCTGTGCGCATGTACTCGGCTATCATAGAGTGGAATGGAGGAGCAGCGCGCATGCTTGACCACAGCTCCATTCAAATGGGGAGCACCGAGTCTCTGTTTTTGTGGTCAGTGGGGGCCTGAGTTGTTGGACTCCCATCAATTAGACACTTATCCATATCCTGTAGATAGTGGATAGGTCTTTGTAATAGGGTAACCCTTAAAATTATTTCCAAAATGGATGTATCTATGACCAAAACCATCATTTCTTCAGCACACAGCTGTTATCCTCCAGTATTGCTGCAACTTTATAAACCTGGCTGTAACGGGCTTTGATTGCAGCATACAATAGGTTAATTTGATTGCAGCATACAATCAGAGATCTCCACTGTTCTAGCAGGACAGTAGCAATGTATTACAGCCTGATCGTGCATAATAATTCACAGCGTCATAATTGTAAAGTGCAGATCCTCTGACACCTCCTGCCTGCACTCGTAGTATTCTGGAGTGGGTTGTTAAGAGGCTGTATAGCGGTTGCACTACATAAGCACTTCAGCTTTTGTATCCTTTGTGTATATAGACTTTGTTTAGAAATACATTTTCAGCATTTCTGTCTATAAAGTTTGCTCATTTTAGCAATATTGGACAGTTCTGCTCTAATATGCTTTGTATTTCAAGATCTCTGTTATTGAATTGAAATATTATGATTTAATTTCAGGCGACTTTTCAAAATAAGCACCAGAATGGACACACTGCACTTCATATGTAGTGGTGCTAGAGTAGGACTCCTACGTTTTTATCCATTTTTAAATATAGGTAAAGAAATTTGAACTCCGTAGCAAATTTTCTCCTTGTAAGAACAGCTTTATTTTTGTGTCAATTTGCAGAGGTTATATATATATATATATATACACTCACCTAAAGAATTATTAGGAACACCTGTTCTATTTCTCATTAATGCAATTATCTAGTCAACCAATCACATGGCAGTTGCTTCAATGCATTTAGGGGGGTGGTCCTGGTCAAGACAATCTCCTGAACTCCAAACTGAATGTCAGAATGGGAAAGAAAGGTGATTTAAGCAATTTTGAGCATGGCATGGTTGTTGGTGCCAGACGGGCCGGTCTGAGTATTTCACAATCTGCTCAGTTACTGGGATTTTCACTCACAACCATTTATAGGGTTTACAAAGAATGGTGTGAAAAGGGAAAAACATCCAGTTTGCTGCAGTCCTGTGGGCAAAAATGCCTTGTGGATGCTAGAGGTCAGAGGAGAATGGGCCGACTGATTCAAGCTGATAGAAGAGCAACGTTGACTGAAATAACCACTCGTTACAACCGAGGTATGCAGCAAAGCATTTGTGAAGCCACAACACGCACAACCTTGAGGCGGATGGGCTACAACAGCAGTAGACCCCACCGGGTACCACTCATCTCCACTACAAATAGGAAAAAGAGGCTACAATTTGCACGAGCTCACCAAAATTGGACTGTTGAAGACTGGAAAAATGTTGCCTGGTCTGATGAGTCTTGATTTTGAGACATTCAAATGGTAGAGTCCGAATTTGGCGTAAACAGAATGAGAACATGTATCCATCCTCTGATGGCTACTTCCAGCAGGATAATGCACCATGTCACAAAGCTCCAATCATTTCAAATTGGTTTCTTGAACATGACAATGAGTTCACTGTACTAAAATGGCCCCCACAGTCACCAGATCTCAACCCAATAGAGCATCTTTGGGATGTGGTGGAACGGGAGCTTCGTGTCCTGGATGTGCATCCCTCAAATCTCCATCAACTGCAAGATGCTATCCTATCAATATGGGCCAACATCTCTAAAGAATGCTATCAGCACCTTGTGGAATCAATGCCACGTAGAATTAAGGCAGTTCTGAAGGCAAAAGGGGGTCCAACACCGTATTAGTATGGTGTTCCTAATAATTCTTTAGGTGAGTGTATATATATATATATATATATATATATATATATATATATATATATATACACTGTATATATCATCACATTTCGGTCCCCATATCTGGAATGAAGACTCTCCAGCATATTGGGCTCCATTTGTTCACATTGCATTTTGTAAGACAAAATTACATTCTGTGTCATAAAATATCATTTTGTGTGACAAAATAAAATTCTGTGTGAAAAAAATACATTTTGTGCGACAAATTAAATACTGTGCGACAAAATGACATTCTGTCCAAAAATAAAATTATGTGTGATAAAATAATATTCTGTGAGAAATATCTGTCAGTAAAACCTCATGCACACGACCGGATCCTCCAAAAATACAGCTGGCCCCTAATAGAACAGTCCTATCCTTGTCCATAATGCGGACAATAATAGGACATGTTCTATTTTTTTTGCAGAACGGAAATACGGACATATCGAAACGGAATGCACACGGAGTACCTTCCGTTTTTTTTTGCGGACCCATTGAAATGAATGGTTCCGTATACGGTCTGCAAAAAAAACCATAACGGACACGGAAAGAAAACACGTTCGTGTGCAGCCCTAAATCAAACTAACCAATGTGTCACAAAATCACATTCTCTGTGACAAAATGACTCAAATGAATTCTGTCTCACAAAATAACATTCTGAGTGACAAAATGACAGAAATGAATTTTCTGTCACAAAATAACCAGCTGTGTGACAAAATAAATTCTGTCACATTATGAATTGTGTCACAAAAAAACATTATGTACGACAAAAAAGATTTCTGTAAAGACAAAATTAATTCTGTGATTACTACATTTATTTTGTGTCTCAGAACACATTTTGTGTCATAAAATCGATTGTGAACAAACAGCACCCCATATAAGCGATGTCATACTGCTTTCACTATAGCGTTCAGTTTGCTTGTTTGGTTCAACCCAGTAATCTGTGTCTAAGGCCTCCTGCACACGACCGTTTTTTTTTTCCGTTTACGGGCCGTTTTTTGCGTTCCGTATACGGTCCGTATACGGAACCATTCATTTCAATGGTTCCGCAAAAAAAACTGAATGTACTCTGTATGCATTCCGTTTCCGTATTTCCGTTTTTCCGTTCCGTTGAAAGATAGAACATGTCCTATTATTGCCCGTAAATCACGTTCCGTGGCTCCATTCAAGTCAATGGGTCCGCAAAAAAAACCTGAACACATACGGAAATGCATCCGTATGTCTTCCATTTCCGTTCCGTTATTTTGCGGTACCATCTATTGAAAATGTTATGCCCAGCCCAATTTTTTTTATGTAATTACTGTATATGCCATACGGAAAAAAGGAAACAAAAAACGGAACAAAGGATCCGTGAAAAACGGACCGCAAAACACTGAAAAAGCCATGTCGTGTGCAGGAGGCCTTAGGAAGGTCCAGGTATTGGGACCAAAGCATCACAAGCATCAAATTTGGTACTGAATGCTAAATTATCTACAGCAATTTGTGTGTGTACATGAGGAATAACGCTATGATGGAGATTCATCAAGACTGTCGTTTCCATGCGAAAGACTTGATCCCCTGTGCGCCAGAGTAAGGGCTCATGCACACGAACGCGGTTTGGTACCGCATCCGAGCTGCATTTTTTGCGGCTCGGATGCAGACCCAGTCACTTCAATGGTTCAATGGGGCCACAAAAGATGCGGACAGCACTCCGTGGGTTGTCCGCATCCGTTGCTCCGTTCCGTAGCCCCGCAAAAAAATAAAACATGTCCTATTCTTGTCGGTTTTGCGGACAAGAATAGGCATTTCTATATTGGGCCGCCCTTCCCGTTTATCAAATTGCGGAATGCACACGGGCAGCATTTGTGTTTTGCGTATCCGCAATTTGCGGACCGCAAAACATGGCACGTTCGTGTGCATGAACCCTAAGGGCTCATGCACACAACCGTATGTATTTTGTGGTCCGCAAAAAATACGGATGACGTCCATGTGCATTCCGTATTTTGCGGAACGGAAAAACTGGCCCCTGATAGAACAGTCCTATCCTTGTCAGTAATGCGGACAATAATAAGATAATTTTTTGCGGACCCGTTGAAATGAATGGTTCCTTATACGATCCGCAAAAAAAATGGAACAGACACGGAAAGAATATATATGTTTGTGTGCATTGTGAGCCAGAACCAGGTGAGGCTCAAAAACTCAGAACAGGAGGAAATATTTCCATTATACCTTATCTCTGTGTAGGCACTACTACTGGTTTTGGCTCACAATAACTGATGGTTATAACTGACCAAATAACTGAAGTGTGAACTGGGCCTACGATGTGATCAATGTGATCTATGTTCAAGTCTCAAATTCCTTTGTGAGATTAAAATAAAAAGTTAAACAATAAAAAAAATAAAAATAAACATAACAATCCCCTATTCCCCATTAACTGCTTGCCGCCACTGTAACGCCAATAGGCGTCCGGGCGGCAGCGCTCTCAGGTCTCAGCGATGCCTATTGGTGTCATCTCGTGAGACCTGAGATTTCCTGTGAACGTGCTTCCTGCTCACAGGAGCGCGCGTTCACAGGATTGCACAGTTCACAAGTTGAACTACAGCCTGCCAGCGCTGATCATTGGCTGGCAGGCTGTAGATTTTTAAAATAACCAATGAAATGGTTATGTCAGACGCTATTTTGTAAATAGCGTCTAATATACCTGCTACCTGCTCCTCTGGTGGTCCCTTTTGCTTGAATCGACCACCGACCACCAGAGGACACAGGCAGCTCTGTAAGTAGCACCAAACACCACACACACACATTACACCCCCCCTTGTCACTTATTAACCCCTTATTAACCCCTGATCACCCCATATATACTCCCTGATCACCCCCCTGTCATTGATCACCCCCCTGTAAGGGTCCCTTATCACCGCCAGTTACTTAGCTACTTGTTAGGTAGTTAGTGCCCAGCCCACCGCACCGCAGTCACTGATTAGTCGCTGATTAGCGTCATCACTGTCGCTAATCAGCACTAGTACTATATAGTATCTGTAAGTTATCAAGACTGATCGCAATCAGATCTATATCAGTACATTAGGGTCACCTTAGGCTCTACAAAAAACGCAGTGTTCGCCTGATCAGGCCTGATCTTGTGCGCACACTTGCGTTCAGTCCGCCCCACCGCAGTGACAGAATATTTTTTTTCTGATCACTGCAAAAACACTGTAAAATCGCTGCGCCGCTATAAAGATCACTTTTGAGCTTTCTGGATCTTTATTAGCGATCGCAGCTTTACTTCGCAAGCACTCCTTTTTACTAGGTAGGTTTGCTCTTTTTCCTGGGTAGTCTCAGAGGAATACCCCCTAAATTTAGTGAGCCCAAAATGTCAAACAAGAGGTATTCCGCTGAAGAGGCCTACAGGATTCTGGCCGTGATGGATGAAAGCGATGGGGACGCCTCACCCGCTGAATCCAGTGGTTCAGAATATGAACCTGTAGACAGCAGTGGCACTCTAACCGCTAGCGAAGATGACGAGGTAGAGGTCCCTGCTACGGTCAGGCGTACCCGATCCCATGTCAGGGTTCTGCATACCCCGCGTGATGAGCCTCATTTGCAGCAGAGTGGTGCTAGCGCTGATCTTGTTTATGGTGCGGCATACACCAGCAGCGCAGCACATCCTGGACCTTCTACCAGCACTGCCGTATTCCCTGGTGAAGTGGCGAGCACCAGAAGGGCAGTTCAAGCTGGTACGGTGGCACGTGCAGTAACTCCCCCGTTGCAGCCACCACGTTCACAGGCCCGTAGAGCCCTTAGTCTCCCAGAGGTACTGGCAAACCCAAATTGGCAATCCCCTGCTTCCGCCGCACCCATATTGCCCCCTTTCACCGCCCAGTCTGGAGTTCGCGTGGAGACAGCTCATTTAGGATCAGCCCTTGAGTTTTTTGAGCTGTTCTTCACCGCGGATCTCTATGACCTAGTTGTGGCAGAAACCAACCGCTACGCCACACAGTATATAACCGCCAATCCGGAAAGCTTCTATGCCCAGCCTTACTGGTGGAAACCAGTCACAGTTTCCGAATTTAAAATATTTTTGGGCCTTATCCTCAGCATGGGTCTAACTAAAAAAAATGTATTGCGGTCCTATTGGTCTAAAGACCCAATACATTACATGCCCATGTTCTCTGCTGCTATGTCCAGGGCACGTTTTGAGGGCATCATGCGCTTTATGCATTTCACTGACAATAAAACCTGTCATCCAAGAGGCCACCCTGCTTATGACCGGCTCCACAAAATTCGGCCCCTCATAGACCGTTTGTCATCCAGGTTTGCAGATGTGTATACCCCCAATCAGAACATCTGCATAGACGAGTCCCTTGTACATTTTACCGGGCGCCTTGGCATCAAACAATACATCCCCAGCAAGCGCGCCCGGTATGGGGTCAAACTGTATAAGCTCTGTGAAAGGGCCACGGGCTATACATATCGTTTTAGGGTCTATGAGGGAAAAGACTCAAAACTGGAGCCAGTCGGATGCCCTGACTACCTGGGGAGCAGTGGCAAGATTGTCTGGGACTTGGTGTCACCCTTACTCCACAAGGGGTACCACTTATACGTGGACAATTTTTACACAAGCGTGTTTCTCTTTCGGCACTTACATATAGTCAGAATTCAATGCTGTGGCACCGCGCGACCCGACTTGCACGGGGGGAGAGGGCTGCCTTGTGTGACCAAGAACTGCTCGCGGTGAAGTGGAGGGACAAGAGGGACGTTTACCTTCTGTCCACCATTCACGCAGACACGACAGTACAAATTGAAAGGGCAACTGGAGTCATTGAGAAACCCCTCTCTGTCCACGACTATAACCTTCACATGGGAGGGGTGGACTTCAATGACCAGATGTTGGCTCCCTATTTACTTTCCCACAGGATCAGACGCTGGTATAAGAAGGTGTCTGTTTATTTAATTCAATTGGCTGCCTATAATAGTTTTGTTCTCTACAGTAAGGCTGGGAGAACGGGATCCTTCCTAAAATTCCAGGAAGAGATTATTTCGGAACTCCTGTATCCAGGAGGGTCCGTGCTCCAAGTCCCTGATGTAGTTAGCCGGCTACATGGCAGACACTTCCCGAGTGTCTATCCTGGTACCCCAACTCAGCGTTCCCCAAGAAAAAGATGTTGTGTCTGTAGCAGGGCTGGAATAAGGCGTGACACCACCTTTTTTTGTCCTGACTGTCCTGACCAGCCTGCCCTATGCATAGGGGAGTGTTTCCGCAAGTACCACACACAGGTACACTATTAGTGTAGGGATTGCGTGACACAGGACAGGCACACAGGGGTCTTAGGGCCCTTTCACACAGAGCTGCTACAATGCTCTCCTTTCACCTGGGACAAAGTGCTTAATGTACTTCGCCACATCTCTGGGCGATTTACGCTTTGCACATTGTCCCATGGGGAAGGAGAGGTTTGTGCTCTAAAGGTAAAAAAATAAATAAAAAAATCACAGGTAAGCAAAAAAGTTAATGTTCTGTTTCAAATGTTATATAAAGTTTATAAAAGTTGATGTTAATAAATAAATTGCGTTGCGGCCTGTTTTCTTTTTTTTTGTTTTTACCTTTTAGGTGGACCAAGCGATGAACCAGCTGCAGCACTGATGTGCATTCGGACAGAAGCATTGCGCTGCTGTCAGATTACACACAAGTCGGTGTATGCGGCGCTGCAAGACGAGATTTCTCCTCTGCAGTAAAAGATACGTTTGCCGAGGCATATGAGCTGAGGGGCGGTGTTCATATGCTTTGGCAAACACTTTGTATAAAAAAAAAAAAAAATTCTGGCAATGATTTATTCATCCACATCGATTGATGTGAATGGAGAAATCTGGTTTGCCAGGGCATACGAGCTAAGTGGGTTTGGATGTTGGGCGGAGCTCCTATGTCCTGGCAGACGCCTTTCCCCTCTTTTTTATTTTTTTGGACATTTTTTGGTAGAGATTTTTTCATCCACATTGATCGATGCGAATGAAGAAATCTGTGCCTTTCATTTTTTCTTTCAGCCCAAATCTCATTACCCGTATGCTCAATATAAGGAGAATAGCAGAAACTCCTAATGCTGGGCATACATGTAATGATTGCGGAGACCCTCAAATGCCAGGGCAGTACAAACACCCCACAAATGACCCCATTTTGGAAAGAAGACACCCCAAGGTATTTGCTGAGGGGCATATTGAGTCCATGAAAGATTGAACCTTTTGTCACAAGTTAGCGGAAAGGGAGACTTTGTGAGAAAAAAATAAAAAAATAAATTTCCGCTAACTTGTGCCAAAAAAATAAAATCTTCTATGAACTCCCCATGCCCCTCACGGAATACCTTGGGGTGTCTTCTTTCCAAAATGGGGTCACTTGTGGGGTATTTATACTGCCCTGGCATTTTAGGGGCCCTAAAGCGTGAGAAGAAGTCTGGAATCCAAATGTCTAAAAGTAAGAATTAGTCTTACCGGTAATGATGTTTCCAGGAGTCCGACATGACAGCACTACATGGAGGTTGTCTCCCCCGCCCACTATTGGGACAGGAAACAGAGAGGTTAAAAGCTCCCCCCCCCACCCACCATCACCAGTGTTTTATAGATTATCACACAATAATGGGTAACATAGTGAAAAAAAGTAAAGGAAGATTACTCTAAACATTAGGGAGGGAACTACCAGTGCTGTCATGTCGGACTCCTGGAAACATCATTACCGGTAAGACTAATTCTTACTTTCCAGGACGTCCTCCATGACAGCACTACATGGAGTAGGAATACCAAATTAATCCAAAAACTAGGGAGGGACCGCAGCCTGAAGAACTTTACGTCCAAAAGACTGGTCAATATTCCCTGACACATTTAGTCTGTAATGCTTACAAAAGGTTTGGGAGCTTGCCCAGGTGGCTGCTCTACATATCTGGTCGATAGAAGCATTCGCATGTTCGGCCCATGAAGCCGAGACTGCTCTCGTTGAATGAGCCCTAATCTCCTGGGGACAGGGAAGCTCCTGGCTCTGATAGGCCTCTTTAATGACTATCTTAATCCATCTAGCTAAGGTTGCTTTAGAAGCTTTCTTGCCTTTATTGCGGCCTGAAAATTGAACAAACAGATTTGAGTCCACTCTAAAGGAACTGGTAACGTCTAGGTAGAAAAGGAGAGAACGTCTGACGTCTAGAAGATGGAACTCCTTCTCCCTTTCGGTCTTTGGGTCTGTGAAGAAAGTTGGTAGTACTATCTCCTGGTTACGATGAAAGGAAGAAGCTACCTTCGGTATAAAGGACGGGTCTAGTCTTAATATGACTCTATCTTCACAGATTGTAAGGTACGGTTCACGGATGGTGAGGGCCTGGATCTCCCCTAGCCTACGGGCTGATGTGATAGCCACTAAGAACATCATCTTTAAGGTCAGGTTTCTTAGGCTACTGTCGTGTAGGGGTTCAAAAGGTGATTTTGTTAAGGCATTAAGAACTAGCGACAGATCCCAGGGAGGGACCTGGGACCTTAGTGTTGGCCTAATCCGTGTGGTTGCCTTTAAGAACCTGCTTACCCACCGATTTTCTGACAGGGAATAGTTTAGAAACCAACTTAAGGCTGCAGTTTGGACCTTAAGGGTACTGGGCCTGAGACCCATGTTAAACCCTTCCTGGAGGAAATCAAGAATATCTCCCACACTCGGGAGTAGAGGATTCTTCTCTCTCAGCGCCATCCAGGAGCAGAATTTTTTCCAGATTTTATTATAAATCGCCGAGGTCACCTGTTTATGGCCTCTCTGAATAGTGGCTATTACTTCTTCTGAGAACCCCTGTAATCTTAACAAGTCCCTTTCAGAAGCCACGCTGTTAATTTCAGCCTGTTTATTTCCGGATTCCATATTGGACCCTGATGCAACAGGTCTGGCCTGAGAGGGAGGGGAACCGGTTCCTCTTGACTCAGGGAGGACAGGACCGGGAACCAGGCTTGTTTTGGCCAAAAGGGAGCTATGAAGATCACTTTGGCCGATTCTCTGCTGATCTTCTTTAGGGCTACTGAAATCAGAGGGAAAGGAGGAAACGCATACGCCAGCTTCATGTTCCAGGACTGAGATAGAGCGTCTACGGCCGTGGGGTGATCGGCAGGATTCCGGGAGAAGAAGGAGGTTGTTTGAGTATTCTCCCTTGAAGCAAAGAGGTCGATGTCCGGATATCCCCATGAGGCTGTCAACTCTAGAAACACCTGTCTGTTCAAAGTCCACTCGTTTGGATCTATAAAGTGTCTGCTGAGGAAATCTGCCGACTGGTTTTTTGAACCTTGTAGGTGTACGGCTGAGATTGACAGCACATTCTCCTCTGCCCAGGAAAAAATCTTGTTTGTTAGATTCTGGAGGAGAGGGTATCTTGTTCCTCCCTGATGTCTGAGGAAAGAGACTGCTGTCATGTTGTCTGACAGGATTCGTATGTTCTGTCCACTCAGAAGATCCTGACTCTGTCTGAGAGCTTCCCAAACGGCCTGAAGTTCTCTGAAGTTTGAAGACCTGTTTTTTATGGTCTGGCTCCAGGTTCCTTGGAAATAGTAGATTCCAACCTTTGCCCCCCAACCCTGTTGGCTGGCATCTGTAGTTACTATGACATACGGATTTAGATTCCAGGAAACGCCTTTTGATAGGTTGCTTGATGTCTGCCACCAGTCCAGGGATCTTCAAGCATTCTCCTTTATAAGGATCCTCCGGTCTATGGATCGGTGGTCTCCGTCCCAGACCGATAGAATCATCTTCTGCAGGACTCTCGTGTGATGTTGACTCCACGGTACTGTAAATATGCAAGATGTCATCAGGCCCAGGATGCTCATGGCATTTCTGATGGTGCACACTGATTTCCCCTGAAATGCTCTCAATTTCTTGACCAGGTTTTGTTGTTTTTGAGGTGGAAGAAAAGACCTCTGTAGGTTTGAATCTAGTAGTGTTCCCAGGAAGATCTTCTTGGTCTCTGGTAATAGGTCCGATTTTTCCCAATTTATGATCCAGCCGAGATCCTGTAAGAGGGATATTGTTGTCTGGGTTTGTGACGCTAGAACCGGTGCAGAGTCTGCGGTCAGGAGGAGATCGTCCAGATAAGGTACAATCTTTATTCCCTTCAGCCTGAGGAAGGCCACTATCTCTATTATCAATTTTGTGAACACCCGGGGGGCTGTTGATATCCCAAAGGGCAGGCCCTGAAACTGATAGTGGTTTACTCTGCCTGCTTCCCTTACTGCAAATCTTAGGAATTTTTGGTGGTCCGGATGTATTGGTACATGGTAATATGCATCTTTTAAGTCTAAGGTGCACATTACCGCTCCCTGAGAAATGAGGGGTGTTGTTGATCTTATTGATTCCATCTTGAAACGACGGTACTTTATGAAGACGTTTAGAGGTTTTAGGTTGATTATAGTTCTGAAAGAACCATCCGGCTTCTTGACCAGGAATAACCTTGAATAGAAGCCCCTGCCTTCCTGACCCGCAGGGACGCGAGTCACTGCACCTAGATTTTTTAGTTTTGCGACGTCTTTTAAAAGATTTTCCTGTTGTGTACCTCCTCCGTACCCTGTTAGCACAAATTTGTGTTGCGGAATAGATATGAATTCTATCTTGTACCCTTCTTGAATAATTTGGAGCACCCAAGGATTCTGAGTTACCTGGCTCCATGCTGGGAGAAAGGATCTTAATCTCCCCCCGACTGGTCTGGCGTCATTGTTTGTCCTGGGAAGTGTTGGGGTTAAGCAGAAATCCTCTGCCCCTACCCCCTTTAGGATAGGACCATCTCCCTGATTTCCCCTTATCCTTATACGCTTGGTTTTTTGGCTGGAATTTTTTACGAAAAAACTGCGTCTTCTTAGTTTTAGTCTCAGGAAACCCTATCTTTTTATCTGAGGCCTTCTCCAGAATTTTGTCCAGACTAGGGCCGAACACGTATGATCCTGAGAAGGGGATTGCACATAGCTTATTCTTTGAGGTGAGATCACCAGACCAGTTCTTCAGCCACAAAGCCCTTCTTGCGGTGTTCAGAAGGGCCCCGCCTTTAGCTGCGAACCTGACTGACTCTGCTGAGGCGTCTGCTGTAAAGGCTGTCGCCATCTTTAGGAGCGGGATAGTCTCCAAAATGTCTTCCCTGGGAGTTCCCATTGACAAATGATTCTCCAGCTGAGATAACCACAATAAAAGGGACCTAGCCACTGAAGTAGCTGCCACGTTAGTAGACATCAAGGCCGCAGAAGCTTCCCAAGATTTCCTCAGGAGACCATCGGCTTTGCGGTCCATGGGGTCTTTCAGCTGGGAGGAGTCTTCGAATGGGATCGCTGTTTTTTTAGCTACCCTTGCGACCGGGGCGTCGATTTTGGGGATTTCTTCCCAAATTTTAGTGTCCTCTTTGTCGAAGGATAAACGGCTTTTAAATTCTCTAGGAATAAACAGCCTTTTTTCTACATCCTCCCATTCATCCAGGATCATTTGTTTTAGGCTAGAATTTAAGGGGAACACCTTCCTCTGTTTTGTAATCAGGCCAGCAAACATCTCCTCCTGAATGGATCTCTTAGCTGGTTCGTCTGAGATATCCATAGTCTGTCTAACTGCAGTTAGGAGGGAATCCATATCCTCAGTTGAGAAGCAGTACTTGCGTCTCTCCTCATGGGATGAGGAAGGTAAGGACTCCTCTTCTTCCTCCTCCCCTGAATATTCCACCTCTATGACCTCTGTGTCTGACTCCAAGATTTCCCTAGGTCTTTTAATCCCGGTGGTCTGTTCAGCCACCTTAGGCGTTATTAAGGAGGAAACTGACGCTTTGACCTCTTCCTTAATGATGGCTCTAATGTCCGTTAAAAGGGACGACTGTTCCTCTTTCATCATTTTGTTAATACAATCGGTACAAAGCTTCTTTGTATATGACTCCTGAAGCCTTTTATTGCAAATAGCACATCTCCTGGGCTTCTTTTTGATGTCCACCTTTAGGGTAGGATCTTTCTCTCCCTAGGAGACATGGTGATAGAAAAAACAGGCCATAAATCCCTGAGCCTATCACTATCCCATATGCCAGCTTCACCACATGTAGTGCTGGGTTACTCACATGTCCCTGGGCAGGAGGGTCTGGGGACTGCTCTCTCACACCAGACGAGTCCATGACTGAGGGACTGACACCTAGCCCACCAGACTTTTAAATGCCACTGGCACTTACCCCTCCTGACGTGGATGCTCCTCCCACAAATTCTGGATGGACGCGAGGCCGTTCGCTAGGCCTCCAGCGTCCCTCGCCGCTTGGGGATCGTCCGCAGGGCGCCGCCATGCTGGTTTCGGCGTCGGAGGTCACGCGCATGCGCACTCCTCTGCCGGCGCTTAGTCGTCACTTCCGGTTCAGCGCCGAACCCGGAAGTGAGAAGAGAAGCGCTCCGGTTCCCGCGCGATCCCTCCTGGAGGAGCGTCCTGCAGCCCAGAGCCCCAGCGGGGTTGCGGCTACCGTATCCCAGCCCCTGGTATACCCGCCTCCAGCCGCGAGTCGCGTGACCCACAGGTACTGGAGAGGGCTGGGAGGCTAAGGGACCCCAGCATAGGGGTTTTAGCCCGGCGAAATAGAAAAAGAAAAAAGGATTATACAGGTCTACAAGAGACCACTCTCTGCCCTGTCCATTATTGGGACAGGAAAAAACACTGGTGATGGTGGGTGGGGGGGGAGCTTTTAACCTCTCTGTTTCCTGTCCCAATAGTGGGCGGGGGAGACAACCTCCATGTAGTGCTGTCATGGAGGACGTCCTGGAAAATGCCCTCCTAAAAGGTACTCATTGGAATTTGGGCCCCTTTGCGCACCTAGGCTGCAAAAAAGTGTCACACATGTGGTATCGCCGTACTCAGGAGAAGTAGGGCAATGTGTTTTGGGGTGTCTTTTCACACATACCCATCCTGTGTGTGAGAAATATCTCTGTAAATGACAACTTTTTTAATTTATTTATACAAAGTTGTCAATTTACAGAGATATTTCTCTCACCCAGCATGGGTATATGTAAAAATACACCCCAAAACACATTGCCCTACTTCTTCTGAGTACGGCGATACCACATGTGTGACACTTTTCTGCAGCCTAGGTGTGTAAAGGGGCCGAAAGTCCAACGAGTACCTTTAGGCTTTACAGGGTTGCTCACAGTTTAGCCCCGCCCAAAATGCCAGAACAGTAAACACACCCCACAAATGATCCCATTTCGGAAAGTAGACACCCCAAAGTATTCACGGAGGGGCATGGTGAGTTTATGTACGATTTAATTTTTTTTGCCAGAAGTTAGCAGAAATGGAAACTTTATATATATATTTTTTTCCTCAGAAAGTGTCATTTTCCGCTAACTTGCGAAAAAAAATTAAATCGTACATAAACTCACCATGCCCCTCCGCGAATACTTTGGGGTGCCTTCTTTCTAAAATGGGGTCATTTGGGGGGTATTTATACGATCCTGGCCTTCTAGCACCTCAAGAAACATGACAGGTGCTCAGAAAGTCAGAGCTGCTTCAAAATGCAGAAATTCACATTTTTGTACCATAGTTTGTAAACGCTCTAACTTTTGCGCAAACCAATAAATATACACTTATTGGATATTTTTTTTATCAAAGACATGTAGCACAATAAATTCTGACACAAACTTGTATAGAAATGTAATTATATTTGAACAATTTAACCAGAGAAAGTTAAAAATACACTTTTTTTTGAGAAAATTGTGGTCTATTTTGATTAATATCAGAAAAACTGAAAATCTCAGCAGCAATCAAATACCACCAAAAGAAAGCTGTATGTGTGAGAAGAAAAGAAGGTAAAATTGATTTAGGTGCCAAGTTGCATGACTGAGCAATAAACCGTTAAAATTGTGAAGTGCCAATTTGTAAAAAAGGGCCTTGGTCACTAGGGGGGTATAAACCTGTGGTCCTTAAGTGGTTAAAATGCCTTTTGTGTTAAAATATAAATACAACATTCCTGTAAAAAAAAAAAAAAAAACAATGCCAGATTTTTTTTTTGCTTGTCACCCATAAAACAGAATAAAAAGTGATCATAAAATTATATGTACCCCAAAATTGTATCAATAAAAAAAGTCAACTCATCCCACAAAAAAACAAGCCCTCACATAGATTACATAAAGGAAAAGGATAAGCAGGCACACTCTAATTTGGGTACAATGTATTAATTTATTTATATTCTAGTGGTTGTCAGATGTGGTAGATGGATATTGTATAATAAAATGAAATGAGCTAAAAAAATATGAGCGGAAAGATGTCCTTTTTAATAAATAGTAAAATGTAAAAAAAAATTAAAATTGTAGAATAATAGGTGATCACCACTGGGTAGGAAGTGATGGATATCCTGGAAAAATACCTAGATAAAAATACAAAATATCTAGATAAAAAATACCTAGATAAAAATGTTCATAAAATCTTTCATAAACAGTTTTTCATATAATAGTAGCCACTGGTCAGAAGATAAAATCAAGTAAAAGATGTGTAGGATAGTCCTTCATAAGAAAATAATCGCTGTACAGAGGATGGTGCCCCTTTGTGTGCTTGTGGCTCCGTTTGTGGGGTATTTTATATATATCAATCGCCGCTCAGCAGAGGATAGATAGTGCGCCTTTTCAATATTTTTTGGTAAAAAAGCAGGCAAGTACATATAGTTGCAATTCAGAGCTAATGACAATATGTGACTGTTAGTAGTTATATTCCATATGTCAAGCTGTGGAGGAAAAGGATGCTCTGTGCCTGAGTGCGGCGTCCCGCACTGTCTCTGGCTACAGAGGTCACTTACCCTTCCCGGCGCTAGTTGTGTTGGGTCCTCTGATAGTAGTCGGCTGTTCCTGGGAGGCTGCTTCAATCCAGTCCAGTTCTCAGGAGTCAGCGGCGTCTGGAGGGTGACGTAAGCGGTCACGTGATCGCAAACTTTTTCAAGCTTGTTCACAGTGTTCCTCCTGCTCTGTTTCGAGCGGTGAATGTTCCAGTAATCCTCAGCTTCTTAAACGCGTTTTGGGAGTCTATCCCTTCATCAGTAGACTCCCGAAACGTGTTTAAGAAGCTGAGGATTACTGGATCATTTATCGCTCGAAACAGAGCAGGAGGAACACTGTGAACAAGCTTGAAAAAGTTCGCGATCACGTGACCGCTTACGTCACCCTCCAGACGCGCGAACCACGCCCCCTGGCGTCCTAGGCAACACGAGGCACGCCGCTGACTCCTGAGAACCGGACTGGATTGAAGCAGCCTCCCAGGAACAGCCGACTACTATCAGAGGACCCAACACAACTAGCGCCGGGAAGGGTAAGTGAACTCTGTAGCCAGAGACAGTGCGGGACGCCGCACTCAGGCACAGAGCATCCCTTTCCTCCACAGCTTGACATATGGAATATAACTACTAACAGTCACATATTGTCATTAGCTCTGAATTACAACTATATGTACTTGCCTGCTTTTTTACCAAAAAATATTGAAAAGGCGCACTATCTATCCTCTGCTGAGCGGCGATTGATATATATAAAATACCCCACAAACGGAGCCACAAGCACACAAAGGGGCACCATCCTCTGTACAGCGATTATTTTCTTATGAAGGACTATCCTACACATCTTTTACTTGATTTTATCTTCTGACCAGTCGCTATTATTATATGAAAAACTGTTTATGAAAGACTTTATGAACATTTTTATCTAGGTATTTTTTATCTAGATATTTTGTATTTTTATCTAGGTATTTTTCCAGGATATCCATCACTTCCTACCCAGTGGTGATCACCTATTATTCTACAATTTTAAAAATATTTTACATTTTACTATTTATTAAAAAGGACATCTTTCCGCTCATATTTTTTAGTTCATTTCATTTTATTATACAATATCCATCTACCACATCTGACAACCACTAGAATATAAATAAATTAATACATTGTACCCAAATTAGAGTGTGCCTGCTTATCCTTTTCCTTTCTGTAATTTCATGCTTCTGACTGGGTGAGTCAGATCAAGCAGTTTTGCACCTCTACCATTTACTTGAGTGGTGGAGCCGTCTATTCCATTTGTTTACCTCACATAGATTAGTTGATAGAAAAATAAAAATGTTATGGCTCTGAATATAGTAACACAAAAACAAATATTTTTTATTTTTTTTGTATTGTGCAAAAGTCGTAGAATATAATAACATATACACATTTAATATTGTTATACTCATACTAACCCATAAAATAAAAGTAATATATTATTTAGGCTACATGCACACGACCGTTGTGTGTTTTGCGGTCCGCAAATCGCGGATCCGCAAAATACTGATGACATCCGTGTGCGTTCCACAATTTGCGGAATGGCACAGACAGCCTTTAATATAACTACTTATTCTTGTCCGCAAAGCGCGGACAAGAATAGGACAGGTTATATTTTTTTTGCAGACCACGGAACGGAGCAACGGATGCAAACGTGAATAGGTCCGCATCCGAACTGCCAAAACTGCGGCTCAGATGCGGACCAAAACAACGGTCGTGTGCATGAGGCCTTATCCTGAGTGGTTGTTTGCAAGACTGTAGAACTTGACTTCACCTATAGCAGTTGCGCTAATCAATGGCTCTCATTACTTAAGGCCTTATTCACACATCAGTGTTTGGTCAGTGATTTCCATCAGTGATTGTGAGCCCAAACCAGGTGAATGAAACACAGAACAGGAGCAGATCTTTCCCTTATACCTTATCCTGGTTTTGGCTCACAATCATGGATGGAAATCATGGACCAAACACTGACTGTGTGAATAAGGCTTAAGGAGAGCCGAGTTACGTTATGTTGGACTGTTGCAAGAAAAGAAATATGCAGTACATATCAGGCAATAAATACAGATGAATAAACTCAAAGAGAGATGACAGAAAACTGAATGTGGGAGCTGGAGTCTGGCAATGTAATAGGCAGCAGATGGCGATAGCCAGGGGCATTTCTGGGGCCCGTAGCAAAGTTATATCTGGGACCCCTAATCAAGAGTGTTCCAAGTGGTACCTTGGAACTGAACCCTAGTTCGAGAAATGTTGACAGCTATCTCTGAAGTCAAGGAGGCGGTCCTATCAGTGATTGACAGCCTTGCCTTCATGACTGTGTATACAGAGATAGCTGTCAATCACTGATAGGACCGCCTCCTTGACTTCAGCAATGGCTGTCAATAACTGATAGGACCGCCTCTTTGACTTCAGCTATGGCTGTCAATAACTGATAGGACCGCCTCCTTGACTTCAGCTATGGCTGTCAATAACTGATAAGCCCACAATGAATAGGAATATATGCAGCACGCCAGACCTGCAGGGTATAGCGAAGCGAGGTCACGGTTATAGGCAAGCGAGGGTTGCTCACTGTATTGGAGAACCCTGGGCAGGCATGCGGCAGTGAAGGAGAGGTAGACACAGTTCCTCTGGGGCACACTCTGTATATAGGGACCAGGCCTGATGGTGGATGAAGTGCCCTGGATGTTACAGGTATTTTTAGTGCCTGGGGCAAGGTCCCTGTTGGATTCGTGACGCCAGTGCCTGTAACGGTGGCACACCGATTTATAGGAGGAATAACTGAGTACTCAGTGGATAAACCAAACGTTGCTTTACTTGGTGAACACAGTCCAACTTTGTACATACAGTTACAGGTGATTGTGATGATAATGCAGTCCCTTGAACAATACTTCACAAGCAGGTAGACTTTGAATAATGGCAGGTATTAATCATGCAAGATACTTGGAGGACACAACGGTTAATGCTTTGCAGTGCAATGCTGCTCTATCCCCTTCAGCTATTCTAGCTGGCTGGATCCCAAGGCCCGAATGCCTAAATGCTGGCTTTAATCCTTGGTATATAAATCCTCTCTCCAGTATTGGCGCTTGCTGTACTTTATAGAACCTCTGCCCATCAGGTTACTTATCTGACTTGTATTATCCTTGCTTGGTTGGGAAGCTGCAGGTTTCTCCCAGGAGGTGCTGTCCTGCAACTGGGGTGTCTCTACTGAGCTAATCCTAGCCTCAGGAGCTTCAGGTGGACGAAGTAACTCCTCTAGTCCCCTGGAATGAACTACCACTCCCCTGTCTGGGCCTTCCTATATATAACTAGGGCTCTCTAGCTCCCTCTAACGTCTGGGAGGCTAAACTACACCCTGACAGACCTGACACCCAGCTAACACAGGGAAATGCATACACATAACATTACAGATAATAAAAACACATTAACCCCTTCTGTGCAGTGCCCACCTTTACCTAGTGGGACACTTCATATAAATGAATACATTATAAATTATACTGAATATTTTCCCATAAAACTAAATACCAATCTGCTCAGCAGTGGCGTAACTAGAAATGACGGGGCCTCACAGCAAATTTTTGCACAGGGCACACCCCAGCAAGATCAAGATCACTTTCTCAAACCAGGCCCGTCAGCCACTCTGTCTCATTCCTACACATACATACTGTATGTCATGTCACTGTATATACTGTCACTGTATAAAATATGATTGTATAATACTGTTGAGAGGGCCCTGACAAAAGAAATCTTTCAATCCTTCTCTTGGACAGGCCCCTTCTGAGTTCGGGCCCAGTAGCAGCTGCTTCCCTGCTTCCACTATAGCTAGGCCCCTGCTACTCAGCATCTTCTTCTCTGTAACATTCTGCCTGCAGATTATTTAGCATTTTTATGGTGACAGGTTCCCTTTAAGATTCTGGTAATAACTGCACATTGCATTCTCTACACCTGGCAAAGAGGCACAGAAACGAAATGTATTTAAAGGCAAACAATCAAAAAGCAAACACCAGACTGACCAGATTGATAACAGGACCAGATTCAGATATAAGTAATAGATAAGCTGTACTTACCCCTCCTCTCCGCCCTGGTCTTCTCAGGGTCCACATTGCACTGTCCTGATATGTACAGGGGCAGGATGTAATGCGCGCCCTATAACCTGATGCAGCACACAGTCATGTGACAGCACGGGCCTGGAGAAGATCAGGGAGCACGACTGCAGGAGAGGACACCAGACCTGGAGAGTAGTGGCGGAGCAGGAGAGGTAAGTGAATTTATTTATTTTGGGTCTGATTCTGAGGTGTGAATGGTGTCTGACAAGGAGGTCTAAAGAGGGCCTGACATGGGGGTCTAAAGAGGTTCTGATCTGAGGTCTGAAATGGGGGTCTGATATGGGTATCTAATATAAGGATCTGATATTGTGTTCTGATTTGAGGTCTGTTATGGGGTTCTGATCTGAAGATCTGATATGTGGTCTGATTTGAGGTCTCAATTGGGGGGTCTGATACGGCGTTATGATTTGAGGTCTCACATGGGGTTCTGATTCGAAGTGTGATATGGGGGTTTGATTTAAGGTCTGATATGGTGGTCTGGTCTGATAATGAGAAGATGAGGAAAGAGAACATCTACATCAGAGGAGGCATCACTGGATGTACATATGTGGCGCTGTATTACCCTGTATGTTCTGTAGCGCTGTATGCAATGTCTATCCAAATACCTCTTTAACAGTAGGGCTGGAGGGAAGGGGTTAGGTGGAAAATTTTGCATGGTGAGGGGGGCCGTTTCAATTTTTACCTTAAGCAGCAGAAAGGCTAGGTGCCACAAAGCACTGAGGGAAGGGGGCCCATGCTGAACTCTTGCACCAGGGCCCAAGAGCCTTAAGTTACAACAATTAAGGTTCAATTCACACCATGTTTGGCCATACAATTGGCATCACAGAACTGAAAAGTTGCAGCACTTTAGGAAACAAATGCAAACCATAAATAATATATACATTAAGCAGGGGCACTTACAGCCTCCTCCTTCAAATATAACATGAGAAAGTGCAGGTTTGGACTTTTGGACTTGCCAAAATGCTACTCTGTGCTTTTGAGAAAGGAGTGCTGTCTGAGGAAAAGTTCTCATCTCTCCAAGCTTCTGCATAGTCATCTCACCTGGTCCTGTCAATCAAGAAAGAGAATTGGTTAAATAGAGTCCCTGCTTTGGCGCAAGAACACCGGCATAGACGAGTTTTAAGTTTCAGGATTTCTTCTTTATTGTAAAGTTATTAGCACATCCAGAATAAAACAACGCGTTTCGGGGAAACTTAAGTCCCCTTCATCAGGTTAGAAAATGAATTATTATAATAATCATTTTGGGCATCTCTTCCCAAAGGATTCGTTCCTGTGGCAACATATCCGGCGACCGGAGTTTCTTCATCAAAAAGCCTACAATAGGGTTGTGCCTATCTCTAGCAGAACACCTTAAGGTGAGCCTCCATTTTTCTCTATTGACCACGTACATTGTCTGGAATATACTACCCTATTGTGTGCTTTATTTGTGCCCCAAAAGTTCTGGCATGCCTGAATTATTGAATCAAGAAAGAGAGGGAGGGTCTGACAGAGGAAGCGGGAAGAGCAATAGTGGCTTGGGCCCCCCCTCGTTGCCCTTAACATTTGCATATGGATTAAAAGTACTTCTTCCCAGAATGAAGCAACGGATCGCTAAGTGAAAGGTATCGTTACATTCAAGTGAGCTAGCCCTACAGTATTATGGGGAGATTCAGCAACATCCTGCTTTTAGTTTTCTGCCAGAAAAAAAAGTGGCAAAACCCCGGTCTGCCCGTCTACGATAAATCATCTCCTATGTTTTTTTCCTCTTATGAAGGAAATCAATGACAGCAGAGAAATCCAGCCATGCAATTAAAAACCAAGGATGTGTCCGTCATAGGGTGCAAACATGGCTTGAAACCTAGTATTAGCAAAAAACAAGTGGACATAAAAAAAAAAGAAGAAAAGGTCTTTCTTGTATACTTCCCCGCTTTCATAGTTGCCAACTGTCAGTCAATCTTCAGAGACAGTTCAGGATAATAGGAGCTGAAAATGGACGGAGCTAATGTTAACTGCACATAAGTGGGCAGTCCGGATGGGTTTGGAGTATTCCCAGGGTTGGGCTTAGATGCCCCGAATTTACCCACTAAAGCGTCGATAAGCATATCCTTTTATTATCCACTCCTGGCTTTGTCCAAAAATAAGAGCTTCACAAAACCACATTATAACATGCACCGTGTGAACCTGGCTTTTGGTTTTATAATACAGTGTTGGGCTGGAGATCTAAGTTTGGTTCAGGAGGACCCAGGGGTTCTGAATGTGGTGACCATAATGCATATGCTAAAAAGGACATAGGAAACCATCCTTACTTAAATCGGTAGATAAATGCAGGCCTTTTGTAACTCATGTGTTTCTATACATCTACGGTTGTATAATTATCCTTCATTGCAGAGTTACCTCCTGAATCTGATTCTTCACAGAGACTTCTCTATGTGCACATTCCCGGCTTATGGAGGCTCGACTGGCATTACTTCCACATGGTGTCAGTATAGATTTGCTTTAGTATTTGCATGTAAGAGGCCAAATGACATCATTGGTGTGTAAGGGTGCTGGCACACGTTCAGGTTTTTTTATGCAGTTTTTGAAGCCAAAACCATGAGTGGATTGAAAAAAAGTAGAAGTTGTATCTGTCCTTAATACTTTCTCTCCTACTATGATCCAAACCTGATTTTGGCTCCAAAAACTGCAAAAAGACTGAGGGCTCATGCAAATGAACGTGGGCCAGCCGTGTATGTACTGTGGCCCGGAAACAGCAGGTCTGCAATATATGGGCACCCAGGGGCGGATTGGCCATAGACCTTACAGGGAAATTTCCTGGTGGGCTGATGCCCAGGGGGCCACCCCAGCCTTCCTTCCGGCCGGCCAGTGGAAGTTTTTTGGGATGTATTTTGTGCTGCTGGCAGTATTTTGAGATGGACTGTATTTGGCTCTGTTAGGGTTGTATAATGTGCCACAATATGGTATTGCTGGCCCTGCCTTCCATCAATTTGGACCCAACTACAAAACGGGGCCACTTTTAGTATTTTTTCCAGGGCCACTACAGCTGCACAAAGCAGTTTATCGGTGGTGAAGCCAACGATCTGATATTAGGTGATGACTGTATCTACTTCCTTGAAAATTCCTTTAAAGAGGACCTTTCACCGATCCTGACATTGTGAACTAAGTATCATGACATATACAGCGGCGCCCAGGGATCTCACTGCACTTACTATTATCCCTGGGCGCCGCTCCGTCTTCCCGTTATGTCCTCCGGTATGTTCGGGGACTTGGTTATAGTAGGTGGAGTCTGCTCTTGTTCTTCTGTAGCGCTGGCCAATCGCATTGCAGAGCTCACAGCCTGGGAGAAAAAAACCTCCCAGGCTGTGAGCTCTGCTCTGCGATTGGCCAGCGCTACAGAAGACTCCGCCTACTATAACCAAGTCCCCGAACATACCGGAGGACATAGCAGGAGAATGGAGCGGCGCCCAGGGATAATAGTAAGTGCAGTGAGATCCCTGGGCGCCGCTGTATATGTCATGATACTTAGTTCACAATGTCAGGATTGGTGAAAGGTCCTCTTTAAGTTGCCTTTTTTTCAAGCTTATGGGTACTATACTTCTGGATCCTTATTTTTATGGGGAAAAAAAATGATAGTAACCAAATGTGATGTGAATAGTGCCTTATGGATATGTCCTCACTTAGCATATACCACTGATTTTCTGAGGATAGGTCATCAGTAAAAAGTCTTTAAAAAACTTTCAAAATGATGTGTAAATGTCCATTTACACTGGCGTAGCATTGGCCAGATAATCTCTAACAAGCATTTGTAGAAAGGCTCATTGGCGATGATCTGCCGTTTGTTCATTGGATAATAGGATTGATTGTGCGGGAACGTCACATAAAAACTTGATTTAAACAATAGGTCACTTTCTGATAGCACATTCCATTTAAGCTAAGAAGCTCACTGACTAAAATCTTAAGGGCTTATTCACACGGCTGTTGCCCCTCGGCGGGTCCACAATACACGGGGCACCGGCCGCGTGCATTCCGCATCACGGATGCGGACCCATTCACCTGAATGGGTCCACAAATCCGGAGATGCGGTGCAGAATGGAACCACGGAACGGAACCCTACGGAAGAACTTGCTCAATCTTTTTGAGGAACAGACGGATCGCAGACCCCATTCAAGTGAATGGTTTCGTGATCCGCATGCGGCAGCCCGACGGCCAGTGCCCGTGCATTGCGGACCGCAATTTGCGGTCCGCAGCATGGGCATGGAGGGGCAACAGTCGTGTGAACAAGCCCTAAGGCCATATTACACACCCCGATTCTGGAAATCGCCTGCTCGCCAGCAGAGGCGACTGCAGCTATTACATGCAGCAATCTCCTCCACAGCATGGGAAGGAGTGATCGTTATTCCACCGCTTGTCCCCATGGTGTCTAGTTATTTGACGGCAGCAAATAGTGATGACACAGCATGATCTGCCGCCGGAAAATCGAGATCTTTCAGCAGATTGCCCGATGAACAAGCGATTGCTCGTTCATCGGGTAATTGGCGGCGGTATTACACTGCCAGATGATCGCTAATTAGTGCTACTATCAACGCTCGGTAGCGATCATTTGGCAGAAAATCTACAATCCATTGCAATACAGGCTTTAGTCTCTATATAATACAAACTGATGAGCAAACAATGAAATGAATGAGAAGATAAAAGCATCTTAAAACTCTACTACAGAGATGTGATAAGGAGCAGGGGTCAAAAGTGTGAGGTGCTTCACAGGGTTTAAGTGTTGACCTATTTAGCAAATTAGTGAGCCAGTAAAAGAGGTGAAAAAGACACCTATGATAACAGGAGCTATCACAATATAAGACTTTTGGAACCTACACACGTATGTAAATCAGACAAGTGCAGAGATTAAACATAATAGAACTAATGGAGATAATCAGTGTATATTCAGTGAAGAGTCAGTGTGGCCGGCGCGGCACTCAGGAAGGTAGCACAGAGCGCAGCGTGTGGATGACTACAATAGCATTTAGCTTATGCTGTGACCTAATTTGTGTCTTATTAATTTAAGTGCTCTGTGAATATAGAATAGAAATTAACCAATTGCTGATTCAGATAGGGTGTATTACAGCCAGCTATTGGATCATTTATGTTCAATAAAGATCTTAACCATCTCCTGGCAGAAGTTCTCCACCGTGTTTCATTGCTTAAGAGCAGTGATGGCCAGTTCGCATTGTTCGCCCACAAACACATGCGGGCTGCCATCTTTTCTCACAAGTCCGGCGATGCACAGGTAAGCCCTTACCTGTGCAGCGAGCCAGTCTGAAACAAATGTGGTCAGCGGGAGCAGGCAGTTCCGAGAACAGCCCGATGAAGGCCCCCGGCGGCTGTTGTTGGAACTGCCTGCTCCCGCTGACCGCATTTGATTTCAGACCGGCTCGCGCACAGGCACAGGTAAGGGCTTACCTGTGCCTCGCCGGACTTGTGAGAAAAGATGGCAGCCCGCATGTGTTCGCGGGCGAACAATGCGAACTGGCCATCACTGCTTAAGAGTAGTGCCGGTCAGCCGGACTATTGCCTTATTCACACAGTCAGTGAGACACATTTACTGGAGCAAGAAAAAAAAAAAAAGGGTATTGGCAAAGTCTGTCTTCAATTTGTACGTCATTTATTAACCCTTATTAAATCATATTTTTTTTTTGTTTAAGTCTGACATCTAGTGGTCGTTTTTTTGTAAGACAGATTAAAATTCACTAAAACTGGTCTAAGCAGTAAGCGCATGAAAATGTGAGCTGCATTTTGGCGCACGTCTCCATGAAAGTAGGCAAATTGTAACACAACTCACCACTCAAAACAGAAACAGAAAAGTACGCCAGCCCTGGAGTGGAGTAGAAATTAGACTGTTTTTATGACAATATCTGGTGCAAAATAAGGCGCACCTACATAAATAGGATGGAAATTAGGTGCAAAAGTTAGAAAACTTCTGAATTTGTCTTAAAACGCAGAATAGGCACAGCAGGAGCAAATTCCTCCAAAGCAAGCGCAAAAACTGTTGGTAAATGAGACTTAAAGGGAACCTGTCACCAGGATTTTGTGTATAGAGCTGAGGACATGGGTTGCTAGATGGCCGCTAGCACATCCGCAATACCCAGTCCCCATAGCTCTGTGTGCTTTTATTGTGTATAAAAACCAATTTTTAAGATATGTAAATGAACCTTAGATGAGTCCTGTCTCCTCCATGCTTGAAAGATGAGTCCAGCGTTCTCTGACTCTGAGCCCAGCCACGCCCACTGTGAAGGAGCCCAGCACCGCCCCGCATCCTCCGAATCTCCTCCTTGCTCCCCGACGTCACAAAGCTAGAGCGCTGTAATCTCGCAATGTGCGAGCTAGCGCATGCACAGTTTTTTCCTTGAGGCTGATGCCAGCACAGGGAAGGAACACTAAGCCGACACTGTGCATGCGCTAGCTCGCGCATCGCGAGATTACGGCACTATAGCTTTGTGACGTCGGGGAGCAAGGAGGAGATTTGGAGGATGTGGGGCGTTGCTGGGCTCCTTCACAGTGAATATTGCGGACGTGCTAGCGGCGATCTAGCAGCCCATGTGCTCAAATCTATACCCAAAATCCTGGTGACAGGTTCCCTTTAAAAATAAGACAGTTGTAAACAGGCTTTTTACTCATTAAAACAGGGAGACACTTTAGTAAATGTGCCCCAGTGTTTGGTCAGTGATTTCCATCAGTGATTTAGAGCCCAAACCAGGTGCGACTCTAAACAAAGGACAGCTGCAGATCTTTCTCTTTCACACAAACCATACGGATTGGTTCAGGATGCGTTGAGTGAAACTCGCACCATTTCACAAGCAGGTTCAGTCAGTTTTGTCTGCAATTGCATTAAGTGGTTCAGATTTTTCCACGTGGGTGCATCCGGATACGTTTTTCACTGAAGCCCCATTCACTTCTATGGGGCAAGGGCTGGGTGAAAAACGCAGAATACAGGACATGCTGCGATTCTCACGCAACGCAGAAATGATGCGTAAAAAGCATCGCTCATGTGCACAGACCCATTGAAATGAATGGGTCAGGATTCAGTGCGGGTGCTATGCGTTCACGTGACGAATTGCACCCACGCGGAAAACTGCCTCGTGTGAAAGGGGCCTTATACCTTATGTCTGTGTTGGCTCCAGTCCTGGTTTTGGGCCACAATCAATGATGGAAATCACTGACCAAAACACTGATGTGTGAATAAAAGTGTGTTTACATGGGGATATAATCGGATAGATTTTTGGGAACGCTCGTTCCCAACAATCTGCCCATTTAAAGGTGCAGCCAATGCAAAATGCTTGTTCATTGGGTGAAATGATTGTTAGTGCAGGCACCTAAATGATCATTTCTGGGCAGTAGATCATGCTGTCTAAACAGCCTCTGCTGCCCAGAAAATGTTGCTGTCTGAGGATTAGCAATTGCAATAGTGACCACTCGTCCTCATACTGTGGTGGCATGCCGCGCTTCACCTCCACTTAGGGAGGTCGACTGTCAGGGAGGAACGCTTCCTTCCTGACAATCAGCTGTAGCTTGGCACGTCTAAATCCAACTTAAGGCACCATAAGGCTAGTTTCACATACATGGCAAGAGATCTAGCAGGCTGTTCAGGCAGAGAACAGCCTGCCAGAGCTCTCTGGATCTGGCATTTCCGGGTGGTACGAGAATGCCCATAGGCCCCATTAACTATAATACATACACATAAACAATAATACATATGCATAAACAAGCCCATACATGTACATAAACATTACACATAGATACATAGACTGTACATAAACAAACCCATATATGTACATCACACATACTATACATAAACATCACACACACAAACACACACATATATTGTGGCAAGGTGTGTGGTAAAGTCTTGGAAGGGTTGTGTATCTAACCCAAAGCCCTCATCACACATACATATATGACACAAGAACAGCCAGAAACAGCGACGATAGTCATGTTCTCAGTTGTCTACCCAAGGTTAATCGGTCATGGAGGGCAGGCAATATGCAACAATTGGCCACCCCTTCATTTTTCTGATTAAATGTAATGTTATCACACAATGTAATACATAATTTCTGCTGTAGCTAGTAAAATTTTGAGAAATACATTTCTTTATTAAATGGATACATTTATTAATAATTATTTCATTTTAGTACCAATCTAATCTAGGTCAATGACATATAAACTATACAACATGTTTAATTTTCCTCTTCATAGAATAGAATTGGAGTGCTCTTCATCTGTGCTCCGGGATGATGCTGCCATGGAGCTCTACATGATATATGGAATTAAGAAAATAAAATTACTGAAAATACTTATACTTATAATTAATATAAATATATTCCCAAATACCTTTCATTAGTTATAATGGATCATTTTGTCTACAGAGCAATCATCAGGGGAAATAAAATGGCCACCGTCCTATTACTACACACAAAACCTGTCCTGATCACACAGGAGGACAAGTTACTTTTCAACACTGAGGTAAAGAGCTGCCTCCTCCTCCCCTCTGCTCTGCTTGTCAGGAATTATGATCCTGAATACAGTTTAATGTGAGCTGAATCTTTGTAGGAATGGAGCTCATGAGGAGACATGAAGTACAGAGAGGAGATGGGAATGTGGCTAATGAGCAGCAGCACTTGTATGCAGTCGCCATTACCACAGTTCGTACTTCATGTCTCCTCATGAACTCCATTCCTACAGAGATTCAGCTAAAGATCTTATCAGCTGTATTTAGGATCATAATCCCTGACAAGCAGAGAGGAGGATGAGGCAGCTTTTTAGCTCAGTGTTGTGAAGTAACTTGCGCTGTGTGATTAGGACAGGTTCTGTGTGCACTAATAGGACGGCGGCCATTTTATTTCCCCTGATGATTGCTTCCTGGACAAAACAAGCGATTATAACTAATGAAAATTATTTGGGAATATATTTGTGATGAAGCATCATAAATCAAGTATCAAGTATTTATTTTCATTTATTAATTCCTGGAGAACCCCTTTAAAGAAACAGCATCAGGAATATAAAATCTCCTCTGGTGGCCCTATGCCTCTAAATCCATAACATATAACAGGTTCTCCAGGCATATTCCCTAATTAATGCTTGTTACTAACCTGTGGAGGGAAGATAATTTACATAGTACTTACCCTCCTTCGCTCCTCTGACGCAGCCATCTTCCTTGCGCTCACTGCAGGCTTATCTACCCGGGTCCTAACCAGATGAGGCCTCTTATTTTCTTGTTCAACTACATTATAGCCAATGATCTAATTAGGGAAAATGCCCAGAGAACCCCTTTAGCATCTGTTCATATCAAACCAAGAATTTAGACATGCAGTTAATATGTCCTAATCCTTTCAGACAAAATGCTGAATATGAAACCATAGCATTTCTCACAACCAGTACTAAACGCTTCCTTCCTGACAATATTCTGCTCAATTGAGCAGCGTAAAGGGGCCTTTAAATGAAGGCAAAATAATGGACTCTGACCATACACATGAGATGGCTGCAGGGTGGATAAATGTTAGGGTGACAAATATCATCCCTGACTCTCCTGCAAACATGGACTTTCATCTCAGCTGAGAGTGCATATTCAGTATAGGGAGTGAGATAAGAATCTCCCAGACATCACAGCCGTCACTATTGTCCCTGATTAAAGGGGTGTTTCCTTCACTGTTATTGTAGATCACTAGTGTGTATTAGAACATTCTAATCTTGACAAGAAAGGGACCAAAGCTGGCCATACAGCTGTCAGATGAATGATTGTTCAGCCAACAGTTATGTCTCCTGACTAGCCCATACACATGCACACTTGGCTTGGCCGAGCATCCACATGTTCTCAATGGGGAGGGGGGGAGTAAGACATTGCCAGACACCTCTAGCACCAGTTTATCTACCTTAAAGGGAATATGATAGAAAACCTTTTAACTTTTAACTGATGCCCAGTCACTGTGCTATTGAAGGAGTCATACTTACCTGCTCTCTGTCGCTTCAGTCCTGTGGCTCCCATTGGTCCATCTTCCAATCACCGGCATGTTTACTTCCTCCTGGGCATGGTCATGGTCACCTGCTCCACTGTAGCTAACTGCTGGCTTTAGTGTTGACTTGTGTCAGGTGACTAAGCCCATGGCCAAGAGGGAGTAAAAAAAGCTACGGACCGGGTGCCACTGCGCAGGACTGCAGTGGAGGGAGGAGGTAAGTATTCCTGGAAACCCCTTTAAGAACCCAAAAATATTGAAATTCAACATCTCCAACCCTTCTTTTCACCAACATCTGAGATCATAGGGGAGTCAGATCATCATGATACACATTAGATGGTTAGCTGGGGGGATTTAATGTATGCAGATATGCATAAAAGAGGTATTTCTCAACAGGATCTTATAACTCCTTAGTCCTCCTCAGCCTGTGGTGCTTGCAAATGAATCTATTTTACTGGTCCTCAGACAATATAAGTTCTACTTCTCCACCGTTAGGTAGTTATGATTTTTTTTTTGTGAGATATTAGCAATAAATAAAAACACGAGAATAACTTTTAGTTTACAGGGGAAAAAATTATGAAGACAAAATTTAACATGTAAAAAGAGAGTGCAAATTTTTGTTTTTCTCTGGAATTTTCAGTGAAACATTTTGGACTTTTTATCCTATGTGTGAAATTTGACCAAACCTAGTGCTAGAAAATATCAGACAAATCTTCAGATGTTATTAAATTATGACACACACCGAGAACGTCAGAATATACTCTAATAAATTAAATAAATAAATAAATAATTCAATACAATTTCTCAGATCTGGCAGCTGATGGCCCGGAAATTTAAGTTTGCTATCCTTTAAAAGTCCCAAAGTTAAAATTAATTTGGAATTACCGAACATTTGAATTCTGAAGATCCAAGAGCAGAGGCAGCAGAAAAAGATCTGTGCGTAGAAAAAATAACTAGTTGCAAAATAACTAGCTACTGTAGAAATAACCTGGAGCCCATGATAACCTGCTACCTTTCTGGTCTTGTGTCTTAATGGAATTTTTTTGCATTTAAACTCTTTAGATGGATTATATTTGTATATTTGACTAGGTGGCTTCTAGTAATATGAACTATTTTTTTTTCTTCTTATTAAAAGAATAAGACAAGTTTAAGAAATGTAATGTTCAAATATCCAGGTGCATGTGTGAGGGCCTCCTGTTCAGGAACCTTACAGGGTTATTCCAACTTTTTGATATTAATGACCTATCTGGAGGATAGGTCATCAATATCGGATCAGTGGGCATCTGAAACCCAGTAACCTCACGATGTGCTGTTCGGGCAGCTGCCAACAGCAGTAACTAAATGCACGAAGTGCCATCCATCGTGTATTACTGGTGCTGTTGTGCTGCAGCTCAGCTAACATTCACATGAATGAGAGTTTATCCATAGTACACCTACACAGTGGAGAGGGCCTTCTGCTTCTGGCCCCATCCACTGTTCAGTTTCATGACAGGACGTTGTGTGGGGTAGTACCTGGAAACAAAGAGGACCCAGTAGTGGTAAGTTTACATTTTTCCCCCTCTGGTCTAGGCTCTGAATTAACATTAGTGGCTGATCTTGGCTCTGATTCATTTTAGGGGGTCTGGTCTGAGGTCTGATTAAGAGGTCTGGTCTGGGGTATGAATTCATTTTAGGGATTGGTCTGAAGTGTTATTCATTTAGGGGATTGTCTAAGTTCTTATGAATTTTAAGGGTCTAGTCTAGGATCGGAATTCATTTTCGGGGCTTGGTCTGAGGTCTGGTTTTGCATCTGATTAGAGTCCTGATGAATTTTGGGGTGTCATCTGTGGTCTGAATGAGTTTAGAGTTTGGGGATCTTAATTCATTTTGGTCTGGTGTTCCCACTTACAAATAATGATAAATCTTTATATATAGAGTTCCCAAAAGTTTGCAAAATTGAAACAAGACAACACCTGTACTGCTGCAGTACAGCACGGACCTTCACCTGACCACAGATTCAGGTAAGTGGACCTTTATAAAACTACCAAGCACTATAACAAACTCTTTAATAACAAGAATGTTAGATTACACAACAACCCAAAATGGTGTTCATAAGTAGACATTCACTTTAAGCTCAGCTATATATACGGTAATTCTGTGAACCAGACTACGGCGATTTCCTTACCTTCACTTTTCCCTTACAGCCCATTGTATACTGTAATAACTTACATTTTTTAGCTTCAAATACCGAATATAATGCATTAGCAATTATATCTTTAGTAGAACATTTGCTATACATTTGCCTTTTTCTGGATCTAATACACAATGCATGAATGCATTTAACATGAGATATTTAGATTGTAATAGGTAATATAGAGTCCATTATTATCTGTAATAAACAATATTATGCATATGTTAAAAAGTATAGCAGTGTGGAGTGAGACAGTGTAATGTCCAGATGAATAAGTCATCACCTAATTGTTGGGTAATGGCACTGTGCTGTATATGCGGTAACAATGTGCCGCTCTCCATGGTGCTGGGAATGTTGGCTCAGAGCTTAAAATGTGGTAGTGCTATACGTATAATCTCAGCTACTAGTACAGGGAGTGCAGAATTATTAGGCAAGTTGTATTTTTGAGGATTAATTTTATTATTGAACAACAGCCATGTTCTCAATGAACCCAAAAAACTCATTAATATCAAAGCTGAATATTTTTGGAAGTAGTTTTTAGTTTTAGCTATTTTAGGGGGATATCTGTGTGTGCAGGTGACTATTACTGTGCATAATTATTAGGCAACTTAACAAAAAACAAATATATACCCATTTCAATTATTTATTTTTACCAGTGAAACCAATATAACATCTCAACATTCACAAATATACATTTCTGACATTCAAAAACAAAACAAAAACAAATCAGTGACCAATATAGCCACCTTTCTTTGCAAGGACACTCAAAAGCCTGCCATCCATGGATTCTGTCAGTGTTTTGATCTGTTCACCATCAACATTGCGTGCAGCAGCAACCACAGCCTCCCAGACACTGTTCAGAGAGGTGTACTGTTTTCCCTCCTTGTAAATCTCACATTTGATGATGGACCACAGGTTCTCAATGGGGTTCAGATCAGGTGAACAAGGAGGCCATGTCATTAGATTTTCTTCTTTTATACCCTTTCTTGCCAGCCACGCTGTGGAGTACTTGGACGCGTGTGATGGAGCATTGTCCTGCATGAAAATCATGTTTTTCTTGAAGGATGCAGACTTCTTCCTGTACCACTGCTTGAAGAAGGTGTCTTCCAGAAACTGGCAGTAGGACTGGGAGTTGAGCTTGACTCCATCCTCAACCCGAAAAGGCCCCACAAGCTCATCTTTGATGATACCAGCCCAAACCAGTACTCCACCTCCACCTTGCTGGCGTCTGAGTCGGACTAGAGCTCTCTGCCCTTTACCAATCCAGCCACGGGCCCATCCATCTGGCCCATCAAGACTCACTCTCATTTCATCAGTCCATAAAACCTTAGAAAAATCAGTCTTGAGATATTTCTTGGCCCAGTCTTGACGTTTCAGCTTGTGTGTCTTGTTCAGTGGTGGTCGTCTTTCAGCCTTTCTTACCTTGGCCATGTCTCTGAGTATTGCACACCTTGTGCTTTTGGGCACTCCAGTGATGTTGCAGCTCTGAAATATGGCCAAACTGGTGGCAAGTGGCATCTTGGCAGCTGCACGCTTGACTTTTCTCAGTTCAAGGGCAGTTATTTTGCGCCTTGGTTTTTCCACACGCTTCTTGCGACCCTGTTGACTATTTTGAATGAAACGCTTGATTGTTCGATGATCATGCTTCAGAAGCTTTGCAATTTTAAGAGTGCTGCATCCCTCTGCAAGATATCTCACTATTTTTGACTTTTCTGAGCCTGTCAAGTCCTTCTTTTGACCCATTTTGCCAAAGGAAAGGAAGTTGCCTAATAATTATGCACACCTAATATAGGGTGTTGATGTCATTAGACCACACCCCTTCTCATTACAGAGATGCACATCACCTAATATGCTTAATTGGTAGTAGGCTTTCGAGCCTATACAGCTTGGAGTAAGACAACATGCATAAAGAGGATGATGTGGTCAAAATACTCATTTGCCTAATAATTCTGCACTCCCTGTATTTTCTATGTGGATTATCTCTACTTAACACTATAGAACATACAAAAGTAGCAGCGCTCACCTAAAATCGACTCCCAGAAGCACAGACGCAGCCTGGATCAGCTGCTAACTTGTAAAGTGAAGAAAAGACGGAAAAGTTCTCTTTTTTTTCTTCTACTTAACACTATATACCATAAAGGACAGGTAAATGTGACCCTTTAACATACCAAGCATGCACTTTGACCAGAGGTATTAGCTTCATCTAAATGGTAATAGACTAGAAAAATACTATTTAACAAAGGAAGATCATCATGACTTTTTATGTATTTATTTCAATGATGAAATGTTCATTATTTATGTTGAGAAGTATATGACCCCTCAGTACAGTATTTAACGTTTGATCACTTTCCCATCTCTGACCTCTTATTAATTTAAAATGATGGCACATAATATACTTATTATACCCACAGTACTGTGCAAGGAGTGGAAAAATGTTACAAAGTAAGAATGATTTCAAAAATAGCAGTGTTAATAGTTTATTTTTATAAATTAACAAAATGCTAAATCAGCATCAGTTGCTCTATGTACACTTACACACAGTTTTTGTAGGAACTCAGCAGGGAGGTTGTTCCAGGGGCAGATAGGCCATAGACCTTACAGGGAAATTTCCTGGTGGGCCGATGCCCAGGGGGCCGCCTGAGTTCTCCTCATGGCCATCCAGTATACATTTTTGGGAATTTATTTTGTGCTGCTAGCAGTATTATGTGATGGACTGTGGTATTTGGCTCTGTTGGGGTGGTATAATGTGCCACAATATGGTATTGCTGGCCCTGCCTTCCATCAGTTTGGACCGAACTACAAAAAGGGGCCACTTTTAGTATTTTTTTTCCAGGGCCACTTTAAGTTCCCAGTCCGCCCCTGTGGAGAACTAACCGCAGATTTTTTGTGGATGTAGGCTTGCTCAAATCCTTCTGTCTCTTCATGAAACTCACATACAGAGGTGATGATATTGAGATCATGGCTCTCTGGAGGTCATATCATCACTTCCAGGACTCCTTGTACTTCTTTACACTGAAGATAGTGACATTATCTGTATGTTTGGGGTCATTGTTCTGCTGCAGAATAAATTTGGAGCCAATCAGACAACTCCTTGATACTTATCTATCATTCAATACCATCAAGGAGATGGATAATTGGCTTCAAATTCATTCCCCAGGCCAATGTCATTAAGAACTATCTTCAGCATAAAGAAGAACAAGGAGTCCTGGTAGTGAAGATATGCTGCACAGATTCCTAATCTCAACGTCATCAAGTCTGTCTGGGATTACATGAAGAGGCAGAAAAATCTGAGCAAGCCTTCATCCACAGTGGTTAGTTCTCCAAGATGTCTGGAACAACCTCCCTGTCGAGTTACTTCACAAACTGTGCAAGTCTACCTAGAAGAATTTATGCTGTTTTGAAGGCAAATAATGATTTAATTTAGATTTGTCTTTTGTTCATTCACTTAGCTTTTTTTAATTGATAAAAAAATTTGCTATTATTTCTATTTTTGAAAGCATTTTTACATTGCAGTATTTTTTCCACACAAGCCTAAGATGTTTTCACAGTACTGGATATAACTATTATAAGTGCACCCTGTTTCGATACACGCAGCTTCAGTTAATATCAAATGATTAAGGCTACTTTCACACTTGCGGCAGGACGGATCCGACAGGCTGTTTTAAACAAGCTCAGGCTGCTACACTGCCAAGGAGACAGTTTTAAATTAGAGGGGCAAAGGTTTAAAAGTAATATAAGGAAGTATTACTTTACTGAGAGAGTAGTGGATGCATGGAATAGCCTTCCTGCAGAAGTGGTAGCTGCAAATACAGTGAAGGGGTTTAAGCATGCATGGGATAGGCATAAGGCTATCCTTCATATAAGATAGGGCCAGGGACTATTCATAGGATTCAGATATATTGGGCAGACTAGATGGGCCAAATGGTTCTTATCTGCCGACACATTCTATGTTTCTATGTTTCACCCTGTCGGATCCGTCCTTCCGCTATTTCACTGTGCCGCCGGACCGCCGCTCCGTCCCCATTGCCTATAATGGGGACGGGGGCGGAGCTCCGGCGCAGCACGGCAGTGCACGGTGAAAGGCCGCCGGACTAAAAGTCCTGCATGTCCGACTTTTTAGTCCGGCGGCCTCTCACCGCGAACTGCCGTACTGCGCCGGAGCTCCGCTCCGTCTCCATTATAGTCAATAGGGACGGAGCGGCGGTCCGGCGGCACGGCAAAATAGCGGAAGGACGGATCCGACAGGGTGAACAGCCTGTCGGATCCGTCCTGCCGCAAGTGTGAAAGTACCCTAAATTTTGTCTGTGTCTTCCACTAGAGGGAGTTTGGGAGCTTACGGCAAACAGATCTGCAATTGAGCTTCCCATAATGGTGGTTGTAAGTAGCCAGAATTTCTAAATTTAAAGAAGACATGTTAGCATTCCCAGCATTTCCCACAGTACAATTGTTATATTGGCAAGGGTGTCTTGGGTGGGCACGGGCACTGCTCCACTCACCCCTCTCGTCTCCTCTGGCAGGCCTCCTCCAACTTTTGCTGGCAAAGCCTTTCACTTCTGCCCATAGGACACCAGTGTGCTGTCACGACCCATGGTCATGGTCGTGACTCTTAGAGTCCGCTTGCAGTTATTAGCGGTCGTTTGGTTGTTCACCGCAGCTGTGAGTGTTTTGCCTCACGTGCGGTTGCCGCTGGCAACATGGTGTTCTTGGCAGTGTAGCAGCCTGAGCTTGTTGCTGGGCTGCTCACTGTCTATGCATGCGGTTGCCTATGGCAATTTGTGTTTATATGTTGCCCTCACGTGTGGTTGCCGCTGGCAACATGATTGGTGCTTGGCAGTATAGCAGTCTGAGCTGTTGCTAGGCAGCCTGCTGTCAAGTGCATGCGGTTACACCTGGTTGGGTGGGTGTGTAGGTATGCACTTTGTATGTCTGTTTGTTGTGCACGAGATTATGTTTGTGTGCACGGTGACACCTCCCTTCACTTGTGGTTGTCCGCGGCAAAGTCTGGTGTTATGTGCATGTGGTGGCAGTGTCTCGGCCTGCTGGCTGTTCGACAGGACATGGTTGCCACGCATGCCGTTGCCGGCGGTAACAGGTGAGTGTGTTGGTGTGCGTTTCCCTTTAAGTTGCTGTCTTCCCTTCCCTGGTGTGAGAAGGGTTAATTCCCTTCTCTGTGTGAACACTGGGTGTGTCTGAGTATGGGTGTGGCTACTTTGGGCTATAAAGCCTCAGTTGAGACCTGATGTCTGAGGGGTACTCCAGCCTTGTTTGTAAGCTGGAGGCACCCTCCTGGTTTCTTATACCATCTGCCAGTGAGGGCCACCCTTGTGGTCATAAAACGTATGTTTAGACATTGATCTTCTTATGTTATGTTATGTCTAGTGGTGTCTCTTTATGTTTATTGCAGCGTATGGTTCCTGGGTTCCTGTGTGATGTTTGGTGTGTGCTGTGTCCGTCTATGTTGCTGTGGACTGTAGCACCTGCACGGGTTCCAGGCTGTGTGTCTGTGGCAGGTAGGTGTGATACTAGTTTCAACTACCTGCCACTGCCATATGTCTGTATATGTTTCCCTTCTCCTTTATAGCTTGGCCATTGAGACTCCTGTTGCTCCATGTCTAGGAGGAACGGGTCGTCTTACCCTGCTCCTAGTCCAGGGCCACCCTGAGGGCTAGTAGGAATTGTAGGTTCCGGTGTATGAGCCCTCCCACCATCAGGGTCGGCTCATACGGCTAGAAGACAGGTTCAGAATTAGGGATGAGATAGGAGGTGACCTGATTCCTGTCCTGGCCTAACAGCTATATCTCAGAGAGACATCGCACGGCTGAGGGTTTCCCCCATCCTCAGCCGTGACATGTGCACGCTTAATGGGCTTTGATCCAGATTTTAGAAAGTGGTGAATGGAAGATCGCTTTTAACACCCAAGACGGGCACTATGAATATCTAGTTTTACAGTTTGGTTTCAGTAACATTCATGTGGTTTTTCAAAAATTTGTGAATGATGTCTTTCATGACCTTCTCTATACAAGACCTTAAAGCAAAATCCTACAGGACTAGTACTTCCTTTGCCAGTGCCTGATGCTTTGTGGAAACATATTGCCATGGACTTAATAACCCTCTTCTTTGGCATGCTCTGTAATCTGGGTGGTGGCCAACGGCTTTGCTAAAATGTTGCACTTTGTTGCTCTGTCTGGTCTTCTCTCGGTGCGTCAACTGGCCAACTTGTTTCTAAAGCATATTTTCTGGTTGCATGGATTGCCTCTTCACATGGTGTCTGACCGGTTTAATTCCAAGAGACAGACAGCTATCTGCAAAGTGCTCAACATCAAATTGGACTTTTTTTTTTCTGCTTGTCATCCACAGAGTAATGGGCAGGTGGAATGCATCCATTAACCACCTCCGGACCGCCTAACGCAGATTCGCGTTCCGGAGGTGGCAGCGCTGCGCACAGTCACGCATATACGCGTCATCTCGCGAGACGCGAGATTTCGCTCCTAGCCGGCCCGCGCATGCGCATCGCGGGCCGGCAAAAGTTAAAGAACAAGTTAGTCACCAGCCTGCCAGCAACGATCATTGGCTGGCAGGCTGGCGATTTTTAAAAAATCCAATCACAAGCCATATAACAGATCATATTAGTAAATATGATCTGTTATATGGCTTGTCTGCTCCTGTGCTGGTCCTTTTCGTCGGTTGGATCCAGCACAGGAGCAGACTTCACAGTGAGTAGCACCAACACTACACCTTAGCCCCAGATCACCCCCCTGCACCCCAATTAACCCTTTGATCACCCCTTTGATCGCCCCTGTCAATCACCAGTGAAAGGAAAAAAAGTGATCAGTGTAAACTGTCACTTTTTTTTTTTCACTAGTATTGGCTGTTAGGTTTTAGGGATAGTTTAGGCCCCTTGGTTAGGTAGTTAGCGTCAGTTAGCGCCCACCCCACCGCACCGCAGTCACTTTTATTCGCTGAATAGCGTATCGCTAATCAGCATTTGTACTTTTATAGTATCTGTAAGTGATCAAAACTGATCACGGTCAGATCTATAATAGTATTAGTGTCACTTTAGTTCGCCCTCCACCCAAAACGCAGTGTTTGCCCGATCAGGCCTGATCGGTCGCCCACACGTGCGTTCACCCACGCCCGCCCCACCGCAGTGACAAAAAATATATATTTTTTGATCACTGCACATTCATTTTACACGCACTGCGGCGATAAAAAAATCAGTTTTGATATTTTTTATCAACCGCAGCGGCCTCCGGTACTTCGCTAGCCTCCCCTTTGTAAGACAGGTTTGCTTTTTTTCTTGGGTAGTCTCAGGGAATACCCCTAAATTTAGTAGTCCAAAATGTCAAACAGGGGGTATTCTTCTGAAGAGGCCTACAGGATTCTGACCCAGTCGGATGAGGAGTGGGAACCCTCATCTGATGAATCTAGCGGGTCAGAATATGAACCTGTGGAAAGCAGTGGCTCTCTGACCCAAAGTTCGGACGAGGAGGTGGAGGTCCCTGGCAGCACCAGGCGTACCCGGCCCCATGTCGCTAGACCACAGGTTATGCAGGATCCGCTTCAAGAGCAGCAGAGTGGGGCTGTCGCTGCCGGATCACGTGGTGAGGCATACACCAGCAGCGCAGCCCTCCCTGGACCTAGTACCAGCACTGCCGTACAACATGGTGACGTGGCGAGCACCAGAAGGGCAGTTGAAGCTGGTACGGTGGCACGTGCACTAGTTACCCCGTCGCAGCCACCGCAAAGACAGGCCCGTAGAGCCCCTAGAATCCCTGAGGTGCTGGCAAACCCTGATTGGCAGTCACCAACTTCAGCCGCACCTGTAGTTCCCCCTTTCACCGCCCAGTCTGGAGTTCGGGTTGAGACGGCTCAAATCGGTTCGGCCCTGGGATTTTTTGAGCTGTTCTTGACTGCGGAGCTCTTGGACTTAGTCGTGGCAGAGACCAACCAGTATGCCACACAATTTATATCCGCCAACCCGGGAAGCTTTTATGCCCAGCCTTTCCGGTGGAAACCAGTCCAAGTTTCCGAAATTAAAATTTTTTGGGCCTTCTCCTCAACATGGGCCTGACAAAAAAGCATGAATTGCGGTCATATTGGTCAACGCACCCGATTCATCACATGCCCATGTTCTCTGCTGCTATGTCCAGGGCACGATTTGAGGCCATCCTCCGTTTCCTGCATTTTAGCGACAACACCACCTCCCGTCCCAGAGGCCACCCAGCTTTTGACCGGCTCCACAAAATTCGGCCCCTCATAGACCATTTCAACCAGAAATTTGCAGATTTGTATACCCCCGAGCAAAACATCTGCGTAGACGAGTCCCTAATACATTTTACCGGGCGCCTTGGCTTCAAACAGTACATCCCAAGCAAGCGTGCCCGGTATGGGGTCAAATTGTATAAGCTCTGTGAAAGGGCCACAGGCTATACCCACAAATTTCGTGTCTATGAGGGAAAAGATCAGACCCTGGAGCCGGTCGGTTGCCCTGACTACCTGGGGAGCAGTGGGAAGACAGTCTGGGACTTGGTGTCACCCTTATTCGGCAAGGGGTACCATCTTTATGTGGACAATTTTTACACAAGTGTGGCCCTCTTTAGGCATTTGTTTCTAGAACGGATTTGCGCCTGTGGCACCGCGCGAACTAGTCGCGTGGGCTTCCCCCAACGGCTTGTAACCACCCGTCTTGCAAGGGGGCAGAGGGCTGCCTTGTGTAACGAAGAACTGCTCGCGGTGAAATGGAGAGACAAGCGTGACGTTTACATGCTCTCCTCCATTCACGCAGACACGACAATCCAAATTGAGCGAGCAACCCGTGTCATTGAAAAGCCCCTCTGTGTCCACGACTATAATGCGCTCATGGGAGGGGTGGACTTCAATGACCAGATGTTGTCTCCGTATTTAGTTTCCCGCAGAACCAGACGCTGGTATAAGAAGGTGTCTGTATATTTAATTCAATTGGCGCTGTACAATAGTTTTGTTCTCTACAGTAAGGCTGGGAGAACACGATCTTTCCTCAAATTCCAGGAAGAGATCATCGAGAACCTCCTTTACCCAGGAGGTTCCGTGGCCCCATCCCCCAGTGTAGTTAGCCGTCTACACGAGCGACATTTCCCCAGTGTCGTTCCTGGTACCTCAACCCAACCGTCACCCCGAAAAAGATGTCGTGTCTGTAGCAGGAGTGGAATAAGGCGTGACACCCGCTATTTCTGTCCTGACTGTGCTGACCACCCTGCCCTATGCTATGGAGAGTGTTTCCGGAAGTACCACACACAGGTACACCTAGCATAGGGATTGCATCTCACAGGACAGGCACACAGGGCTATTAGGGCCCTTTTACTCTCAGCTGCTGCAAACCTCTCCTTTCACCTGGGATAAAGTGCATAACGTACTTCGCCACATCTTTGGGCGATTTGCGCTTTGCACATTGTCCCATGGGGAAGGAGAGGTTTGTTCTATAAAGGTAAAAAAAACTAAACAAAAAAAAAATTACCGGTAAGTAAAAAAGTTAAAAAAGTTTAAAAAAGTTAATATGTTCTGTTCTAAAGTTAATAAAGTTATTGCTTTGCGGCCTGGTTTTTTCTTTTTTGTTTTGTTTTTTTTACCTTCCAGGTGGACCAACCGATCGACCAGCTGCAGCACTGATGTGCATTCGGACAGAAGCATTGTGCTGCTGTCAGATTACACGCAAGTCGGTGTATGCGGCGCTGCAAGACGAGATTTCTCCTCTGCAGTAAAAGATATGTTTGCCGAGGCATATGAGCTGAGGAGGTGGCGGTGTTCATATACTTTGGCAAACACTTTGTATATATAAAAAAAAAAATCCCGGCAATGATTTATTCATCCACATCGATTGATGTGAATGGAGAAATCTGGTTTGCCAGGGCATACGAGCTGAAGTGGGTATGGATGTTGGGCGGAGCTCCTATGTCCTGGCAGACGCCTTTCCCCTCCTTTTTCTTTTTTTGGCAGAGATTTTTTCATCCACATTGATCGATGCGAATGAAGAAATCTGTGCCGTTCATTTTTTTCTTTCAGCCCAGAGGCTGAACGGAAAAAAAAAATCTCATTACCCGTATGCTCAATATAAGGAGAATAGCAGAAACTCCTAATGCTGGGCATACATGTAATGATTGCGGAGACCCTCAAATGCCAGGGCAGTACAAACACCCCACAAATAACACCATTTTGGAAAGAAGACACCCCAAGGTATTTGCTGAGGGGCATATTGAGTCCATGAAAGATTGAAATTTTTGTCCCAAGTTAGCGGAAAGGGAGACTTTGTGAGAACAAAATCCAAAAAATCAATTTCCGCTAACTTGTGCCAAAATTTTTTTTTTTCAATGAACTCGCCATGCCCCTCATTGAATACCTTGGGGTGTCTTCTTTCCAAAATGGGGTCACATGTGGGGTATTTATACTGCCCTGGCATTTTAGGGGCCCCAAAGCGTGAGAAGAAGTCTGGTATCCAAATATCTAAAAATGCCCTCCTAAAAGGAATTTGGGCCCCTTTGCCCACCTAGGCTGCAAAAAAGTGTCACACATGTGGTATCTCTGTATTCAGCAGAAGTTGGGGAATATGTTTTGGGGTGTCATTTTACATATACCCATGCTGGGTGAGATAAATATCTTGGTCAAATGCCAACTTTGTATAAAAAAAATGGGAAAAGTTGTCTTTTGCCAAGATATTTCTCTCACCCAGCATGGGTATATGTAAAATGACACCCCAAAACACATTCCTTACCTTCTTCTGAGTACGGAGATACCAGATGTGTGACACTTTTTTGCAGCCTAGCTGGGCAAAGGGGCCCACATTCCAAAGAGCACCTTTCAGATTTCACAGGTCATTTACCTACTTACCAGACATTAGGGCCCCTGGAAAATGCCAGGGCAGTATAACTGCCCCACAAGTGACCCCATTTTGGAAAGAAGACACCCCAAGGTATTCCGTGAGGGGCATGGCAAGTTCCTAGAATTTTTTATTTTTTGTCACAAGTTAGTGGAAAATGATGATTTTTTTTTTTTTTTTTTTTTTTCATACAAAGTCTCCTATTCCACTAACTTGTGACAAAAAAAAAAAATTTCCATGAACTCACTATGCCCATCAGCGAATACCTTGGGGTCTCTTCTTTCCAAAATGGGGTCACTTGTGGGGTAGTTATACTGCCCTGGCATTCTAGGGGCCCAAATGTGTGGTAAGGAGTTTGAAATCAAATTCAGTAAAAAATGACCTGTGAAATCCAAAAGGTGCTCTTTGGAATATGGGCCCCTTTGCCCACATAGGCTGCAAAAAAGTGTCACACATCTGGTATCTCCGTACTCAGGAGAAGGTGGGGAATGTGTTTTGGGGTGTCATTTTATATATACCCATGCTGGGTGAGAGAAATATCTTGGCAAAAGACAACTTTTCCCATTTTTTTATACAAAGTTGTCATTTGACCAAGATATTTATCTCACCCAGCATGGGTATATGTAAAAAGACACCCCAAAACACATTCCTCAACTTCTCCTGAGTACGGCAATACCACATGTGTGACACTTTTTTGCAGCCTAGGTGGGCAAAGGGGCCCATATTCCAAAGAGCACCTTTCGGATTTCACTCGTCATTTTTTACAGAATTTGATTTCAAACTCCTTACCACACATTTGGGCCCCTAGAATGCCAGGGCAGTATAACTACCCCACAAGTGACCCCATTTTGGAAAGAAGAGACCCCAAGGTATTCGCTGATGGGCATAGTGAGTTCATGGAAGTTTTTATTTTTTGTCACAAGTTAGTGGAATATGAGACTTTGTATGAAAAAAAAAAAAAAAAAAAAAATCATCATTTTCCACTAACTTGTGACAAAAAATAAAAAATTCTAGGAACTCGCCATGCCCCTCACGGAATAGCTTGGGGTGTCTTCTTTCCAAAATGGGGTCACTTGTGGGGTAGTTATACTGCCCTGGCATTCTAGGGGCCCAAATGTGTGGTAAGGAGTTAGAAATCAAATTCTGTAAAAAATGATGAGTGAAATCCGAAAGGTGCTCTTTGGAATATGGGCCCCTTTGCCCACCTAGGCTGCAAAAAAGTGTCACACATCTGGTATCTCCGTACTCAGGAGAAGGTGGGGAATGTGTTTTGGGGTGTCATTTTATATATACCCATGCTGGGTGAGAGAAATATCTTGGCAAAAGACAACTTTTCCCATTTTTTTATACAAAGTTGTCATTTGACCAAGATATTTATCTCACCCAGCATGGGTATATGTAAAAAGACACCCCAAAACACATTCCTCAACTTCTCCTGAGTACGGGGATACCAGATGTGTGACACTTTTTTGCAGCCTAGGTGGGCAAAGGGGCCCATATTCCAAAGAGCACCTTTCGGATTTCACTCGTCATTTTTTACTGAATTTGATTTCAAACTCTTTACCACACATTTGGGCCCCTAGAATGCCAGGGCAGTATAACTACCCCACAAGTGACCCCATTTTGGAAAGAAGAGACCCCAAGGTATTCGCTGATGGGCATAGTGAGTTCATGGAAGTTTTTATTTTTTGTCACAAGTTAGTGGAATATGAGACTTTGTATGAAAAAAAAAAAAAAAAAAAAAAATCATCATTTTCCACTAACTTGTGACAAAAAATAAAAAATTCTAGGAACTCGCCATGCCCCTCACGGAATAGCTTGGGGTGTCTTCTTTCCAAAATGGGGTCACTTGTGGGGTAGTTATACTGCCCTGGCATTCTAGGGGCCCAAATGTGTGGTAAGGAGTTAGAAATCAAATTCTGTAAAAAATGATGAGTGAAATCCGAAAGGTGCTCTTTGGAATATGGGCCCCTTTGCCCACCTAGGCTGCAAAAAAGTGTCACACATCTGGTATCTCCGTACTCAGGAGAAGGTGGGGAATGTGTTTTGGGGTGTCATTTTATATATACCCATGCTGGGTGAGAGAAATATCTTGGCAAAAGACAACTTTTCCCATTTTTTTATACAAAGTTGTCATTTGACCAAGATATTTATCTCACCCAGCATGGGTATATGTAAAAAGACACCCCAAAACACATTCCTCAACTTCTCCTGAGTACGGGGATACCAGATGTGTGACACTTTTTTGCAGCCTAGGTGGGCAAAGGGGCCCATATTCCAAAGAGCACCTTTCGGATTTCACTCGTCATTTTTTACTGAATTTGATTTCAAACTCTTTACCACACATTTGGGCCCCTAGAATGCCAGGGCAGTATAACTACCCCACAAGTGACCCCATTTTGGAAAGAAGAGACCCCAAGGTATTCGCTGATGGGCATAGTGAGTTCATAGAACTTTTTATTTTTTGTCACAAGTTAGTGGAATATGAGACTTTGTAAGAAAAAAAAAAAAAAAAAAAAAAATCATCATTTTCCGCTAACTTGTGACAAAAAATAAAAAGTTCTATGAACTCACTATGCCCATCAGCGAATACCTTAGGGTGTGTACTTTCAGAAATGGGGTCATTTGTGGGGTGTTTGTACTGTCTGGGCATTGTAGAACCTCAGGAAACATGACAGGTGCTCAGAAAGTCAGAGCTGCTTCAAAAAGCGGAAATTCACATTTTTGTACCATAGTTTGTAAACGCTATAACTTTTACCCAAACCATTTTTTTTTTACCCAAACATTTTTTTTTTATCAAAGACATGTAGAACTATAAATTTAGAGCAAAATTTCTATATGGATGTCGTTTTTTTTGCAAAATTTTACAACTGAAAGTGAAAAATGTCATTTTTTTGCAAAAAAATCGTTAAATTTCGATTAATAACAAAAAAAGTAAAATGTCAGCAGCAATGAAATACCACCAAATGAAAGCTCTATTAGTGAGAAGAAAAGGAGGTAAAATTCATTTGGGTGGTAAGTTGCATGACCGAGCAATAAACGGTGAAAGTAGTATAGGTCAGAAGTGTAAAAAGTGGCCTGGTCTTTCAGGGTGTTTAAGCACTGGGGGCTGAGGTGGTTAAAGGGGTTTTCCGAGACTTTAATACTGATGACCTAGCCTCAGGTCAGCAGTAGTGCAGCAACCTTCTCTCAGCTTTCCCTAGGCCAAGTGGCGACACGTTCATCCGTGAATGGGGCTGAGCTACAATATATGGTGCTGTGCTTGGTGAGCACAGAGAAAGCAGTGACACTCACAGGAGCGCTTGTGCCTTGTTGAACAGCTGTTTGGTGGGGGTCCCAGGTGTTGTACCCCGCACCAGTCAGATACTGATTACCTATCCAAAGCGTAGGTTATCGGGATTAAAGTCTCGAAAAACCCCTTTTAAGTACCGGTCAATTGTTTGTATCATTTCAACTCTGTGTATCATGCCGATTGGACTGCTCTTCGTCTCTGGGCAGAAGGTTCTGTCCACCTGTAAGAAGCCTTTCTTTATTGTGTATAGTCACCAATTAAAAATTATTTTTCTAGTAACTGTCTCTTCTGGAGTTCCAGCAGTCGGTTCCTCTGTTAAAGGGGTTGTCCGGGTTCAGAGCTGAACCTGGACATATCCCCTTCGTCACCCAGGCAGCCCTCTAAGTGGAGCATCGGAGCATGAAATGCTCCCCCTTGCCCTGAGGTGCAGTTTTGTTTATATTTTTACACTGCTAGGCGGAGGCTTCAGCCTAGCAGTGTTCCCAGTGATGACACCGGCACCAATGGGTGAGCTTTAGCGCTGGCCTAGGCTGTTTTACAGGCGAGGGCAGCCCTAAAGACCGCCCATTAATGCCAGTGACATCACCGGGCTCACTGCTAGGCAGAAGCCTCCATCTAGCATTCCCATACAGAGACCCGATACATCACTAGATCTGCTGAAAAAAACCTTGCCCTGCGCAATTCAGCATAGACACCCTAAGGTATTCGCTGATGGGCATAGTGAGTTCATAGAACTTTTTATTTTTTGTCACAAGTTAGTGGAAAATGATGAGTTTTTTTTTTTTTTCTTACAAAGTCTCATATTCCACTAACTTGTGACAAAAAATAAAAAGTTCTATGAACTCACCATGCCCATCAGCGAATACCTTGGGGTGTCTTCTTTCCAAAATGGGGTCACTTGTGGGGTAGTTATACTGCCCTGGCATTCTAGGGGCCCAAATGTGTGGTAAGTAGTTTGAAATAAAAATGTGTAAAAAATGACCGGTGAAATCCGAAAGGTGCTCTTTGGAATGTGGGCCCCTTTGCCCACCTAGGCTGCAAAAAAGTGCCACACATGTGGTATCGCCGTATTCAGGAGAAGTTGGGGAATGTGTTTTGGGGTGTCATTTTACATATACCCATGCTGGGTGAGATAAATATCTTGGTCAAATGCCAACTTTGTATAAAATAATGGGAAAAGTTGTCTTTTGCCAAGATATTTCTCTCACCCAGCATGGGTATATGTAAAATGACACCCTAAAACACATTCCCCAACTTCTCCTGAGTACGGAGATACCACATGTGTGACACTTTTTTGCAGCCTAGGTGGGCAAAGGGGCCCATATTCCAAAGAGCACCTTTCGGATTTCACTGGTCATTTTTTACACATTTTGATTTCAAACTTCTTACCACACATTTGGGCCCCTAGAATGCCAGGGCAGTATAACTACCCCACAAGTGACCCCATTTTGGAAAGAAGACACCCCCAGGTATTTCGTGATGGGCATAGTGAGTTCATGGAAGTTTTTATTTTTTGTCACAAGTTAGTGGAATATGAGACTTAGTAAGGAAAAAAATAAATAAATTATAAATCATCATTTTCCGCTAACTTGTGACAAAAAATATAAAATTCTAGGAACTCGCCATGCCCCTCACGGAATACCTTGGGGTGTCTTCTTTCCAAAATGGGGTCACTTGTGGGGTAGTTATACTGCCCTGGCAGGGGCCCTAATGTGTGGTAAGTAGGTAAATGACCTGTGAAATCCTAAATGTGCTCTTTGGAATGTGGGCCCCTTTGCCCACCTAGGCTGGAAAAAAGTGTCACACATGTGGTATCGCCGTATTCAGGAGAAGTTGGGCAATGTGTTTTGGGATGTCTTTTTACATATACTCATGCTGGGTGAGAGAAATATCTCGGCAAAAGACAACTTTTCCCATTTTTTTTATACAAAGTTGCATTTGACCAAGATATTTATCTCACATATGGGTATATGTAAAATGACACCCCAAAACACATTGCCCAACTTCTCCTGAGTACGGCGATACCAGATGTGTGACACTTTTTTGCAGCCTAGATGCGCAAAGGGGCCCACATTCCTTTTATGAGGGCATTTTTAGACATTTGGATTCCAGACTTCTTCTCACGCTTTAGGGCCCCTAAAATGCCAGGGCAGTATAAATACCCCACATGTGACCCCATTTTGGAAAGAAGACACCCCAAGGTATTCAATGAGGGGCATGGCGAGTTCATCGTAAAAAAAAAAATTTGGCACAAGTTAGCGGAAATTGATTTTATTTATTTTTTAAGTCTCCCTTTCCGCTAACTTGGGACAAAAATTTCAATCTTTCATGGACTCAATATGCCTCTCACGGAATACCTGGGGGTGTCTTCTTTCCAAAATGGGGTAACATGTGGGGTATTTATACTGCACTGGCATTCTAGGGGCCCTAAAGCGTGAGAAGAAGTCTGGAATATAAATGTCTAAAAAATTTTGCGCATTTGGATTCCGTGAGGGGTATGGGGAGTTCATGTGAGATTTTATTTTTTGACACAAGTTAGTGGAATATGAGACTTTGTAATAAAAAATAAAAAAATTCCGCTAACTTGGGCCAAAAAAATGTCTGAATGGAGCCTTACAGGGGGGTGATCAATGACAGGGGGGTGATCAGGGAGTCTATATGGGGTGATCACCACCGTCATTGATCACGCCCCTGTAAGGCTCCATTCAGACGTCCGTATGCGTTTTGCGGATCCGATCCATCTATCAGTGGATCCGTAAAAATCATGCGGACGTCTGAATGGAGCTTTACAGGGGGGTGATCAATGACAGGGGGTAATCAATGACAGGGGGGTGATCAGGGAGTCTATATGGGGTGATCAGGGGCTAATAAGGGGTTAATAAGTGACAGCGTGGGGTGTAGTGTAGTGTGGTGCTTGGTGCTACATATTGCTGAGCTATCTGTGTCCTCTGGTGGTCGATCCAAACAAAATGGACCACCAGAGGACCAGGTAGCAGGTATATTAGACGCTGTTATCAAAACAGCATCTAATATACCTGTTAGGGGTTAAAAAAAAATCGCCGCTGGCAGGCTGGAGATCCACTTTCTTACCTTCCGTTCCTGTGAACGCGCGCGCCTGTGTGCACGCGTTCACAGGAAATCTCGCGTCTCGCGAGAGGACGCACTGGCGCGTCCACCCAGAAGAGCAGGGCCGCCGCAAAGACGCAATCCTGCGTACGGCGGTCCTGAGGAGGTTAAGATAGCTCTCTCAGACAAGGCCCAATAGCTGATCAGACTGTTTCCTACAGTGTCACTGAGTCGTCTGAGTCCTCCTCATGGCCATCCAGTGGAAGTTCTTGGGAATTTATTTTGTGCTGCTGGCAGTATTTTGTGATGGACTGTGGTATTTGGCTCTGTTGAACCCCTCAGATGCCGCATTTATCGCTGATCGTGGCACCTGAGGCTACCATTTAGCTCTTTTAGGGGTTATTCAGGGTAAAAAAAATAAAAATACTTACCTTGTCTATTTGATTAAGTAGAGGCTGTCACGGCTATCTTGATTGAAGACATTACATGAAATCTCGTGTGGTGACGTGATGACATCATCACGCTTGCTCCAGGCGTGAGACTTTACGCAGTATCTTCAATCAAGATGGCCGCAATGGCCTCTTCCAGTGGAAATGGATAAAGGGAGTATGTGTATATATATATATTTTTTAAGGCTGCAGCAACCATGAGTGAGAAGTCGGCCAGGGGGTCCCTTTAAGATGTTATGAAAGTCTTTGTCATGACGCCAGTTGCATTTCAGCAACGAGGGACTAGTTCCCCCTAAGTAGATGGTATTGGTGGAACCCAGGTGTAGGAATGCCAGAGTGGCATAAGGGTTGCTTATAATGTCCCCTTAGGTGTGGCTGTGCATGTGTCACGGTGCTCCTACCTGGATATCCTGGAACCCCAAGCGTAGTCGTCTGCAGTAGTGCAAATGAAGGGTGAATAGTTGAGGGATTTGTAGAAATGATTGAGTCCAGACTTTTTATTAACATTGAAACAGCTTTACTTGAATAAACTTGCATCAAAGAACAATCTTCCAACTTTATCTTGGTCACTAGTAAGCTTTGGCATAAGTTTTGGCAGGCAAATACGTTTGGCTCTGCTACATCGGTTACTTTCTCTAGCTCTGCTAGTTGGATTAAATAGAAACTTTTCCTTTGTACTGAACTTAGCTTAGTAGTAGAAGCGCAAAGAAATTCGGCTTTGCGGCAAATCAAATTTTTCCTGAAGTCAATTAGTTTCACTCCGATTTGCTCAATTCCTCGGAGACAAGGTCATGATGATGTTTTTGACAGGACAGAGCCTTACAATCCTTGCCATGCCTCAGATGTAGACATGATGTCATCGGGATAAGGAGCCAACCAGGGGCGTTGCTAGGGTCTCAAAGGATCCAGGGCCTATGCCCCAATAAATATGGCCCAGTTCTCTAAGGCTACTTTCACACTAGAGGTACCCTACTCCGGCAGGCTGTTCCGTGCTACCGCTAGTGCACCGTGCATCCGGAAGTCCGCTCCGGCCCCATTCACTATAATGGAGGTCCGGCCGCCACATGGTAAACATGCCGAGAGGAGGCTGGAATAAAACTGCAGTATGCTGTAGTTTTTTTTTCAGCCCACCTCTCGGCATGTTTGCCGTACTGCGGCTGGATCTCCGCCCTGCCCCTATTATAGTGAATGGCGCCAGAGCGGACTTTCGGCGGCACGGTGCACTAGTGGTAACACGTATCCGACAGCCTGCCGGAGAAGGCTACCGCTAGTGTGAAAGTAGATTAAGTCGACCCTCCCCGCGGACACTGCATTTTAATGTACTCGCTATACAGCAGCACGTAGCTCTCACATACAGGGCCTCCCAGGTGACGTCTCTTCTGATGTAGATCTTCTCTGTCATCATCCTCTCCACTCGGAACAGACAATTTCTTTTAGCTGCGCCTCGTCTCTGCAGAATGTGACACACAGACATCTCAGCTTCCTCATATTTCTATCGTCATCCCCCAACCTGGAGTCCCCACAGGGTTATCCTACTACTCGCTGTGCTCCCCAATACCCCCAAATTCTATCCTGAAGAAAAATGAGTGTCCCATAGTAAGAGTGCTCCTCCAAGTCCCACCCATAGTAATTCCCTTCTAAAGTGCCCTCATTATTAATACTGCCCCCTACTGTGCCCCCAACAGTGATAATGCTCCCCAAGCGTTTCTCCATTAGTAGAAGAGCCCTCCTTTATTAATAATGCCCTCACAGAGCCCCCAGTAGAAATAAGGACCCCCTATTATTCCCCCAGTGGTAATAGAGCTCTCTCCAGACCTCTCAGTAGTAATAAGGCCCCCATAGTGATCTTAGGAGAAATAAGGTGGATCTATAAGTCCCTCCTATAGAGCCCCCAGTAGTAATAAGAACGCCTAATGTCCCCTGGCTTTAAAATGCCCCCACAGTGCCCCCAGTATTTATATTGCCCCCTAATGTTATAATGCTCTCCCCTGCAGTGCCCCCTGTAGTTATATTTCTCCTCTTAGTGTCCTCACACAGTATAATTCCTCAGCCCCTCCACCATACAGTCCCGTGTAAATAACACTATTGCCCTCCCTCCGCCATAGAGTCCCATGTAAATAACATCACACCATCTCTCCAGCCCCCTCCAATATACAGTCCCATGTAAATAACATCCCTCTCTATCCAGTGGTGTATCTTGGTTTTGTGCTGCCCTAGGCGAGACTAAACTTGGGCACCCCCCTAATATAAATTTGACCCACCCCTTCCTGTCAAGGCCAAACCCCTTTCTCTCTAAACCCCACCCATTCCTGTCAAGGCCAAACCCCTTTCTCTCTAAACCCCACCCCTTCCTATGTGCCATCCACAGATCTCCCTCCCCTAAACAGTGCCATTCACGGATCCCCCTCCCCGAAACAGTGCCATCCACAGATCCCCCTCCCCGAAACAGTGCCATCCACAGATCCCCCTCCCCGAAACAGTGCCATCCACAGATCCCCCTCCCCGAAACAGTGCCATCCACAGATCCCCCTCCCCGAAACAGTGCCATCCACAGATCCCCTCCCCTAAATAGTGCCATCCACAGATCCCCCTCCCCTAAACAGTGCCATCCACAGATCCCCCTCCTTAAACAGTGCCATCCACAGATCTCCCCCCTAAATAGTGCCATCCACAGATCCCCCTCCCCTAAATAGTGCCATCCACAGATCACCCTCCCCTAAATAGTGCCATCCACAGATCCCCCTCCCCTAAATAGTGCCATCCACAGATCCCCCTCCTTAAACAGTGCCATCCACAGATCCCCCTCCTTAAACAGTGCCATCCACAGATCTCCCCCCTAAATAGTGCCATCCACAGATCCCCCTTCCCTAAATAGTGCCATCAACAGATCCCCCTCCCCTAAATAGTGCCAACAACAGATCCCCCTTCCCTAAATAGTGCCATCAACAGATCCCCCTCCCCTAAATAGTGCCATCAACAGATCCCCCTCCCCGATGCTCACAGGAGAACATTTATAAACGAATCATTAACTTTAACTTTAATCATTGCTAATCTCTTTACTGGATATCTTACTCTGTCTTGACTCTTAGCTCTGGTAAAACAGCAGGCAGTGCGGGCGGCGCTCACTCACTGACGTCACGCACCTACTCCTCCCACTAGGCGGCGCAGGCGCGTGACGTCAGTGAGTGAGCGCTGCCCGCACTGCCTGCCAGAGCTAAGAGTCAAGACAGAGTAAAGAGATTAGCAATGATTAAAGTTAAAGTTAATGATTAGTTTATAAATGTTCTCCTGTGAGCGGCGTGGCCCTGTATATTCTAACCCCCAGGCAAGCGTCCCTGTCACCATGGGAACGCCTGGGGGTTAGAATATACCATCGGATTTGAGTTTTTACGATCTCACTGCGATTGTGAAAACACAGATCCGATGGTATATTGTAACACCCAGGCAAGCGTCCCCGTCACCATGGGAATGCCTGGGGGTTAGAATATACCATCGGATCTTCTGAGTATACCAGCGGCAACATATAAGACGGATGGGACAGGGGCAAACAAGGCATTTTGCCGCCCCATTGGCAAGTGCCGCCCTAGGCAAATGCCTTGTTTGCCTCGTGATAGATACGCCACTGTCTCTATCTACAGCCCCCTCCAATATACAGTCCCATGTAAATACCATCCCTCTATCTACAGCCCCCTCTAATATACAGTCCCATGTAAATAACATCACTTCCCTCCCTTCAGCCCCTCCAATATACAGTCCCATGAAAATAATATCACCCACTCCCCACCGGCCTCGAACATGCAGTCCAATGTAAACAACATCACCCCCTCAACATTCAATCCCATGTAAATAACATCACTCCCTCCCACAGCCGCCTTCGACACACAGTCCCATGTAAATAATATCACTCCCTCCCACAGCAACCTCCAACATACAGTCCCATGTAACTAACATCACTCCCTCCCACAGCCACCTTCAACACACAGTCCCATGTAAATAACACCACTCCCTTCCACAGTCACCTCCAACATACAGCCTTATGTAAATAACATAACTCTTTAACATTTAGTCCCATGATAACATCACTCCCTTCAGCCCTAACATACAGTCCCAGTTAAATAACCACAACTCTCAGCATTGCTCTGCCTCTCCCTTCACTTACCTCTCCTCATGTAGCAGACATCACCACAGCTTCTTCCCCCAGGACTTCTCCTCTTCACTGCCGTCCTCTCCTGCACTGGTCACATGGTGGTGACATCATCGCAGGTCCTTCTAAACCCCTGCCTTCTGTACTGATCACATGACCTGTGATGTCATCACAGGTCCTTCAGATCTTCCAGTGCATTAGATTCAATTATAATGCCGTCCTGAGGACGGCAATACAGTTGTATCTGCCTGGCAGGCAGTACATTCGGGGCCTGGGACAAAACATCAGGGGCTCAGGCCCGAATGTTTTAGCCTAGCCAACACTGCAGAAAATATCATGTGACCGCGATGGTGTGGAGAAAAACAGTGCGTTACAGATTAACAATCACTATCAGTAAGCGATAAAGTGTTGTTTCCTGTAAATGAATGCTGAAAATTGCAAAACCGGAATACCCCTTTAATTTGAAGCAACAGCTCGTAAGTGCAGCGTTCATACTATTGAGCGATGAGATGTCATTACAGATGACCTGTGAAACAAAAACCAAAATACAATTTTAGGCAAATATTAACTTTTTTACAGATAGTATTTAAAGATGGTAGGATTAATTCGTCAAACTATTTCCACCACCTCAAGCGCTGATATTATAGAAGTTGCAAGTGTCAACACCATACAAATATGACACTTACATAAGTATTTAGTCTGATGAAAGGATCCTCCCTTCTCTGTCGTCACCTATGGTGTTTGACCACTTATCACCCTGAGGCTTTCAGACGTGTAAGAACGGAGGTGAAAATCCTAGAGATGGAGCAATAAATTGATATGAGGAATGTCTTCTTCACCTTCTCTACCCGACCCACGCAGGACTGCAAATGTTACTTCTCATACATAGTTCACAGTTCAGACATATTTGCATTAATCTTATCCGTGGTATTGGCCAATAAGAAACCGGATTCATTACATGGAACAGAATGAGGAGCAGATTCTCGATGATTGACGAAAAAAACAGAAAACAAACAAACTGCCACCCAGGAAAAGAATGCAGCCATACTTTTACTACCTGGTGGCTGCACAATGATTTGAACGTACCTTAGAAATAAGAGATCTATAACTGATATAACTCAGTCCATAAAGGCAGTTTGAGTCTACAGCTTCCATAAAGACCAATGTGTCTCCGTGGTTACAGACTACAAAAAAACATGTGTAGTCTGAACCTGCAGTTAGCAAAAAGAAGGGAATTGATGGATTCTGGTATGATGTTTGAGACAATGGTTCATCTTAGGCCCCTTGCAGACGAGCGAGTATTCTGCGCGGGTGCAATGTGTGATGCGAACGCATTGCGCCCGCACTGAATCCGGACCCATTAATTTCAATGGGTCTGTGTACATGAGCGTTATTTTTCACGCATCACTTGTGCAACGCTGGCCCCGTAGAAGTGAATGGGGCTCTGTGAACGCAAGTGCGGATGCAATGCGTTTTTTACGTAAGGTTGCTAAGAGATGTTGTTTGCAAACCTCCCGTTTTTTACCAAACACATGCAAAACGCATTAAATCGCATTGCACCCGCGCGATAGAAACTGAACAACTGAACGCAATCGCATACAAAGCTGAATGAACTTGCTTGTAAAATTGCGCATTTTTCACTGAACGCATCCGCAACACATCCGGACATAATCCGCTCACGCTCGTCTGCAAGGGGCCTTAAAGGGCTTGTGCAAAATTAACATGTAAGGTGGTGCAGGACGCTGAGCTGCAGGGGTGGCTGCGGGAGCTGGAGAGAATGGGAGTGGTGGTGGGGCAGTGAGGGTGGTTGTAGTCCTCACTGTGGCTAATCTAGGCCACATGTGCAGTTTTGGGAGGGCACACCCCTTCTTTTCTCAGGGCACACCCTGGACTTTTGGGGGCTCCTGACTGGTGGTGGCTGGGGGTGCCCTTGATGTTAGGTAGGTGGGTGCAAGGTAGGAGAGCAGTTGGAGGGGGTCGTGATGAGGCAATGACCAGGCTGGTTTGGTTATAATAAAGTCTCTTTCTTTACTGAGCAGATGATGAGAGTTGTAGTACATACACAAGCAGTAGGCACAGTTCTGAGGTGTATGATACAGAAAGTCTCTCCCAAAAATTGTATATAGGAGGTGGCAATGATGGTCATAATCCACCCTGAGTCTCTCTCTCTAAGTACACTTTGCAGTCTTCCCAATTCCCAGTCTGTGGGGTGCAGAACTTAGATTGGATGGCCAGTCCTTTATCAGAAGTGTGGTGGGTGCCAGAGGCAATTAACCTTTTCCACATGCAGTAAAGTCTATTGCCCTAAACGTGCATTTACCTTATTCTCTCAGTCAAAGAGCAGCCTATTTTTTTTTCCAATGTTACCCCACAAAGAATTAAAATATTTTATGGAGATGTATAGTGCCTTTCACAAAGTAGTCATTGTACTTCATATGCCTGGGCCCGACGGTGACGCAGGGTTTCAGACAGAAATAGTCAGTAACAAGACGGTGGGTGGAATGTCTTCCAACAAGAAAGGGGAGGGGATATCAACAGTTAGGTCCGGAGGCCATGGGCACTTGCAGCAAACCTATTCGCCCCTGGGCACTTGCAGGTGCATTAGCATATGGCATAAAGTAAATTTTTAGGACATTGGTACCACAGACAAGGGAAAGAAAGGCATGATTGTGAAACTGTTTATGCAACTACAGAGCAACAGCGGCAGTTTGGTAAGGGGTTAATGAAGAAGATTTAGCTAGCGTTGAGTTTAGCTGGGTTGTAGCACCTGCAGCATAAATGTAGGGCACATAGTAAAAAGGAATAGCAAAAATATAGCAGGTACTGCTGATCTCTAAAGTGCCTAGACCTTTTAGTGCCGCTGGAGTAATTCGGCTAAATTAAAAACTGTAACCATGTACCAGTATGAGAGGTGGACATTTATTGGCACAGTGTGGTTGCTTTTTTAAAGGCACTATACAACACTCTATACAGTAATGCAAGCAGAAGCATTGAAGTTCTGTGTTTGGCACAATTCCTAGTATGGGCACTATATTTGCTATTTTACCAAAATAACTTTTTGAAGTTTTTTTTTCTCCCATTGATGCTTCAATACTTTATATTACAATAGGCTATTTATAGAGTAGCCTGCAGATGTTTCTTTACTGATCCCTCTCAGTCTCCATTGACATCTAACACAGAAAAGTCAGCATGGCATTCAATCCATGCCACGTCTACCACACGATGGGGGAGAGGGATCACTGGACACTTACGCAAACACCTAAATCCACCTCACCAGGGAAAGTGAATAGTTCTGGACCCGTTCACATTGTAAGTCCCCTCCTGTCCTTAGCCGAGCATCACGTCACCAGGTTCCTGGAAGAATGATCCTCACAACTTCGGAACGCTAAGTATATTACAAGCTTTCTCCTACAGGTATGTTCTGTGTAATCAAAGTGGCTTTGAAGGAACCACTGGGCCCCAGAAAGCCCTTTGAAAGAGGACCTGTCCTGACATGTCTCTGTTAGCAACTCCTTGCATTCCCCATGTAATAACAATGCTTATGACTCTATCACGTGCCCTTCTTTTATTATTCCTGTTAGAAATTCTGAATAAATAGCTAGCAGTTTGCAATGAAGGTCCAGATGGGTGCTACCAGTTGGAGGTGTGTCACTGCACAGTGTCAACACTGATTGGATAGCATCAGACTGTGCGGGGACACACTCCCAACTAGTAACACCCATCTAGACCTTCATTGCAGAATGCTAGTAATTCATTCATAACTACCAGCAGGAATAATAGAGGAATGGCACATCATAGAGTCATAACAATAGATGTTCCTGAATTGTTATTACGAGGGGGATGCAAGTAGTTACTAAAGCGGACATGTCAGGAGAGGGGACAGGTCCTCTTTAAATAATGACGGCTGGTAACATCTGTAGGTTGGTAACATCTCCAGTGCAGAGTTTAATAAGGCTACTTGTGTATAATCCTGGTCGAGATGTGAGTCAGTGTAGCATTCACGTAATGTATGACACAATAGACCAGTGAGCTCAGGTTACAAAGGCGACAACAAAACCGTAACGTTCTCTTGAGGCAGGTTTTGAAGGGCTATCAGTACACGGCCCCCTATGTGGATGATATACCGCCCCTCGTTATGATTTGTCAGGGACATCAATCGCTAGATCTAAAAAAAAACTCTTGATGACCGGCCAGTTCTGAAAGAAGAGGTATTTTTAGAGCCTGTGGTTAATCCTTTTTCTGTGCCAGTTCTTTTCTGAAAAGAAAACAATTTTATCTCACGCTACTTAACCTCACGATGAAAATTGGAAGCAGACAGGGCGGCTGCTTCTCCTGGTCTGTTCTGCTCCAATAATTAAGTGCTCGATTTTCATTCACCGGTCTGATTATGTGAATTGGGATGGGCCCACTGGGCTTCACTTTTTTTTTAGACTTGACGCTGTGCATGGGCTGACACCTCGTGTGTTCATGTAGTCAAGTAGATGCTATAAAATCACCACAAAACCAAAAACTACTGATTTTTATATTGACTTAGGTAGAAGCTCGGACTTTGGGAGTTTTCTAAGCACTTACCTCTTCAAACATTTAGGCCTCAACCAGACCATTTTGGGACCATGTTTAACTGTATGTATTCAGCATGTACAGTAACACCCCAGCCCTGAATATCAGACACATAGCTACATAGCTAGAACACCAGTCTTGGGTGGATTTCCCCCCTTAAAGATGACCTGTCACCTCCCATGACATGTCAATTTTGGCAAATATTGGTATTCCTCATGAAATGATAATTCTGGAGCAGTTTTAGTCATAGCATTACAAGGTTCTGTTCCTCTGTTATACCTCCTGTATACTCATCTAGGTGTTGGCCAATCCTCTTGTTAAAGTGTTGGGTCCCATCGGTCCGCACTGATTGGACAGTGCCAGGGTTTTTAGGGAAACATCCCTAACTGGTAACACCTAGTTGCCAGTTTATTGTAGGAGGATTAACAGAGGACAGGTACAATGTAGAGTTCTAAGAAAAGACCCTCAAGAATTATTTCATGAAGTATACTAGAATTTATTAAAGGGGTTCTCCGGGCTTTCAATATTGATGAACTATCCTCTGGATAGGTTATCAATATCAAATGGGCAGGGGTCCGGCACTGTAAGGGGACAATTGGGGCGATTTGAAACTTAAGAGGAATGCATCACCACTCCTGACATGTCTATTTTAAAAGGGTTCTCCGGGCTTTTAATATTGATGACCTATACTCAGGATAGGTCATCAGTATCAGATCGGCGGGGGTCCGACACCCTAAACCCCCGCCGATTAGTTGTATGAAGGGAAAGTGCACGTAATGTGCTATAGACATAGCAGCAGTAAGCAGAAAGAGAGACAGGAGATGGCACGTGCCTTCTCTTCATACAGCTGATCAGCGGGGTGCAGGGTGTTGGACCCCCGCCGATCTGAGGATAGCTCATCAATATTAAAAGTCTGGAGAACCCCTTTAAAATAGACATGTCAGGAGTGGTGACGCATCCTTCAGTTCAGTTCAATCTCCCCAATTCTCTCCTTACACTTAAGATAGTTGTTGACCACGACACCCCCTGACGTCCCATAACATGTACCCGTATATTAGTCAAGTGCGCATATTTATTTAGTAGGGGAGGGAAACAAGCCCCTGCCTTATCTCCTAGCAGAAGAAAGGCTTGGGTATGATAAACTCCAACATGCCTAGTTCCAGTCAAGACCTGCTAACATTTCATGACATACAGGGAGATGAGATCTATGGTGTTGTTTGCAGCTTCTTATTTAGGTTAAGTTCACATCTCCGTTTAGGCATTGCAGTAATCTGTTCCACCAGATCCCATTATAGTCAATGGGGATCCAAAGGTTTGTGGCTGTTTGTGAGGAAATTCTAATCAGACTACTGGAATGCCTGAACGGAGATGTAAATGTAACCTAAGCCTAGGGCTACACAGCGACATATAGGGTACAACTACACAGCAACATGTGTCGCGCAACAATATTTATAAAGAATGGATTTTTTGCGACTGTCGTGTTGCAGTTGCAACATGTCGCAAGTCGCGGTGCAAGACCATAGTCTATCATTATAAAAATTGTTGCACGACATTGGCGTGACAAAAAGTCGTGCGACATCTGTCGCTGTGTAGCCCTAGCCTAAATTGTGCCTGCAGAACGGACATGGAAGAATGAGTGCCATCAGTTGGGTGCGCTTCCAGTTGTCACTTTTTCAGTTACCAAGATATTTTATAGTTTATTATTATAATTATTATTATTATTTATTAAAGCGCCATTCATTCCATAGCGCTGTACATATGATAAGGGGTGCACATACATAATACAGACAATTGCACTAAGCATGAACAAGACGAGTTCCAGACTGGTACAGAAGGAGAGAGGACCCTGCCCACGGGGGCTTACAATCTACATATAGGGATATAACAAATATACAAATTTACATGACATTACTCAGCTTGTAGTGATTCTGAGCTACAACCTGTCTTACAGTCCAGAGCAGCATTCATAATGCAAAGAAAAAATGTCCTGCAATGGAAATTTTCTAAAGCATGAATTTATTAGCATCCATTTAAATTTACAGCTTCATGACGCATTTTAAACCAATCGATGGGATCTTAATCATGACCTGTACAAGTTAAGATACCACATAGCTTTTAAATGATAAGAGGAAAAAAACAGCAATGTTAAAGAGGACCTTTAATGGTTTTGTATTAATTGCGATAAATACCTTTACTTGGGGTGTACCATCCCCCCCATCCCCGGTGCAGCTGAACTGCCAACCTTCCTGATTTTTTTAAATATCGCTCCTGCACTCCACTGTGCCCCCGGCAATTTTCTCACTCAATATGCTAATACTGAGCATCAGTACAGGAACGAGGAGATGCCAGGGTTTCTCAATGGGCGTCTCCTTCTCCCTGGCAGTGACGCTCTCCGCTGTGATTGGATCGCGGCACAGCCAGGCAGGAGGAGACGCCCATTGAGAAACCCTGGCGTCTCCTCCTCCCTGTACCAATGCTCAGTATTAGCATACTGAGCGTGAAAATTGCGGGGCCACCGTGGGGTGCAGGAGTGATATTGTAAAAAATCAGGCAGGGTGGCAACATCAGCCCAAGTAAAGGTATTTATCGCAATTAATGCAAAAACATGAAAGGTCCCTTTTTAACCCATGGTGAACCTGTGAACACCATTATTTAGGTGCCAGTGTTGACCCCTGGTAGACCAATTACCACTACTACTTATTAATAACTGAATATGACCACTAATGGCAGCATGTAACATCTAAGCGTTGATTTAACCCTTCTGGTACCCTGGAATGCAATAAAAAAGCATTCATTATGCGGCTGGTTATTAGAAACTGCCCACAGCTCCCTCACAGTTAGGCCCCTTGCAGACGAGCGTTCCTCCAGCAGCGAGTCCACATCGCAGCACCCGGCCTGACCTCCCAGCACTGACGGGATTTACATAGCATTATATTGATTTATGATGCTATATAACCCTTATAGTTCTGGAATGTATTGGATAACACTGGCATAATGCTGCCAGTGTTATCCAATACATTCTAGAACTGTAAGGGTTACATAGCATAATAAATTAATATAATGCTATGTGACCCCCGGCAGCGCTGGGAGGTCAGGCCGGGTGCTGCGCTGCGGACTCCCTGCAGGAGGAACGCTCGTCTGCAAGGAGCCTTACACTCACCTAAAGAATTATTAGGAACACCTGTTCTATTTCTCATTAATGCAATTATCTAGTCAACCAATCACATGGCAGTTGCTTCAATGCATTTAGGGGGGTGGTCCTGGTCAAGACAATCTCCTGAACTCCAAACTGAATGTCAGAATGGGAAAGAAAGGTGATTTAAGCAATTTTGAGCGTGGCATGGTTGTTGGTGCCAGACGGGCCGGTCTGAGTATTTCACAATCTGCTCAGTTACTGGGATTTTCACTCACAACCATTTCTAGGGTTTACAAAGAATGATGTGATATGTGGAATATGTGGCAGAATATGTGGCAGTCCTGTGGGCAAAAATGCCTTGTGGATGCTAGAGGTCAGAGGAGAATGGGCCGACTGATTCAAGCTGATAGAAGAGCAACGTTGACTGAAATAACCACTCGTTACAACCGAGGTATGCAGCAAAGCATTTGTGAAGCCACAACACGCACAACCATAGGCGTGCGCAGCCTATTGCATTAGGGTGTGCACCGTAAAGCACAAACACACACGCCGTGTGTGTGTGTATATATATATATATATATATATATATATATACACACAAATATCCACAGATCCTCCCCAACAGTGTGTCAATTTTGATTGTACTAACCTAATACTTAAAAGACAAGCTTTCAAGAGTTTTCCTTTCTTCCTCTGTACGCTTGAGTATTCAGAAACAATCTATTCCTAAGGGTGGGTTCACATCTGCGTTATCCCATTCCGTTATAGGTTCCATTTCAAACGGAATATAACGGAATGGCAAGATGGAATGCAAAACGGAAACCTTTAAAGGGAACCTGTCACCTGCAAAACGCATATTAAACCGACCACAGTACCTTACAGTATCCCCCAGTGTGTTGCTAATCATATTTTTCTTTGCTCTTTGCGTTTCTTCATACTTGTTAAAAACGTTGTTTTAATGTCGGTTGGCGCTGTCTCCGAGTCAGGCTCGAAGTCAAGTGGGCAGCGGCCTCCTTGCTTCAAGTAAAGCTAAGCCCGCCCCTTACCCCCTCCTCTACAATTAGATGGACATGCTGCCGGGATCGCGCTCTTCTAGCGCATGCGCGGTACGCTGCCTGTTACAACGCGATCCTCACTCACCCGCCTACATTTTGCTGACTGCGGATGCTCCGGACAGTTTGATTGCGCGTGCGCCCAGCCGTCACGCTGTAACAGGCAGCGTACCGCGCATGTGTTAGAAGATCGCGATCCCGGCAGCATGTTCATCTAATTGTAGAGGAGGGGGTAAGGGGCGGGCTTAGCTTTACTTGAAGCAAGGAGGCCGCTGCCCACTTGACTTCGAGCCTGACTCGGAGACAGCGCAAACCGACATTAGGGTTGTTATGGGGGCATCTGTGGATGACGCACTGTTATGGGGGCATCGTGGATGACACACTGCTATGGGGGCATCGTGGATGACACACTGTTATGGGGGACCTGTGGATGACACACTGTTATGGGGGCATCTGTGGATGACGCACTGTTATTAACAGTGCGTCATCCACAGATCCCCCCATAACAGTATCATCCACATATCCCCCATAAAAGGTGACATATTCCACACAGATATCCCCTTAACAGTCTATTAAGGGGATATCTGTGGGTGGCACTGTTATGGGGGCATCTGTGTGGAATCTGTGGATGACACTGTTATGGGGGGCCAGGGGGGATCTGTGGATGACACATATATAGCAGCATCTTGTTCAATATATGTGTCATCATCCACAGATCCCCCCCATAACAGTCTCCCTGACAGTGACCCCCCAACAGGGGGTGGAGGCTGGCAACTATTGTAAGACCCTGCTGCGTTCCTTATGTAAAGTGTTGTTAAACTTGTGCCAAATTGTACTACTAGTACTATTTAATCTATTACTAACTTACTTGGACAGGACTCCAGCTGGTATTCAGTTTTTCTTTTTGACACAATCACCATATTCACTGGGCATGGGCACTGGGCGGGCAGGCAGGCTCTTCAAATATTCAAACTAGGCCGGTGGCAGCGTAACGTGACGTCACTCACTCCGTCACGCCGCACGCGCCTGCTCCTCCCACTTTATTAATGAAGCAGGCGGAGCAGTCGTATAAGCAGATGTATGTCATTGAAGCTGTCCAGGGCTGGCAGCCGGGGCTCAAGTGGCAGGCGGCAGTACAGGAGGCGGAGCACAGGGGTGTGATTAGGGTGTGCCCAGGCACACCCGGCACACCCCGTGCGCACGCCTATGCGCACAACCTTGAGGCGGATGGGCTACAACAGCAGAAGACCCCACCGGGTACCACTCATCTCCACTACAAATAGGAAAAAGAGGCTACAATTTGCACGAGCTCACCAAAATTGGACTGTTGAAGACTGGAAAAATGTTGCCTGGTCTGATGAGTCTCGATTTCTGTTGAGACATTCAAATGGTAGAGTCCGAATTTGGCGTAAACAGAATGAGAACATGTATCCATCCTCTGATGACTACTTCCAGCAGGGTAATGCACCATGTCACAAAGCTCGAATCATTTCAAATTGGTTTCTTGAACATGACAATGAGTTCACTGTACTAAAATGGCCCCCACAATCACCAGATCTCAACCCAATAGAGCATCTTTGGGATGTGGTGGAACGGGAGCTTCGTGCCCTGGATGTGCATCCCTCAAATCTCCATCAACTGCAAGATGCTATCCTATCAATATGGGCCAACATTTCTAAAGAATGCTATTAGCACCTTGTGGAATCAATGCCACGTAGAATTAAGGCAGTTCTGAAGGCAAAAGGGGGTCCAACACCGTATTAGTATGGTGTTCCTAATAATTCTTTAGGTGAGTGTATATATATATACATACATACACACACGCGCGCGGTGTGTGTGTTTGTGCTTTAGGGTGCACACCCTAATGCAATAGGCTGTGCACGCCTATGACCAGGAGTGAAAAGGGATAGTCAATTAGGGGGTTAAATGTGTGGCCCGCAGAGCCACAACCATAGAACAAAAAAATCAGCCCAGTCTTTTTCAGGAACGATCAGCAACTCCACCTATATGGCTCACCTATAAAGAGAGCTACAAATGTGGTAGTAACAGATGTATCTGTTGTGAATACATGTCAGGCTACTTTCACACTTGCGTTCGGGGTTCCGCTTGTGAGCTCCGTTTGAAGGCTCTCACAAGCAGGCAGCTCCGTTCCGCTCAGCAGGCAGACACCCGAACGCAGCTTGCAGCGTTTTTGTGTCCGCCTGGCCGTGCGGAGCTAAACTGATCCGTCCAGACTTACAATGCAAGTCAATGGGGACGGATCCGTTTGACGTTGACACAATATGGTGCAATTTCAAACGGATCCTTTCCCCATTGACTTTCAATTTAAAGTCGGGAGTCCCCTATTAATATACCATCAGATCGGAGTTTTCTCTAATCCGATGGTATATTTTAACTTGAAGCGTCCCCATCACCATGGGAACGCCTTTATGTTAGAATATACCATCGGATTTGAGTTAGATCGTGAAACTCAGATCCGACAGTATATTCTAACACAGGCGTTCCCATGGTGACGGGGACGCTTCAAGTTAGAATATACTGAGAACTGTGTACATGACTGCCCCCTGCTGCCTGGCTGCCCCCCCCCCCTGTATTTTACTCATTGGTGGCCAGTGCGGCCCTCCCTCCCCAGTATTAAATGTGACCAGTGCGGCCCCCCTCCCTCTATATTCATTGGTGGCCAGTGCGGCCCCCCCTCCCTCCCCAGCATTAAATGTGACCAGTGCGGCCCCCTCCCTCTATATTCATTGGTGACCAGTGCGGCCCCCCCTCCCTCCCTCCCCAGTATTAAATGTGACCAGTGCGGCCCCCCTCCCTCTATATTCATTGGTGGCCAATGCGGATTCCCAGTATTAAATGTGACCAATGCGGCCTCCCCTCTTCCCCCCCTAATTAAAATCACCCCCCCCATCATTGGTGGCAGTGGAGAGTTCCGATCGGAGTCCCAGTTTTATCGCTGGGGCTCTGATCGGTAACCATGGCAACCAGGATGCTACTGCAGTCCTGGTTGCCATGGTTACTTCGAAATTTTTAGAAGCATTATACTTACCTGCGAGCTGCGATGTCTGTGACCGGCCGGGCGCTCCTCCTACTGGTAAGTGACAGGTCTGTGCTATAAGCAATGCGCCGCACAGACCTTTCACTTACCAGTAGACGGAGCACCCGGTCGGTCACAGACATCGCAGCTCGCAGGTAAGTATAATGCTTCTATTTATTTCTAAGTAACCATGGCAGCCAAGACTGCAATAGCGTCTTGGCTGCCATGGTAACCGATCAGAGCCCCAACGATTAAACTGGGACTCTGATCGGAACTCTCCGCTGCCACCAATGATGGGGGGGGGGTGTGATTTTAATTAGAGGGGGGAGAGGGGAGGCCGCACTGGTCACATTTAATTCTGGGAATCCGCACTGGCCACCAATGAATATAGAGGGAGGGGGGCCGCACTGGTCACATTTAATACTGGGGAGGCAGGGAGGGGGGGCCGCACTGGCCACCAATGAATATAGAGGGAGGGGGGCCGCACTGGTAACATTTAATACTGGGGAGGGAGGGAGGGAGGGAGGGGGGGCCGCACTGGCCACCAATGAATATAGAGGGAGGGGGGCCACACTGGTCATATTTAATACTGGGGAGGGAGGGGGGCCGCACTGGCCACCAATGAATATAGAGGGAGGGGGGCCTCACTGGTCACATTTAATACAGGGGAGGGAGGGGGTCTGCCCCCTCCTGCCTGGCAGCACCTGATCTCTTACAGGGGGCTATGATTCGCACAATAATTGTGCGGATCACAGCCCCCTGTAAGAGATCGGGTGCTGCCAGGCAGCAGGGGGCAGTCATGTACACAGTTCTTTTAGTATATTCTAACTTGAAGCGTCCCCATCACCATGGGAACGCCTCTGTGTTAGAATATACTGTCGGATCTGAGTTTTCAGAAGTGAAAAATCAGATCTGTAAAAACCAGTTATGCAGACGGATCCGTTCTGAACGGATGCAAGCGTTTGCATTATAGGAGCAGATCCGTCTGTGCAGACACCAGACGGATCCGCTCCAAACGCAAGTGTGAAAGTAGCCAAGTGACACTGGTCAGATTCGCAAAAAATGACCTGGTCCTTAATGTGAAATATGGAGGTGATCATCTTTCTATAGATATGTATGTAATATTATGATCAATTACTTTGAATAAATATGTGTTCAATTTTCTACCCTTACTAAGTATTTTCTTTCATAATTAAGAAAGAATTCTGAAACTTTAGCATAAACTTTTCAAAGAGATTATATATTACATAATGTGCATTTCAGCATAGGAAGCCCCCTGTGGTTCCTTATGTTGCTTCATATGGCACCATATTAGGCTAGGTTCACATCTGCAGCAGATTACAGAACAAAAAAAATACAAAATAACTACTGAATGCAGCACTATTTTGCCCAGCAGAGTGCCAATATTCATGCCAGAAATCCAGTGGACCCCATTTTAGTGAATAGGATCCCTTGGGTGGTGGAGGTGTCCAGCATTTGCCATATCCGGTGATTCCAGTATTCTGTTCCTATGTCAGAACAGAATATCGGGCTTTGGCCATAGATGTGCACTTAGCCTTTCAAGGTTATTCTCTCTTCAGAAGCAATTTATTTAAGGGAGAATACCTTTGTAATATGGAAACCGATGGAACATGCCACAATTTTTCATCATTTATCAGAAAACCCCTACGCATACAATCAGTGACATACAGAGGTACAGTTGGGCCCCTCAGACATGCAGAGGTACAATTGGGCCCCTTAGAAGTTTAAAGGTCCCCCATTATGGCTCCCTGCAACTCAGAGGTTGGACATTGATATATACCTGAGCATGAACCCTAAATCTAAGACCGCAGTAGAGGTTGAAACTGAAGTTATGAGTAGAGTTGAGCGAACACCTGGATGTTCGGGTTCGAGAAGTTCGGCCGAACTTCCCGGAAATGTTCGTGTTCGGGATCCGAACTCGACCCGAACTTCGTCCCGAACCCCATTGAAGTCAATGGGGACCCGAACTTTTCGGCACTAAAAAGGCTGTAAAACAGCCCAGGAAAGGGCTAGAGGGCTGCAAAAGGCAGCAAAATGTAGTTAAATCCCCTGCAAACAAATGTGGATAGGGAAATGAATAAAAATAAAAATAAAAAAAATAAAAATTAACCAATATCAATTGGAGAGAGGTCCCATAGCAGAGAATCAGGCTTCATGTCAGCAGAGAATGAGTCTTCATGTCATAGCAGAGAATCAGGCTTCACGTCACCCACCACTGGAACAGGCCACTGTCAGATATTTTTAGGCCCCGGCACCCAGACAGAGAAGAGGTTCATTCAACTTTGGGTTGCCCCGCAATATAATGGTAAAATGAAAATAAAAATAGGATTGAATGAGGAAGTGCCCTGGAGTACAATAATATATTGTTAAGGGGAGGTAGTTAATGTCTAATCTGCACAAGGGATGGACAGGTCCTGTGGGATCCATGCCTGGTTCATTTTTATGAACGTCAGCTTGTCCACATTGGCTGTAGACAGGCGGCTGCGTTTGTCTGTAATGACGCCCCCTGCCGTGCTGAATACACGTTCAGACAAAACGCTGGCCGCCGGGCAGGCCAGCACCTCCAAGGCATAAAAGGCTAGCTCTGGCCACATGGACAATTTGGAGACCCAGAAGTTGAATGGGGCCGAACCATCAGTCAGTACGTGGAGGGGTGTGCACAGGTACTGTTCCACCATGTTAGTGAAATGTTGCCTCCTGCTAACACGTTCCGTATCAGGTGGTGGTGCAGTTAGCTGTGGCGTGGTGACAAAACTTTTCCACATCTCTGCCATGCTAACCCTGCCCTCAGAGGAGCTGGCCGTGACACAGCTGCGTTGGCGACCTCTTGCTCCTCCTCTGCCTTCGCCTTGGGCTTCCACTTGTTCCCCTGTGACATTTGGAAATGCTCTCAGTAGCGCGTCTACCAACGTACGCTTGTACTCGCGCATCTTCCTATCACGCTCCAGTGCAGATAGTAAGGTGGGCACATTGTCTTTGTACCGGGGATCCAGCAGGGTGGCAACCCAGTAGTCCGCACATGTTAAAATGTGGGCAACTCTGCTATCGTTGCGCAGGCACTGCACCATGTAGTCGCTCATGTGTGTCAGGCTGCCCAGAGGTAAGGACAAGCTGTCCTCTGTGGGAGGCGTATCGTCATCGTCCTGCGTTTCCCCCCAGCCACGCACCAGTGATGGGCCCGAGCTGCGTTGGGTGCCACCCCGCTGTGAACCTGCTTCATCCTCATCCTCCTCCACCTCCTCGTCCTCCTCGTCCTCCAGTAGTGGGCCCTGTCTGGCCACATTTGTACCTGGCCTCTGCTGTCGCAAAAAACCTCCCTCTGAGTCACTTCGAAGAGACTGGCCTGAAAGTGCTAAAAATGACCCCTCTTCCTCCTCCTCCTCCTCCTCCTCCTGGGCCACCTCCTCTTCCATCAGTAACGCTGATAATGGCGTCATCGCCACTGGCCATGTTGGTGGAGTACTCGAAACAGCGCAACAGGGCACACAGGTCTCGCATGGAGGCCCAGTCATTGGTGGTGAAGTGGTGCTGTTCCGCAGTGCGACTGACCCGTGCGTGCTGCAGCTGAAACTCCACTATGGCCTGCTGCTGCTCGCACAGTCTGTCCAGCATGTGCAAGGTGTAGTTCCACCTGGTGGGCACGTCGCATATGAGGCGGTGAGCCGAATTTCCGCTGTAGCGCAGACAGGTGAGCAGCGGCAGGATGTGAACTCCGGAAGCGCGAACAGACGGCCCGCACTTTATGCAGCAGCTCTGACATGTCGGGGTAGTTGCGAATGAACTTCTGCACCACCAAATTCAGCACATGCGCCAGGCAAGGGATGTGCCTCAAACCGGCTAGTCCCAGAGCTGCAACGAGATTTCGCCCATTATCGCACACCACCAGGCCGGGCTTGAGGCTCACCGGCAGCAACCACTCGTCGGTCTGTTGTTCTATACCCCGCCACAACTCCTGTGCGGTGTGGGGCCTGTCCCCCAAACATATGAGTTTCAGAATGGCCTGCTGATGTTTACCCCGGGCTGTGCTGAAGTTGGTGGTGAAGGTGTGTGGCTGACTGGATGAGCAGGTGGAAGAAGAGGAGGAGGAAGCTGAGTAGGAGGAGGAGGAGACAGGAGGCAAAGAATGTTGCCCTGCGATCCTTGGCGGCGGAAGGACGTGCGCCAAACAGCTCTCCGCCTGGGGCCCAGCCGCCACTACATTTACCCAGTGTGCAGTTAGGGAGATATAGCGTCCCTGGCCGTGCTTACTGGTCCACGTATCTGTGGTTAGGTGGACCTTGCCACAGATGGCGTTGCGCAGTGCACACTTGATTTTATCGGATACTTGGTTGTGCAGGGAAGGCACGGCTCTCTTGGAGAAGTAGTGCCGGCTGGGAACAACATACTGTGGGACAGCATGCGACATGAGCTGTTTGAAGCTGTCTGTGTCCACCAGCCTGAATGACAGCATTTCATAGGCCAGTAGTTTAGAAATGCTGGCATTCAGGGCCAGGGATCGAGGGTGGCTAGGTGGGAATTTATGCTTTCTCTCAAATGTTTGTGAGATGGAGAGCTGAACGCTGCCGTGTGACATGGTTGAGAAGCTTGGTGACGCAGGTGGTGGTGTTGGTGGTACATCCCATGTTTGCTGGGAGGCAGGTGCCAACGTTCCTCCAGAGGCCGAGGAAGAGGCAGAGGCGGCAGCAGCAGAAGAGGCCGAGGCGGCAGCAGCAGAAGAGGTAGCAGGGGGAGCCTGAGTGAGTTCCTTGTTTTTAAGGTGTTTACTCCACTGCAGTTCATGCTTTGCATGCAGGTGCCTGGTCATGCAGGTTTTGCTAAGGTTCAGAACGTTAATGCCTCGCTTCAGGCTCTGATGGCACAGCGTGCAAACCACTCAGGTCTTGTCGTCAGCACATTGTTTGAAGAAGTGCCATGCCAGGGAACTCCTTGAAGCTGCCTTTGGGGTGCTCGGTCCCAGATGGCGGCGGTCAGTAGCAGGCGGAGTCTCTTGGCGGCGGGTGTTCTGCTTTTGCCCACTGCTCCCTCTTTGTCTTTTGCTATGCTGTTGGCTCGGTCTCACCACTGCCTCTTCCTCCGAACTGTGAAAGTCAGTGGCACGACCTTCATTCAATGTGGGGTCCAGGACCTCATCGTCCCCTGCATCGTCTTCCACCCAGTCTTGATCCCTGACCTCCTGTTCAGTCTGCACACTGCAGAAAGATGCAGCAGTTGGCACCTGTGTTTTGTCATCATCAGAGACGTGCTGAGGTGGTATTCCCATGTCCTCATCATCAGGAAACATAAGTGGTTGTGCGTTAGTGCATTCTATGTCTTTCACCCCTGGGGAAGGGCTAGGTGGATGCCCTTGGGAAACCCTGCCAGCAGAGTCTTCAAACAGCATAAGAGACTGCTGCATAACTTGAGGCTCAGACAGTTTCCCTGATATGCATGGGGGTGATGTGACAGACTGATGGGCTTGGTTTTCATGCGCCATCTGTGCGCTTTCTGCAGAAGACTGGGTGGGAGATAATGTTAACGTGCTGGATCCACTGTCGGCCACCCAATTGACTAATGCCTGTACCTGCTCAGGCCTTACCATCCTTAGAACGGCATTGGGCCCCACCAAATATCGCTGTAAATTCTGCTGGCTACTGGGACCCGAGGTAGTTGGTTCACTAGGACGTGTGGCTGTGGCAGAACGGCCACGTCCTCTCCCAGCACCAGAGGGTCCACTAACACCACCACGACCATGTCCGCGTCCCTTACTAGATGTTTTCCTCATTGTTACCGTTCACCACAATAAGAAAAATATTATTTGGCCCAATGTATTGAATTCAAATTCAGGCCTTTTTTTACAGGCACCTAACACTATCTGACTATCTATTTAGGTACCGTATTACACTAATACAGGCACAGCAGTAATGACAGATTTAGCTGAATATAAATTTGAGGCCTATTATTTTAGGCGCTGGATGACAGGTATACGTTTACGGACAGAATTAGACTTGGAATTGCACAGTAGCGTGTGTGTGAAGTTATTGAGAATAACCCTATCTGCACCTTGAATCTTATATACCCTTTTAGGGATAGATTTAAAGTAGGCCTGATACAGCAGAAACCACTAATTTAGAGAATTGCAAAATTGGGAATTGTATTTCAACCCAGAACAAAAACTGTGCTTTGACGGACACTAAATAACTTGACCAGCTAAAGCAATAATGACAGATTTGGATGAATATAAATTTGAGGCCTATTTTTTAGGCGCTGGGTGACAGGTATACGTTTACACACAGAATTAGACTTGGAATTGCACAGTAGCGTGTGTGTGTGAAGTTATTGAGAATAACCCTATCTGCACCTTGAATCTTATATACCCTTTTAGGGATAGATTTAAAGTAGGCCTGATACAGCAGAAACCACTAATTTAGAGAATTGCAAAATTGGGAATTGTATTTCAACCCAGAACAAAAACTGTGCTTTGACGGACACTAAATAACTTGACCAGCTAAAGCAATAATGACAGATTTGGATGAATATAAATTTGAGGCCTATTTTTTAGGCGCTGGGTGACAGGTATACGTTTACGGACAGAATTAGACTTGGAATTGCACAGTAGCGTGTGTGTGAAGTTATTGAGAATGACCCTATCAGCACCTTGAATCTAATATACCCTTTTAGGGATAGATTTAAATAACCACACTATTGATGGTTAAATGGACTTGGTGGCAGCTTGCCCTTGATGTAGGATATAGGCATGTAGAGACAAAACGAAAAATATACCGTCTATGACCGCAAGTAGCAGTCAAACATATGCTGCAGTAGGACGGTTACATGAAAGACTAGACCCAAGGTTCAGAGTCAAAGTCTAGGGGCAGGCATCCATGGTGCAGGATTGCCATGCTACAGAGGAATAAATGCTTCTCTGCTCCTTGGTGTGTAAGGATCTGGTGGTCCTCACTAAAGGTAGTATCCCTAATGTTAAGGGGGTTTATCAACCTATACCAGCCACACTGACACATACCTTCATGATGTTTAAATAGATTCCCAGCGCGCCTCTTCCAGGGAGACCGCCCTGTCAGCATCGGCGTCGGCGTGTGACGTCACGCGCATGCGCCGTGACGCACCAGACGCCGCCGCCGATACCACATGATTACGGCGACCAATCGGATCAGGAGGCGGAGGGAGAGAGCGGTTACCACGGAGAACATGTCAACACAAGGTAACCTCACAGTACGTCCCACAATGGAGGCGTCCGTGACAACGCTACAGAGCAAGATCGTAGCAAATTAAAACTGACATTTCTTGCAGGTTCGCAGCAACAAGAACTAGATAGAAAGAGCTGGACACAATACCAGGTTGTTTTGGAAAATTGTGAAATAGTAGTATGTCTCCTATATGTGCATCCCTTCCAGAGGAATAGGATGCCACCACAGGATTGAACATTACTATTATTGAGGAGTAAGCTTAGCCAATATCTATATAAAGCACCCATAGTCCAGCCTTTCATTCAGGCCCAGGGGTGCAGATGTTTTAAGGTGGAATATCCATCGGGATTCTTGCTGAAGCAGACATTTGTCCCAGTTGCCCCCTCTCACAGGTGGTTTGACCACATCAAAACTGAGGAACTTCAGAGAGGCTCTACCATTGTGCACAGTATGGACGTGTTTAGAGATTGGGGTATCTCTTTTGTGTGAGATGTCCCCCAAGTGCTCCCCTATCCGCCTCCTGAATTCCCGTATCGTTTTACCTACATATTCAATCCCACATTCACACTGGATCCGATATATGACCCCTCTGGATTTACAGTTAATGAAATGCGGGATTGAATATGTCTTGCCTGTGACTTTGCTCACAAATGACTTGCCAACCTGTATGCGTTTGCACGCTATACAATTTCCACATCTATAACAACCCACAGTTCTACATCGCAACCAGGTGGTCTTGGTGCGATCGGGTGCATAGTGACTATGCACTAGCTTATCACGTATGTTCGGCCCCCTACGATAGGTTATTTGTGGTTGGTCACCTAAAACGTCTTTTAAGTCAGGGTCCATTTTGAGGACTTGCCAATGGCGCCCCAAAATCTGCCTGACTTGTTTAGACCCCCTATCGAAATTGGTGATGATTCTCATGACCTTAGTGGGTGGAGTGGATAGTTGATTGGAAGTGAGCAGTGAGCATCTTGGTCGGGACAGGGCTTTCTGGAATGCCGATCTCAACACAAAGTCGGGGTATCCCCTGGACAAAAATCTCGTCCTCAGATCAGCTGCTTGGCGAATAAAATCATGCTTGTCTGAGCAGTTGCGTCTCAAACGCAAGTACTGACCTCTAGGAATTCCAGTCCTGAGTGGGAGAGGATGGTTACTCTCCCACCTCAGGAGGGAATTCGTAGAGGTGGCCTTCCTATAGATCGACGTGTCCAGTTCACCCTTCGCGTTCCTGGAGATTTTAATATCCAGGAATGGCAAAGTCGTGGGGTGCGACTCACAGGTGAAGTGCATGCCAATATTGTTCTGATTGAGATGCTGGACGAAGGCTTCAAAGGTCCCCTGATCTCCATTCCAGAGTATGAAGATGTCGTCGATGTATCGCGCCCACAGGCCAATTTCATAAGTGTCGAGAGCCTCGTCTTCCTTAAAAACTATGGTCTCCTCCCACCAGCCCAGGAATAGATTAGCATACGATGGGGCGCAGGGACTCCCCATCGCAGTACCCCTGAGCTGGTGGTAGGTCCTCCCATCAAAGGTGAAAAAATTACGTGTTAACGTAAACTCAAGAAGGCGCAGGACAAATTGGCTGTGGGCGCGATACTGACATCCCCGTGACCGAAGGAAATGTTCTACAGCCCTGAGGCCCAAATTATGTGGTATCGAGGAATAAAGGGCCTCAACGTCAATACTGGAAAGGAGACAGGTCTCCTCCAATGTCAGACCCTCCAAACGCTTAAGGAGGTCGGTGGTATCTCTGACATGGGAGGGGAGAGCCGTGACAAACGGTGCCAATATCCGGTCGATGTAAATACCCAGATTCTGGTTAAGATTGTCCACCCCCGAAACAATGGGTCTCCCCTTCAGAGGACTAACCCCCTTATGCACTTTGGGGAGACTGTAAAATGTAGATTTACGGGGATGCAGGGGAAAGAGAAAAGCAAATTCCTCAGCATTAATGATATTGGTAGCTTTCGCTTCATCCAAAATAATTTTAAGTTCACGCCTATATCCCTCGGTGGGGTCATTATACAGAACTTCATACGTCCCTGTGTCTGATAGTATATTCCTACACATATTCTCATATTGCACCGCGTCCATGACCACGACATTCCCCCCCTTGTCAGCGGGTTTGATGACAATGTGGTGGTCATCAGCTAATGAAGAAATAGCAGTGGTCACGGACTCGGCGCAGTTGGAATGATGCGTGGACACTCTGAGGTCCTCTAGATCCCTGGTGACCATGTTTAGGAATACATCTATACATGACACAAGTGTCATGTATAGATGTATTCCTAAACATGGTCACCAGGGATCTAGAGGACCTCAGAGTGTCCACGCATCATTCCAACTGCGCCGAGTCCGTGACCACTGCTATTTCTTCATTAGCTGATGACCACCACATTGTCATCAAACCCGCTGACAAGGGGGGGAATGTCGTGGTCATGGACGCGGTGCAATATGAGAATATGTGTAGGAATATACTATCAGACACAGGGACGTATGAAGTTCTGTATAATGACCCCACCGAGGGATATAGGCGTGAACTTAAAATTATTTTGGATGAAGCGAAAGCTACCAATATCATTAATGCTGAGGAATTTGCTTTTCTCTTTCCCCTGCATCCCCGTAAATCTACATTTTACAGTCTCCCCAAAGTGCATAAGGGGGTTAGTCCTCTGAAGGGGAGACCCATTGTTTCGGGGGTGGACAATCTTAACCAGAATCTGGGTATTTACATCGACCGGATATTGGCACCGTTTGTCACGGCTCTCCCCTCCCATGTCAGAGATACCACCGACCTCCTTAAGCGTTTGGAGGGTCTGACATTGGAGGAGACCTGTCTCCTTTCCAGTATTGACGTTGAGGCCCTTTATTCCTCGATACCACATAATTTGGGCCTCAGGGCTGTAGAACATTTCCTTCGGTCACGGGGATGTCAGTATCGCGCCCACAGCCAATTTGTCCTGCGCCTTCTTGAGTTTACGTTAACACGTAATTTTTTCACCTTTGATGGGAGGACCTACCACCAGCTCAGGGGTACTGCGATGGGGAGTCCCTGCGCCCCATCGTATGCTAATCTATTCCTGGGCTGGTGGGAGGAGACCATCGTTTTCAAGGAAGACGAGGCTCTCGACACTTATGAAATTGGCCTGTGGGCGCGATACATCGACGACATCTTCATACTCTGGAATGGAGATCAGGGGACCTTTGAAGCCTTCGTCCAGCATCTCAATCAGAACAATATTGGCATGCACTTCACCTGTGAGTCGCACCCCACGACTTTGCCATTCCTGGATATTAAAATCTCCAGGAACGCGAAGGGTGAACTGGACACGTCGATCTATAGGAAGGCCACCTCTACGAATTCCCTCCTGAGGTGGGAGAGTAACCATCCTCTCCCACTCAGGACTGGAATTCCTAGAGGTCAGTACTTGCGTTTGAGACGCAACTGCTCAGACAAGCATGATTTTATTCGCCAAGCAGCTGATCTGAGGACGAGATTTTTGTCCAGGGGATACCCCGACTTTGTGTTGAGATCGGCATTCCAGAAAGCCCTGTCCCGACCAAGATGCTCACTGCTCACTTCCAATCAACTATCCACTCCACCCACTAAGGTCATGAGAATCATCACCAATTTCGATAGGGGGTCTAAACAAGTCAGGCAGATTTTGGGGCGCCATTGGCAAGTCCTCAAAATGGACCCTGACTTAAAAGACGTTTTAGGTGACCAACCACAAATAACCTATCGTAGGGGGCCGAACATACGTGATAAGCTAGTGCATAGTCACTATGCACCCGATCGCACCAAGACCACCTGGTTGCGATGTAGAACTGTGGGTTGTTATAGATGTGGAAATTGTATAGCGTGCAAACGCATACAGGTTGGCAAGTCATTTGTGAGCAAAGTCACAGGCAAGACATATTCAATCCCGCATTTCATTAACTGTAAATCCAGAGGGGTCATATATCGGATCCAGTGTGAATGTGGGATTGAATATGTAGGTAAAACGATACGGGAATTCAGGAGGCGGATAGGGGAGCACTTGGGGGACATCTCACACAAAAGAGATACCCCAATCTCTAAACACGTCCATACTGTGCACAATGGTAGAGCCTCTCTGAAGTTCCTCGGTTTTGATGTGGTCAAACCACCTGTGAGAGGGGGCAACTGGGACAAATGTCTGCTTCAGCAAGAATCCCGATGGATATTCCACCTTAAAACATCTGCACCCCTGGGCCTGAATGAAAGGCTGGACTATGGGTGCTTTATATAGATATTGGCTAAGCTTACTCCTCAATAATAGTAATGTTCAATCCTGTGGTGGCATCCTATTCCTCTGGAAGGGATGCACATATAGGAGACATACTACTATTTCACAATTTTCCAAAACAACCTGGTATTGTGTCCAGCTCTTTCTATCTAGTTCTTGTTGCTGCGAACCTGCAAGAAATGTCAGTTTTAATTTGCTACGATCTTGCTCTGTAGCGTTGTCACGGACGCCTCCATTGTGGGACGTACTGTGAGGTTACCTTGTGTTGACATGTTCTCCGTGGTAACCGCTCTCTCCCTCCGCCTCCTGATCCGATTGGTCGCCGTAATCATGTGGTATCGGCGGCGGCGTCTGGTGCGTCACGGCGCATGCGCGTGACGTCACACGCCGACGCCGATGCTGACAGGGCGGTCTCCCTGGAAGAGGCGCGCTGGGAATCTATTTAAACATCATGAAGGTATGTGTCAGTGTGGCTGGTATAGGTTGATAAACCCCCTTAACATTAGGGATACTACCTTTAGTGAGGACCACCAGATCCTTACACACCAAGGAGCAGAGAAGCATTTATTCCTCTGTAGCATGGCAATCCTGCACCATGGATGCCTGCCCCTAGACTTTGACTCTGAACCTTGGGTCTAGTCTTTCATGTAACCGTCCTACTGCAGCATATGTTTGACTGCTACTTGCGGTCATAGACGGTATATTTTTCGTTTTGTCTCTACATGCATTTTATCCCCCTGAGGAGTCGACACGACAGAAACGTGCCACGTCGGGAGGCCTGTAGTCGCTTTGTGTTTTTTATGTTTGTTCACTAGACTAGGGTTCAGGTCCATAACTAGGGACAGGTATCCGGACGGGGTCGCTCTTTTCAGGGCGAGTGCTCTGTGTAGACAGGCAGCATGGGAGCAGGCCCCAATCCTACCAAGTATATAGGGTGATATAGGGCACAGCATCCATACTCTCATGACTGTTTTTCCCTGTCTACACTCCCTTCCGTCAGGCCTGACTCCCTTACCACGCTGATCCTAGTCATCTGGTCGGTCAGGTAAGACTGTCTGTGTCCACACCGGCGCAGCAGTTACATCTTATATTCTTGTCCTACCAGAAGTGGGGTATCCGTCCTGGAACCCCAATACATGTTATACTTGTGTTGGTTGGGTTATACTGTTAGCATTCACCTATGCGTATCAGTGCTAAGTTTTGTCTTTTTTCTTTACCAGCAGTGGGGTATCCACCCAGAACCCCTTGACTATATGTTTTGTATTGTGATGCATCTTCAGGTGTATATTTTAATGTATATCATATAAAGGTTATATTTTAGAAGGATATTTCCCCACACTCTTTCATTGTGGGCCACTCATAGCTTTGAAATCTTGAAATATCAATGGGATTGTTGTCACAAATAGTCTCAATCAGATACCTTGATGTAGGATATAGCCAAAAAATAACCACACTATTGATGGTTAAATGGACTTGGTGGCAGCTTGCCCTTGATGTAGGATATAGCCAAAAAATAACCACACTATTGATGGTTAAATGGACTTGGTGACAGCTTGCCCCTGATGTAGGATATAGCAAAAAATAACCACACTATTGATGGTTAAATGGACTTGGTGGCAGCTTGTGCTGGCGCACCACAAGCCACAAAATGGCCGCCGATCACCCCAGAAAAAAGTGACTGAAAAACGTTCTGGGCAGCCTAAAAACAGTGAGCAATTGAATAGCAGCAGTTTAATGATCCACAGCTGTAGATCGATCACTGTCTTAAGTGTTTTGGAGGAGTTAATCACTGCCTAATCTCGCCCTAACGTCGCAGCTGCAACCTCTCCCTACACTTGTAACAGCAGAGTGACGTGCAGCGCTACGTGACCCAAGCTTATATAGAGGCTGGGTCACATGCTGCACTGGCCAATCACAGCCATTCCAATAGTAGGCATGGCTGTGATGGCCTCTTGGGGCAAGTAGTATGACGCTTGTTGATTGGCTGCTTTGCAGCCTTTCAAAAAGCGCCAAGAAAGCGCCGAACACCGAACCCGAACCCGGACTTTTACGAAAATGTTCGGGTTCGGGTCCGTGTCACGGACACCCCAAAATTCGGTACGAATCCGAACTATACAGTTTAGGTTCACTCATCCCTAGTTATGAGCCCCTGGCATTAACCCAGCGCTGAATGGCATTTATGATATCAGCAGGTTGGTGTGGGTCACAAGCTTCAAAAATCAAGTCACATTTTGTGCTCTGAGATTTTTTCACAGCGAGCCACTGTCTTCAAGGTTGTCTGTACAAAAGAACTTGCCAGAGGAGGTAAGTGACCTCGTCTCCATGTCACATTGGTTCAGTGCTGTGAATGACACACGGATGCCTGGAAGATTGGGAGGAATGTTGCAGAACCACAAGTATTACACGTGAACCTTAGACGACAAGACTTAACCTCAGGGCTAATCTAGGCCTAGGAGGAATCCATCTATATTGTACTTTTACCTTTTTGAAGTAGGACTACATTGTCTCTTGACAGACAATAAATTTCAGTCACCACCTATTCTCTAAACCGGGCTGACATGAAATTTGTCCTCTCATACCCTGTCTATGCGTGCCTAATCCTAATGAAGACTTGAATAGAAACCTGTCCCGCTCAGACGTCTCTGTGTTACTTATCACAAGTCTTGCTTTGAGAGGGTTAGACCAGACATACCTTTGCAGTTCAGAAGGTGGTTGGTGACACGTTTACTGTATAATAATACTGTTCTGGAATGTATGCTTTTAGAGCTATTTAGATTTGTAACATTAAAGGTGCTCACATACATACCATAGATATGTACTCACACACAAAAATGCTCAAACAATTCAGCACAATTTGGGGGAAATCAGCAGCTGCCGGACCCCTCTAGTCAGGAATATTTCTGGGGAAAACCAAGGTCACTGTGTATCTTAAGTATTGGTCTGTATTGTAGTGGTCACTAGTGGCACTACTTCCCCTACACAGCCTTGCATCTCCTGACTTCTCAATCAGGTTCCATACTGTATTGCTGCTGCTCCCAAAAATGGGACATCATCACTTTCTCAGAGGCTCCATATCTCACCTTCCACTACAGTTTCGATCATTTTATAGACAATCATCTTGGCTATCTCATACATAAATTGGACTTGCAACTATTGTCATGTAATTGCATTGTTACTGTTTTGCTCCAAAAATTCAAAATTTTTATTTTTATAATTTTGTTAGTATTTTCTAAATCCACCTTTGGCTTTAAACACTGCCTGAATCCTTCTGCTCATGCTCTCTATCAGATGCATACATGTCTTGACCAAAATCTGTTCCTAGGTATCTTATACACGTTCCCAATGTTTGGTGCTTACAGATCGAGTGAGGTGGGTACGAATACAGTTTTTTCTTCAACTGTACCCACAAGTGTTCGATTGGGTTGAGGTCTGGGGACTGAGGGCCAATCCAGAACCTCTACTTCATTGTCATTGAACCATTTCTTTGCCAATCATATGCTTTGGGTTATTGTCCTGCTGGAACACTATTGTTACCCTTTTACTCATCAGTGTATATATATTTTAACATTACACCGACCAAATCTGTTGCTAGTCTGCTATTACCTAAAATTGATAGCTCTTGGGTGCTTGTTCAAAACAAGCCATCAGGGGTCATTTATCAAAGACCAGTGCTTTTCTCTCTGCCTTGCCGGAGGATGCACCTAATTTATGAGGATAGGTTATCAAAATCAGAATGGTGGGGTCTGACACCTGAGACCCCCCACTGATCAGCAGTTTGAGGATGCCATGGCAGTCTGGTGACCAATTTAGCGTCCTCGCAGCTTGCCAAGCACAGCACAGTCAATTGGATAGTTAGTGTGCTTGGTATTACAGCTCAGCTCCATTATTCACTTGAATGGGACCAAGCTGCGTCTAGACCATGTGACCAATGAACGTGATGTCACTGGCCTAAGGAAGGGACCATGGTGCCCTTCAAACAGCTGATCGGCAGGGGTGCAGGTAGTCCGACCACCAATGATCAGATACTGATGACCTATCTGTTTATTTAAAAACCTACAGTGCAGTCTGTTTTTAAAGAGCAGCCATGCATTTACCCATAACCACTGTCACTTTACGATTACTAATACTGGTTTGACATTAAAGTGCTTAAAATGAGTTGTATACAGTCTAATTTGGGTCGTATTGGATGGTTTAAATTTATTCAGGCCAGGATCAAATCTGAATCAAATTTTAAGAAATTTGCCCATCACTCTTCACATTTCTACCACCCGTGAAGCACATCTCTCCTTTCACCTCATTTCCTCCAACATAGATTACTATTTTGTGCATGAAATTTGGCCATTTTCAAGGGAGAATAATGGAAATGCATTTTTTTTGTAGTTTCAACTTTATTAATACAAGATGAATACCTGGAATGGGGTCCTATCACCTTGGAACATTCCACTAAATTCCTGTTGGAGATATGCTCTGCGATGAGTTCAAAAGATAGTGAGTAACAAGGATGCAAACCACACTGGTTATTCTATGAATACAAAATGACTTTACTAGACTATGCAAAGACATACAGTATGTCACAAAAGTGAGTGCACCCCTCACATTTATGTAAATATTTTATTATATCTTTTCATGGGACAACACTGAAGATATGACACTTTAATACAATGTAATGTAGTCAGTGTACAGCTTGTATAACAGTGTAAATTTGGTGTGCCCTGAAAATAACTCAATACACAGCTATTGATGTATAAACTACTGGTAACAAAAGTTAATACACCCCTAAGTGAAAATGGCCAAACTGCCTAAAGTGTCGATATTTTGTGTGGCCACCATTATTTTCCAGTACTGCCTTAAATATCTTGGGAATGGAGTTCACTAGAGCTTCACAGTGTCATGCCCTGCTCAGGCTATGTGCGGAGGTCTGCTAGATTAGCAGCACGTGTCTAGTCTTTTGTTTTGTTTTGGAGTCGAGCTAGGTCCGCCTTCCTTCAGGTGCACTGGGTGGGGTCATTGGTTTCAGTTTAAATCACACCCACTCCCAGTGTTCCTTGTGGGTTATAGTTTCTGTCAGGCTCTGTCGAAGTAAGGAAGAAAGGATTGTCTTTTCCTGCTCAAAAAAGATAAGTGGTTTTTCTGTTCTCTTGTGGTTTGCTTTCTAGGCTGTTAGAGAGACGCCTGCCCCTCCAGGTTCTGAGGGAGCAGGCTGCCTCTATTCCCCTTTCACCATCTCAGGGATTCTAGGGTATTTTCAGTCCAGGCACGAGGACACATTATTCCCACCTTAAGGGTCTGAATGTGGGCATAGCAGTATAGGGAGAGCTGGTAGGGATTTATCAGGAGGTGACCTTGATCCCTAGCTTCTCGGCTAGAAACTTGTTTGTTTTTCTATGTATTTGATATCCTGGCCGCCGTGACACACAGGTTGTCACTGGAATCCTTTCCCACTCCTCGATGATGACATCCACTTTGAGGATGCCCCACAGATGCTCAATAGGGTTTAGGTCTGGAGATATGCTTGGCCAGTCTCAGTTTCTTTAGCAAGGCAGTGGTCATCTTAGAGATGTGTTTGGGGTCGTTATCATGTTAGAATACTGCTCTGCGTCACAGTTTCAAAGGGAGGGGATCATGCTCTGCTTCAGTATGTCACAGTACATGTTGGCATTCATGGTTCCCTCAATGAACTGTAGCTCCCAACAGCCGGCAACACTCATGCAGCCCCAAACCATGAAACTCCCACCACCATGCTTCACTGTAGACAAGACACACTTGTCTTTGTATTCCTCACCTGGTTGCCACCACACCTTTGACACCATCTGAACCAAATACGTTTATCTTGGTCTCATCAGACCATGGGACATGGTTCCAGTAATCTATGTCCTTAGTCTGCTTGTCTTCAGCAAACTGTTTGTGGGCTTTCTTGTGCATCATCTTTAGAAGAGGCTTCCTTCTGGGACAACAACCATACAGATCAATTTGATGCAGTGTGCGGCATATGGTCTGAGCACTGACAGGCTGACCCGCCACCCCTTTAACCTCTGCAGCAATGCTAGCAGCACTCATAAGTCTATTTTGAAAAGACAACCTCTGAATATGACGCTGAGCACGTTCAATCAATTTCTTTGGTCGACCATGGTGAGACTTGTTCTGAGTGGAACCTGTCTAGTTAAACCGCTGTACGGTCTTGGCCACCGTGCTGCAGCTCAGTTTCACAATGTTGGCAATCTTCTTATAGCCTAGGCCATCTTTATGTAGAGCAACAATTCTTTTTTTCAGATCCTCAGAGTTCTGTGCCATGAGTTGCCATGTTGAACTTCCAGTGACCAGTATGAGAGAGTGTGAGAGCGATAACACCAAATTTAGCACAACTGCTCCCCATTCACACCTGAGACCTTGCAACACTAACGAGTCACAAGACACCGGGGAGTGAAAATGGCTAATGGGGCACAAATGTACTCACATTTGTTGCCAGCACTTTAGACACTAATGGCTGTGTGTTGAGTTATTTTGAGAGCACACCAAATTTACCCTGTTATACAAGCTGTACAATGACTACTTTACATTGTATTAAAGTGTCATATCTTTAGTGTTGTCCCATGAAAAGATATCATAAAATATTTACAAAAATGTGAAGGTTGTACTTGTACTGTATATATAATGTGCTCGTATAAAAATACAAAATATGATAGATGCAAAATAATGAAGCAAACATACAGAAATAAGGAAGTCACTTAGCTTTGATACCTCATAAGGCGCAGCCATCGCCCAAGATTGGTGTTCAACATTCAGCAGTAGTAGTAGACCCTGCAGATGTCTGATTCCAAGTACCTCCTGTGTTAACGCGCCTTGAGTTTTGGACATTGCATTCAAAAGTAATAATTAAAAGGGAGAAAAACATTGAAATGAATGTTCCAACAAAAGATCCTTCTCCCATTTCTGTATATATTTCAGTTTACGTTCAACCTGACTAATAGCCATCTCATTATTATCAGTGATATTCCTCTCTTAAATGAGAATCCATTTTTGAGGATTCCATCTCATATTTAAGAATTTTTGCTATTTAATGCTGTTTAAGACAATGAATCAGTCCAAACTTTTAATGAAAGTACCCACCTTATGTGTATTGATCCATTTTTTTTTTTATCATTGGAGATGGATTGCGTCTTAAAAGCGTTGTCTCATCTCAAACATTTAAAAAATATCACTATGCTATGCCACCAATGTCAGATAGGTGCGGGTCCCACCTCTGGGATTGACACTCATCTCTAGAACGAAGCGCCCATAGTAAAGGAGGGCGCACCATTCATGTGTGGCCACCCTCCCTATTTCTATGGGAGTGCCAAAAATAGCCCTGTCTTGCTTGGCTATTTTTTTTAGAAGACCCATAGAAATGAATTCATAGCTCACAGTGTGGCTAGCGCTCGTTTCACTTCTATGGAACTGACGAAAAAAAGCTGAACCAGCACTCGGCTATTTTCGGCGCTCCCATCGAAGTAAACTTTAGGAGCTCCATTCTAGAAACAAGTTCAGGTCTCAGAGGTAGGACCTGCATCTATCTGACATTGGTGGCATATCTTAAAAATAGGAGGTGAGATAACCCTTTAAATTAATTAATGTGGTTATTGGGCTTCTCCTGCTTTTAGGAACCAGGACAAAAACAGAATCAGAGGTAGAAGCTAGAAATAAGCACAATGAGACAGATCTGGAATTACACTAGAATCAAACCATGAGAAAACCTGAAGGACTAGGTATCCAGACCATGATCAAGATTTTTGCAGAAGATAAAGAATACAGGATTTCCTTGGACTAATCAATCCTAAATTACGTGAGGAGCACTTGACAACTCCACTTGACATAGCCTTTGGAAGAACATAGAAGTCAAGGAATGTGGTGATGAGTAACAGGTTTATTGTTTGTACTGAATTTTAGTCATTGCTTCTTCAAGGACCATTTTCATATGCTGTTTCTAGCCTATAAATAATTGTTTGACCACAACATGATGAATATTAACACATTTTACCATAAAGATGATTGTCTACGGTTTTCAGGGAAATAATACATGAAACCTCCAATGTATTTCTGGAATATTTTCTCCGTTTTACAACAAAACAAAACCTGATCCTTGTACTGTGCATGCTGTCCTTGTTTCCTGGTGTTCGATACGTAGCATACGGGTGGGTCACGCAGTTCATTTTAATAAGAAATTCGAGAGACCTTCTTTTAAATAATACATCTGTGCTCTGGGAAGTTGGTATATATATATATTTTTTTTATAGAAGGATTAGTTTTACTGTAACCATTGATAACATATAATATACAAAAGTGACCAGGCTAATTCCACCGACACATAATTATCTCAATCCCTATCATTTTGAGTGATAAACTCTGGTAGAATGCCATCTAGTAGAGAATATGATAGTTTACTAATACAACGAGCACAGAGAGAGTAAGCCAAGACTATATACCAGTCTGCTTGTGTTTTTAGAGCCTGTTATATGTGATAATTGGCATTTGTCTTCATCAAAATGCACAATATACCTTGGTCTAGTTTTATGATGAATTGTATGGATCGTATTTCTATGGGTTAGTGGTAAAAAATAAATTAAAAAAAACACGCACAAAAAAAAAAACAGGAATGGCAAAGTGTTTCCGGAAAAAAAGATCAGAGATGGAATAGGAAGTACACAATTTTTCGCTCACACATGATCATAAGATGCAACTAAGATTTAGAGGTGGAAGATCAGAAAAAAAATATTTTTCATCAGACCTCAGATCAGTCCCCCAATCTTCATCAGACCTAAATCAGACCCCTAATCTTCATCAGACCTCATATCAGACCCCCATTAGACCTCAGATCAGATCTGCCAGGGGAAGAACAAATGGAAGTTGATCAAACCCACCAGCTAAATTACACCTATTGATTACAATAATACCACCGTGACTCTGTTCATGTGAAATCAACAATTTATTATTCTAATGAGGGTTTCAGTGCACCAAAGGGCAGGCCCTAAACCCTCAGAGTACTTCAGCTTCTCCGCTTTTCACCCTTAGCCACTTCCCCCTACACTTGACTAACTGAGGTAGGCATTCTCACTATTCTCACCACTGATGAAGGGGTCACTGCTCTAAAACCCGGAAACGCGTCTGGTATTGACCCCCCTATTTGGAATAAGGATATTGCCAGACTGAGGAGGCTTGGATATTATCGTATGAATATTTGAATCGCCAAAGAAAGAAACCAATACTACACGAGAGACGTCTGGCTTCAAACACAAGACCACGTGTATCCAGCAGCTCGTTTTGGCGCTAAATTCAAACCTGATTAAACAGCCCTTGAGACCGGAGCCTTAGCTTTCATAGAAAAACGGACCGAGTCGAGGACCTATAGTCCAACTAAAAGACCTCCCGGTAAGACTGTGCATATTCCATTTAAAACCAAGCAATCGCTCTTCAGCCAAATACAGCGGGACGCCGCTGTCTGTATGAGCAGGTGGAACGTCGTCTTATACACTATCGACTTCCATCTGTGTTCCGAATTTTTGGCCACTAAATGAATGTGTGTTGAGAACTGGCTTTGAGCTGGCATTTACTCTGAATATTCGGCAGAACTGGCATTTATTCCGATTATTCGGTAGATATCGATAATTCCTACTTGTGACTTCTCTTCATTTCCAGCAATTCTTATCAAACATATTTTTTATCGAATATTTTACATCGAAGAATTTTTATCGAATATTACCATCGAACATTATTATCGAATATTTATGATGGACTACCTTTCATAACTATTATTGTTTTTAGGATTGGAGACCTCACATTGTTGCCTTTTAGACTATTGGGATCTGAATATGTATGTATGCATGTTTTTATTATTTTAGTTTTTATGACGTTACCAAGCTAATTAATATTACCAGTGAGTGCTGATATTTTATTGCCATATGTGTGCCATTATATTGTCAATTGTTTTTGTTCAATAAAGATCCCTTTACTAATAGAGAGTGCACCACTATCTTCTATTTATTGTACTTACCTTTGTCAGACTGGGTGTTGTTTGTCAGTGGGAGCACCTCTGCGAGATTACCCCTCATCCTAGTGAGACATTTTCTTGTATTTATTCTCAGTATCCGCTTGCCTATTCCTGTAATCTGGCATTTTTAATCGGTGCATTTATTTATTTTTACGCACTTACATAGCGCTGACATATTCCACGGCGCTTTACAGACATTATCATCACTTGCTGTCTCCAGTGGGGCTCACCATCGGTATATCTTCCCTATCAGTATGGAGTATAGACCCCCACGCAAGCACACCGAGAACATACAAACTTTACGCAGATGTTGTCCTTGGACAGATTCAAACCTAACACCCCAGCACTGCAAAGAAGTACTGCGCATGCGCCTATAAAAAATGTAACAGCGCATGCGAGGGATTACAGGGGTCACTAATTTTAATAAGAGCGGTATTGTTTAAATCAGCAGTATACACTCTACCAGGGGTTAAGAGGTGATCCTGCTGACAGATGCTACGTAACATGATAGTTTCCTCTGTGATACGTATATAATGCCTTCATAAATGCATTAGATTGCAGACTACATGTTGCTATACATTATTAAGCAGTGACACTGTGATGATAAAGACAGAGCCACCATGAAATCTCGTGCATACAGTGCATGTAAGGGAACACACATAAGTACTGCAGATTGTTGCTCCATAGCACAGTGACCTCAACTTACCCCTATGTGATGTTGCCTGCTTCGATCTCGATGGTCGGGAGATCCGTGACGCTACCTTGGGTTGCTCCATGTCTCTGCGCCGCATGTCCGGATGAAGATCTCCTCCCTGCTTGTGCCGCTGCTGGCTCCCCTCTCTTCGGCCTTTCTTCGGCTGGACTCCTTGCCTGCACCCCTCTCGGATTGTCTGCCGTCTACTGACTGTCGCCGAGTACTGTGTGCCATCTGTTGCGTTCCTGAGGACCGGTGCCCCTGCCCTGGTACGGGCCACAGATAAGCTATACCCCCGTTTGTTAGGAGGTCTGCTGGAGATACATCGGTGGACTGTTGGAGGTGGAGGGGGGGAGGGGGAGGGGGAAGGAACATTGGGGTATGCTGCCTACCCGGGGGGGGCTTCTTTAATAAAAAATCTTTTTATTTATTTATTTTTTATTTATTTTTTTAGTCGCCGTTGATTAATGGTTAAGATCCTATCTTGGAACGTCAGAGGCCCTGGAGAGAGAGCGAAGAGACAGGCAGTGATGGACGCAATTCGGAGCCATCTCCCTGCAATAGTCCGCTTAGTTGAAACTCACTTTTCAGAGACGGTGACCCCCCATTTGGGGGGGAGGGGGGGAAGGCTGGGCAGCACAGATCTACCATTCAAAATTTAATAGGTATTCCAGGGGTGTATAAGTCTTGATACATCATGCAGTGGACTTTGTCCTGACTGACTCCTGGATAGATGATCAGGGAAGATTTGTTTTCCTCTATGGCAGACTCTGGGGTCAGCCATATACCCTTGCTTTTTTTTACATACCTCCTCCATTCTCTATGCACCCCCTCAATTGCCTGTTGTCCTTGGTGGAACGGTAGCCAGACTGTCGGGTTGTTCTGATAGGTGACTTTAACAATGTGATGGATCCCAGTAGGGATAGGCTGACAGTAGACTCCAGCACCACAATTAGTGGGACTGAGACGCTGCTGTCACGATTCTGTCAGGAGACGGGCTTTGTGGATGTGTGGGAGTATATGGGGAGGGGAAAGAGGGTCTTCTCATGTGTTAGCAGAGGAGGAAGGTCAATGTCCAGGATTGACCTGGCACTGACTAACAGAGATAATATTAGAAACATTAAATACGCTTGTTCTTTAAGGGACAGAAATACTTCTCGGAGTCAGGACGACCAGGCAGGCTTTTAGCCAGGATAGTTAAGCAACAAGATAACAGGAGGAAGGAAATAACCAGTATTCGTGGGCCCGATGGTAGGATCGTGCTAGATTTGGAGGGAATAGCTGAGGCCTTTTTCGAATACTTTGCCGCGGTCTATAGGGCGGCCCCTCCTGTGCCGGGGACGCATATCTACATACAGGGAGTGCAGAATTATTAGGCAAGTTGTATTTTTGAGGATTAATTTTATTATTGAACAACAACCATGTTCTCAATGAACACAAAAAACTCATTAATATCAAAGCTGAATATTTTTGGAAGTAGTTTTTAGTTTGTTTTTTAGTTTTAGCTATTTTAGGGGGATATCTGTGTGTGCAGGTGACTATTACTGTGCATAATTATTAGGCAACTTAACAAAAAACAAATATATACCCATTTCAATTATTTATTTTTACCAGTGAAACCAATATAACATCTCAACATTCACAAATATACATTTCTGACATTCAAAAACAAAACAAAAACAAATCAGTGACCAATATAGCCACCTTTCTTTGCAAGGACACTCAAAAGCCTGCCATCCATGGATTCTGTCAGTGTTTTGATCTGTTCACCATCAACATTGCGTGCAGCAGCAACCACAGCCTCCCAGACACTGTTCAGAGAGGTGTACTGTTTTCCCTCCTTGTAAATCTCACATTTGATGATGGACCACAGGTTCTCAATGGGGTTCAGATCAGGTGAACAAGGAGGCTATGTCATTAGATTTTCTTCTTTTATACCCTTTCTTGCCAGCCACGCTGTGGAGTACTTGGACGCGTGTGATGGAGCATTGTCCTGCATGAAAATCATGTTTTTCTTGAAGGATGCAGACTTCTTCCTGTACCACTGCTTGAAGAAGGTGTCTTCCAGAAACTGGCAGTAGGACTGGGAGTTGAGCTTGACTCCATCCTCAACCCGAAAAGGCCCCACAAGCTCATCTTTGATGATACCAGCCCAAACCAGTACTCCACCTCCACCTTGCTGGCGTCTGAGTCGGACTGGAGCTCTCTGCCCTTTACCAATCCAGCCACGGGCCCATCCATCTGGCCCATCAAGACTCACTCTCATTTCATCAGTCCATAAAACCTTAGAAAAATCAGTCTTGAGATATTTCTTGGCCCAGTCTTGACGTTTCAGCTTGTGTGTCTTGTTCAGTGGTGGTCGTCTTTCAGCCTTTCTTACCTTGGCCATGTCTCTGAGTATTGCACACCTTGTTCTTTTGGGCACTCCAGTGATGTTGCAGCTCTGAAATATGGCCAAACTGGTGGCAAGTGGCATCTTGGCAGCTGCACGCTTGACTTTTCTCAGTTCATGGGCAGTTATTTTGCGCCTTGGTTTTTCCACACGCTTCTTGCGACCCTGTTGACTATTTTGAATGAAACGCTTGATTGTTCGATGATCACGCTTCAGAAGCTTTGCAATTTTAAGAGTGCTGCATCCCTCTGCAAGATATCTCACTATTTTTGACTTTTCTGAGCCTGTCAAGTCCTTCTTTTGACCCATTTTGCCAAAGGAAAGGAAGTTGCCTAATAATTATGCACACCTAATATAGGGTGTTGATGTCATTAGACCACACCCCTTCTCATTACAGAGATGCACATCACCTAATATGCTTAATTGGTAGTAGGCTTTCGAGCCTATACAGCTTGGAGTAAGACAACATGCATAAAGAGGATGATGTGGTCAAAATACTCATTTGCCTAATAATTCTGCACGCAGTGTAGTCTTTCTTTTCCTATCTTGTCAGAAAGCCAGAAGAGCCTCCTGGAAAAGGAGGTCTCCATCCAGGAGATTCATTTGGCCCTTGGGTCAACATCAGGTAGTTTGTCCACAGGTTTGGATGGCCTCCCGTATGAATTCTACAGGAAATATCGGGACATAGTCCTCCTGTACCTTTCGGAAATATTTACAAAGGCGTTGCAGGGAGAGGGCCTCCTGACTTCCATCTATGAAGCACTGATAGTTTTAATAAAAAAAAAAAGATAAGGATATGTTGGAGATGGGTGCTTATAGACCCATTTCTTTACTTAACACCGATATTAGGCTGCCCTCCAAGGTCCTGGCCAATAGACTTTCTAAGGTGATTACATCGGTAATCCATCCAGACCAAAATGAGTTTATGCCTGGGAGGGGTACCCATTATAACATACACCGTTTGTTTGCTAACATCCAGTCCACCAGGGGGACCTCCCGCTCGATACTGTCGTTAGATGCCACGAAGGCCTTTGACAGGGTCGAGTGGAGCTTCCTCTGGAGGGTGCTGGGAAGAATGGGATTTTTTCCCAAGGTTTATAGCTATGGTCCGTCTGCTCTACAAATCTCCTGCAGCCAAGCTCAGGATCAATGGGACCTTGACCAGGAGTTTTATGCTGGAGAGAGGTACCCGTCAAGGATGTCCTCTCTCGCCACTCCTGTTCAATATATACATTGAGCCTTTGGCCATAAAAATCAGACAGGACCCGGGCGTTCTTGGATTTATTGCAGGGGATCGTGATCAGATCTCCTTATATGCAGACGATATTTTGTTCTTCATGCAACAGACCAATACTACCCTGCCAAGAGTTATGGAGATTGTAGATTCATACTCCAGGTTTTTGGGCCTGGAGGTCAACTGGTCCAAAACCACTCTCCTTCCTATAGATAAGTCACAATGGTTAGTGGAGAACCCGTCTCTGGACCTTGGGGTCGAGGATTCCATGAAGTACTTGGGGATATCTATCTCTGCTAATATTCAGGACTATGTCCAACTTAATCTACTTCCGGTTATGATGAAGATTAGGTCTAAAATCAAAATATGGCATCGGTTCACCCTTTCGAGAGGAAATAGGGTCTCCTTGGTGAAAATGATAGTTCTTCCCCAACTGCTTTATGTTCTTCGAAACTCTTCGGTCTGGATAGAGGATAAATTCTTCAAACTGATAGAGAAGATGATTAACGATTTGCAATGGGGAAGAAAGCGGGTAAGGCTGAAACTGTACTATTTTCTAATGCCACTGGAACAGGGGGGTTTAAACCTCCTCAGCTTCAGGGGATACTTTATTGCGTCTCAGCTATGCCTTTTTCATGAGTGGGAAATCAGCCCCCTATGTAAGAAATTAGTGGACCAATTTGGCTTTCATGACTTTTTTACTCTATTAGAGTCAGGATGTCTACTTCGTCCGAGGCAGGAGTTTAGAAGTTTTGCTAGACTGGTTACCAAGGCCTGGACATTGATCAGGAGCTGGCTTTCCGTTACATCCTCACTGGTCTGCACTCCACTATGGCAAAATCAAAGACTTCCAATGCTTGAGGACCTTGATTGTCAGCAGTATTGGAGGGCCAAGAACATCCATTATTTAGCACAAGTAGTCGGTGATGGTCGGATCCTCGCTTCTGAGGAGATCTCGCAGAAGGAATATATTATAGAATTACATATAGTATAAGTGTCCGTATACGTGAGTTTTTAACCTGGAGTGGACCCTTTTTAAAAAAATTCGCTTTTATTAGTTTTATTTAAAAAGCATAAGTATAGACACCCTTTGATAACTGGATATCCAAAATAATAATAGGACAAGATGTTGCCCAGCTACCACCGTGAGTTGGTGAAGAAAAAATAAATAGACAGATGTGCAAGGAATTCCCGTGGCATTAGTGACCTTTGAGGCTTGGGGTTGGGTAGAGAGTGGGGCACATTGATGGGGGTATTAGGGATGATTCTTTCCCTGTACCCGCCCTAAGATAATCCTCTGCCCAGGGATGAGCCCTAATGGTGGGATCACCCTGTCCCCGTGCCTACCCTGTCTAGCCCTGTACAGCCCTGTACAGTGGGAATTATTTAAAAATGATGTCAGATAATTTTTATATATATATTTTTACCCCGACGCGTTTCCCCACTTTTGGTTCGTCAGGGGGTCGGTTATAGGATAATAATTACAATAGTTAACATCATGCAGGATGAAATACAGTAGATAGTTAGATATAATTACTGTGTCCTGATCGATGCCATGATAGGGCAGGCCGTTAAGGAGGAACTGTGGATTCACATTAATTCCCCAGACGAGGAAATGTCACATGTTGATATCCCCCTGTGGTTTGGACTGCCGCCTGCCGTGTGAATCCACAGTTTCTCCTTAACGGCCTGCCCTATCATGGCATCGATAAAAGCCAATTTTTTTAAAAAGGGTCCACTCCAGGTTAAAAAGAGATCTTGCAAAAGGAAAACACAGGTGAAATAGTTTGGTTTAGATATTTTCAGCTATGATTGGCACTCTGCAGCATTGCGGATAAAACATTATTAAGTATAGACATGTCCAGTTTTTTGCACAGTTTAATAAAGAATAAGAACCACGTAAAGGTTAAGATAGCTTTATTGTTATAAACAATTAAGGCACGCTTTTTGGATTGTCACTCTCCTGGACAAAAGTCCTGGAGACTCACTTACCCTAATTTATCTTCTGAGGCTTGGGAAAGTGTATTGAAGAATATGGGTTTAGTTTCTTTTAGTTTTAATCACATAGTCGTTCAGTTCAATATTATGCACAAGATATATGTAATGCCGGTGTGGCTTCAGAAGCGAGGATTCCGAAACAATTCCAATTGCATACGTTGTGGGAGCCCGAATGCAGACTATCTCCATCTGTTTTGGGATGGCCCCCTTTTAGATAGATATTGCTTGCTCAACGACTACAGATGGAGTTTCCTCGCCAGTCTGGGCTGTGGATCCTTGGGGATCTGATAGCTTTAAATTGCCAGAAGCCAAAACGGTGTCTTTTGACCAGGGTGTTGTTTTTGGCCCGTCTCCTAGTCTCTAGGTCTTGGTTTGCAGCCACCCCTCCGCATTTCAACCAGTGGTTGAACCTAGTCAACAAAATCAAAGATTATGAGGTCATCTTGTATAGGCAGAAAGGCTCATACGATAAATGGCTTAGGGTTTGGGCAGCATGGAACGGGTGAAGGAATGATTGGAAAAGATCTTAAGGTGACCTCTTCCGTTGTTTTAAATAATTTTTTATTTATATTTTTTTTCCCCGGGGGTGGCGGCATCATGGGGGAGGGAGTTGGGTAGGTGGGAATGTATGCATTTTTCTCTTCTTATTTTTGTGTTTTTGAGATGAATAAAGAAGTTTAAAGAAAAAAAAAAAAAGGTTGTTAAGTTCTGTATGAGCAACAATAAAAACTAAAAGTGGATGTACACATGTCCTGTTTACACAGAGTTCAGGCCCTCAGAATCCTTTCCTCTGGTGGGCCCAAAGAATTTCAGTATGACACTGTATGATGTTGTGGACCAAAGTAGCCAGACCACCATGACAAAAGACCTGCATTTTAAGGTCACTAAATATCCTACTGAAGATCAGGTCGGGACTTTCTACATGGATAAAAAAAAATCTTACTGCATTTTTTCAGACTTTGGATGTCTATCCTCACCATTACAGATGAGCAAAGTTTTGAAAAATTCAATTTGGCAGATTTGCTGAAGTTCACCAAGAAATTCCCCAAGGAGGAAGCTGGACAAAACGTATGATAGGGTGATCGCTCACCCCCTGGATTCTGGGTCTGTATTTCACATATTTGTTCCATCATGCAGTGAGTTGGAAAGAATTATGACATTATGTTGTATTAAGTATATAGTTTTCATTGGCCTATAGTGTGTTTATACTGCTCTGATACTGCTCTTGGGATTGATGCATGTGAGTGCGAGCTTATAATGTTTATTTATTCATTTATGAACAAGCCAACACTATTGAAGGGGTTTATTTTACCATCTGCCCTTGAAGCAGTGTGGTAGACAATTGGACCTGGTTTCTAGGCGGTGGAGTTTTGTCTATATTGTCCATACTGTCCATACTGCATATTTGTAACAATTTTAATTTGTTTATATTTTATGATTAAATAAAGGATGTATTCTTTAATATATTCTTTAAAAAAAAAAAAAAAAGTACTGCAGATTGTTGCGCCATAGCACAGTGACCTCAACTTACTCCTATGTAAGCCGGTTTCAGTGACTCATAGAGGAATTTTCTGTATGTAGGGATCATACAGTCACGATGACACATAATTGTTGTAAGACAATAGTCGTAACCTGAATACAGTATCCCTATTGCTATGTACTGTACGTATGTCTAACCTGTGGCCACACCTTTTACTTCTAGAATAAAATATCTTATTACTGTACCGAATATTTTTCACTCATATAGAAAAAATTTAAGCACCAGTGACATAGGAAAATGAGGTAGTTACATAAGAGTACAGAGAGTCATGCTTACGTGAAACCACATTGCTTGGTTGACTTGGTATTCCGGCACAGTCATCTCTTGGTCATAAGAAATTCGTAAGATAACACCACACATGTATTGGTGTTCTATTGATAACCCAACCAGGACTTTGAATTTGCTGTTTAGACTGGTGTTATTTTATTAATTTATTTATTTTAATTTAGCTTTTTATAAGTTTTTATATCCCCCCCCCCCCCCCTTCGACGCTCAGTTATGGCATTTTCTGCGGTGATATGTCCCACAAGCGGCATGTGATTCAGTAACGTGCTGCGTCACTGGGTCACACTGCGCAAATGTATTACCATGCATAAACCATTTACAATTTATTGACATTTACAGACATGTCAATAAAAATGGACCATGGTTGTACATTATAAAACGCCTATACTTTATGAGTACTGCCTTCATTACAGCATGTGCTGGCAGCTTTTGCAACAGAATAGGATTATGTTTCACGGTATTTCACAGCCTTGCAATGAGTAACACAAATGTGAGAAGATGTACAGAATGTGTTCACAATTGGCCTTTAGTTGTCCTCAGGAGAACCCGAGCTGGGTAGTGGAGGATCTTCTGGCAGTGAAAAATGCACTGACAGGCAAGCAAGCAAAACAGGTTACACAACAGAGCATATAAAGTGGTCCCTCAAGTTACAATATTAATTGGTTCCATAATGACCATTGTATGTTAAAACCATTGTAACTTCAGTAATCGGTTCCAAAGCACCAAAATGTCATCCAAGATAAGAGAAAATGAAGATTTAAGACAAATAAGCTGATAATTAAGATGGATAAAACAAGTCCTTACATATAACATTCAAGAATAGCTGCTAGCTAGCAACTAATACAAATATTTTACCAGAGAAGTGGCCTTGATTGGTAGGATCTGAGTCTGAGGCATTGTGTGTTGAGTTTGGTTTCAACTTACGATGGGTCAGAAAAGACAATTGTATGTTGAAAATATTGTATCCTGAGGCCATTGTATCTTGAGGGACCACTGTATATACTGTACATATAAATACCGAGGAGAGCAGTGATAGTAGCAAAAACGGTGGTCATAGTACTCACTCACTCTCCCCTGGACCGTGCAGTTATGGGAAGGGCGCACCTGTTCGGGGCACTCTCTGGTTTTGGGGTTTTGCCTGATGGTGGTTGAGGTGCCTTTGATGTTGAAGGTTTTGAGGTGCAAGACAGGGTCCCTTGGTGCAGCTGCAGATGTAGGTATAGCGGTGCAGGGAACAAAGAAGCCAGGTTACCAGAATTTTTTTTTTTATGGAAGGATTAAGTTGAAGCACATTAGTTACAGTTCTCAGCATGCGATGGACTGGCAGATGTTACACAAATGCACTTTTCAAAGTTCTTACAGATGACACCCCTTTTCTCCAGCTGAATTTGACATAAGCATCTAGGCATGAGATGCAACACTTTGGGGGTCATTCATTATACTGAAATACGCCTATATAAGGCGTATTTTAGGTGCAGATGACTATCTGCTACTTCTCCCTGCTCATGCCAGGTTAAAAATTCTGGGTGTGACGTGGGCGGGGAAGGGGACGGGCCGTTAGGCCCATTTCATTTACATTTTTTTACACCTGTTTTACGTGTAGAAAAAGGTGTCTAAATGTAAGACAGCAGTCTTAAATTTAGAACTGCCGCTGGTCTCAATAAATGTGTCCCTTTCTCTCTGTAATGCAACCTCAGGTCGGACCCTAAACATCATACTTTGCTCTGCACCTTTTTTTAAACAGGTTGTTGTACTAACAGTAGACTTCCGTAAAGTCCTCTGCAGGATGTGGATATTCTTTTATGCAGATGGGCAGATGAATTAAAAAAATAAATAAATCAGGGAATCACATTTTGGCCTAATCCTCCACACAGATCTCCTCTAGATCTGTCAGGTTTCGGGGCTGTCGCTGAGCAACATGGAGTTTCATCTCCCTCCAAAGATGTTCTATTGGATTTAGGTCTGGAGACTGGCTATGCCACTCCAGAACCCTGATATGCTTCTTACGGAGCCACTCCTTGGTTATCCTGGCTGTGTGCTTCGGGTCGTTGTCATGTTGGAAAGTTTGTAAAATCAGTTTTGAATACCTTGAGGGGTGTCGTTTCTAAAAGGGGGCCATTTATGGGTGGGTTCTATTATGTAAGCCCCGCAAAGTGACTTCAGACCTGAACTGGTCCTTAAAAATTGGGTTTTGGAAATTTTCTTAAAGGGTTTCTATCACTTCCTATCACATATTTAGGTGTCAGACACTAGCGATCCGCTAGTGTCTGCTCTAACAAACCATCCTAATATGATAGGTTTTGGGGCAGCCGTTTCGCTAAAATAAGAACTTATATCTATATGCTAATGAGCCTCTAGGTGCTATGGGGGCGTCATTAGCACCTAGAGGCTCCATCTACCTTCATAAACTGTCGCCGCCCAGCGCGTCCCTCCAGCCCGCCCATCTCCTGCTGAATGCGATCCTCTCCGTGCACGTCTCTGTTCGGCGCATGCGCAGTGAATGTCTGACCGCTTCCCTGCTCAGACATCTCCACTGCGCCTGCGCCGATGACATCATAGTGCTCCGAGGAACAGGAGCAGTGGAGATGTCTGTGCAGGGAAGCGGCCAGACATTCACTGCGCATGCGCCAAACAGAGACGCGCACGGAGAGGATCGCATTCAGCAGGAGATGGGCGGGCTGGAGGGACGCGCTGGGCGGCGACAGTTTATGAAGGTAGACGGAGCCTCTAGGTGCTAATGACGCCCCCATAGCACCTATAGGCTCATTAGCATATAGATATAAGTTCTTATTTTAGCAAAACGGCTGCCCCAAAACCTATCATATTAGGATGGTTTGTTAGAGCAGACACTAGCGGATCGCTAGTGTCTGACACCTAAATATGTGATAGGAAGTGATAGAAACCCTTTAAAAATTTTAAGATTTGCTTCTAAACTTCAAAGCCTTCTAACGTCCCAAAAAAAAAAAATGTAATTTACAAAATGATCCAAACATGAAGTAGACATATGGGAAATGTAGAGTAATAACTATTTTAGGAAGTATCATTATCTGTATTAAAAGCAGAGAAATTGAAATTTTGAAAATTGCTAATTTTTCCAAATTTTTGGTAAATTTGGCATTTTCTTTATAAATAAAATTTTTATATTTTGACTCAACTTTACCACTGTCAATATGTGACTAGAAAACAATCTCAGAATGGCCTGGATAAGTAAAAGCATTTTAAAGTTATCACCAGATAAAGTGACACAAGTGACACATGTCAAATTTGCAAAAAAATGGCCTGGTCCTTAAGGTGAAAAATGACAGGGTCCTGAAGGGGTTAAAGGGGTTCTCTGGGAATTAAGAAAACCAAAATACTTACATATTACTTTATTATAAATATATTATAAATATATTCCCCAATGCCTTTCATTAGTTATAATGCCTCGTTTTGTCTGGGGAGCAATCATCAGGGGGAAATAAAACGGCTGTCATCCTATTATTACACACAAAACCTGTCTTAATCACAAAGCAGGACACTGAGCTAAAGAGCTACCTCATCTTCCTCTCTGCTCTACTTGTCAGGGATCCTGATGCAGATGATAAGATCTTCAGCTGAATCTCTGTAGGAATGGAGTTCATGAGGAGACATGAAGTACAGAGAGGAGGGTGGGGATGTGGTTAATGAGCAGCAGCACTTGTATGCAGTCTCCATTACCACAATCTGTCCTGTCCATCCTCTGTACTTCATGTCTCCTCATGAACGCCATTCCTACAGAAATTCAGCTGAAGATCTTATCAGCTGTGTCCAGGATCATAATCCCTGACAAGTTAAGCAGAGAGGAGGATGAGGCAGCTCTTTAGCTCAGTGTTGTGAAGTAACTTGTCCTGCTGTGTGATGAGGACAGGTTTTGTGTGTACTAATAGGACGGCAGCCATTTTGTTTCCCCTGATGATTGCTCCCCAGACAAAACAATACATTATAACTAATGAAAGGTTTTTGGGTATATATTTACAATAAAGTAATATTTAAGTATTTTCATTTTCTTAATTCCCAGAGAACCCCTTTAACTGGTGTCTTGAAAACTGTTATTGAGACACATCATTGTACTATGCATTTATTTGTGCAGCCTCGTATAGCTGAGGACTAATGTGATTGTGTCTCAGAGGTGTCAAAGAGGTGGAAAGGAACAAATCAAGCGAAATCTTTACATGTTACAGTACATAGCCACACTGGGGTTCAGTAAAGGGTTATTCCATCTTAGAATACTATGGTATATCGCTAGGATATGCTATAACAGTTGATCAGTGATTCAGTTTTGGCCACCCACTTCATGTGAATGGGGCTCAGTTTTAGTTTTCTCTGTGAGTGGCCTGTCGCATCACTGTGCAAGAATAATCTGTGAAGTAGCATTAGTTAAAAGGGTTGGCTACTTTACCCTAAACTTGTTATAGTACAACCGACTCCCCATGTCTTCCCTGTGTTCCAATCCCAATATGGCCGCTGATGGAGGGGCATGGGACCAAACCCATCCATCAGTGGCTTCCAGTACTGTGTATGTGCTTGTTGATGTGCCTGTGCTGGGTGCAGTTTTATTTAATGGAGGCTGATGGACATTCTGGTTACGTTCTCCTTAATCCACAGCTATGTTAGGACTGGAGCACAGGGAAAATGGGAGAGCTGCCTATACTGCAACAAGGGGTCAACATTGCTCAGTGGAGGATGATGACACTGGTGGGTTCACACCTGTATATATCGGTAAGCACTTATTGTGATCTGTAAAAGTTACAGCAAAACAGCCAACTCCTCTAAGTGATGTGGCACCAATTTTTCCCTGCACAACATTATGAGGATCAGTAGTAACCCAGCAGTCGAACCTTTATAGATGAGGAGATGAGGACATATCCTAGTCATATAACAGTATTTGCTGAGGTGGAAAACAAACCTTTAATGATACTGATATATAGTCAGACACAGGGGCGTAACTAGAAGTGACTGGGCCCCACAGCAAATATTTGTAAGGGCCCCTCCAGCGCGCTTCGCACCTCCCTCCTCCTGTGTAAACCCCACTCCTTTGGCACAGTGTAGCGGTATACTGTATATTGTGTGGCACAGTGTAGAGGTATACTGTATATTGTGTGGCACAGTGTAGAGGTATACTGTACATTGTATGGCACAGTGTACAGGTATACTGTATATTGTGTGGCACAGTGTAGAGGTATACTGTATATTGTGTGGCACAGTGGATGCTATATGCGTATAACATAAACATATTTCACATGAAAACTTACAGTTACTTGGCTTGGCCCTTGGGGATCTCGGATGCCACTTCAACACTTTGGCCGGGGGCTCGGCGGAGCTGATGTTGTGCTTTATCCTAATGAGAAAGATTTCATAATAAGGATTTGGAGAAGGGGCAGAGGGATAGCAGAGCAGGGGGAGGCTGGTGCTGCTACTAGGGGGTCATACCATGGGGGAGTAATAAAGCCCACTATAATGCCCCCCCCCCCAGTAGTAATAATTCTCCTTATAATGTGACAGTGCAAAAATACCCCCTTGTAATGCCCCCAGTTGAGCTAATGTCCCCATAGTCCCCCCATAATGTCCCAGTATAAAATACCCCTATATAGTGCCCCCAGTAAATTCCCCCATAGTGCTCCTCTCCCCCCTTCCTGCTAGTGCCCCCCATAATGTACCAGTATAAAATGCCCCATATATAGTGCCCCAGTAGATGCCCCTCAGTGTCCGGCTTCTGATAGGCTGCCGGTATAGTGTCCCCCAATAATGTGCCAGTATGTGTCCCCATAGATGCCCCCCCATCATGTGCCAGTAGCAAGTGCCTCTCTCCCCCCCCCCCACATGTCCCAGTATCATAGTGCCATCCCCCCCCCAATGTGCCAGTATCAAGTGCCTCTCTCCTTCCCACCCCCCATGTGCCAGTATCATAGTGCCAACCCCCCCCCATGTGCCAGTATCAAGTGCCTCTCTCTCCCCCCCATGTCCCAGTATCATAGTGCCATCTTCACCCCCCAAAAAAAGTGGCAGTATCAAGTGCCTCTCCCCCCCCCATGTGCCACTATCATAGTGCCAAACCCACCCATGTGCCAGTATAAAGTGCCAAACCCCCCCCATGCCAGTATAAAGTGCCTCTCTCCTCCCCCCCATGTCCCAGTATCATAGTGCCATCTCCCCCCCATGTGCCAGTATCAGGTGCCAACCCCCCTCCCCCCCAGGTGCCAGTATCAGGTGCCTCCCTCCCCCCCCATGTGCCAGTATCAGGTGCCAACCCCCCTCCCCCCAGGTGTCAGTATCAAGTGCCTCTCTCCCCCCCATGTGCCAATATCAGGTGCCAACCACCCTCCCCCCAGGTGCCAGTATCAGGTGCCTCTCTCCCCCCCATGTCCCAGTATCAGGTACCAACCCCTCCTCCCCCCAGGTGTCAGTATCAAGTGCCTCTCTCCTCTCCCCCATGTCCCAGTATCATAGTGCCATCTCCCCCCCCCCACAAAAAAAGTGCCAGTATCAAGTGCCTCTCTCCCTCCCACCCCCCATGTGCCAGTATCAGGTGCCTCTCTTCCCCCCCATGTGCCAGTATCAGGTGCCAACCCCCCTCAGGTGCCAGTATCAGGTGCCAACCCCTCTCCCCCCCCCATGTGCCAGTATCAGGTGCCTCTCTCCTCCCCCCATGTGCCAGTATCAGGTGCCAGTATGAGGTGCCAGTATCAGGTGCCAACCCCCCTCCCCCTGTGCCAGTATCAAGTGCCTCCCGCTCCCCCCATGGCAGTAACAGTCGGGTATTAAAAACTAATAATAAACACTTCTACTTACCTCCATGTCAGCGATGCGATGCAGCCTCTTCCTGTGTCCCGCCCTGTATGTCCATATATGGAGTCAGTGCTTGTATTTCAGAAAAGTTTCTGCTGGGATTCGAACCCACGACCTTCTGTATCACAAGACCATAAGAGCTGCCTTGCTGCTGACTGAAAAAATATGAGACTTCTACTGTTATAGCTGGCTAAGTGTACATCTATACACATGACAGCTGCTCATATATAAAGATATAGCAGAGCTGAGTGTGTTGGGGCAGCTGTCGTGTGTATAGATGTACACTTAGCCAGCTATAACAGTAGAATTCTCATATTTTTTCAATCAGTTGCAATGCAGCCTTTATGGCTGTGAGGGTAAATGCTTTGCCTGATACATTGGAGGTTGTGGGTTCGAATCCCAGACACATCAGGAGACTTCAGGAGACAGTAAGATTAGATCACATTAGCGAGGGGGCCTGGTCAGCCGCTGCTGCTGTGAAGGGGCCCTGAACATTAAGACAAGAATCGATATTTAACTAACTTGAAAATAAACTGTCACACACGCTGCCGGGTGCCGGGCCCCGAAGCAGCTGCTTCCCCTGCTTCCCCGGTAGTTACGCCACTGGTCAGACAGAATATGACGTACATAGCAGATATGTATATGTCATGGAGACAAATCACCTTACTTTTTTGCATCTCTTTCACATGAATGGGTGTAATATCAATACCCCCCCCCCCTTTTATTTCACATTCACATTACAAATGCATTCTAGCAACCCTAGATGAGCGGGACTGGGCTTCAATTAGGCTGGTGGCTCCCAGCCAATGAGGCTAATGAGGCCTAGGTATGTACACTTAGCTTCACAGCACATCTGTCAGAGCTGGGGTCCTAGGTTCGAATCCGACCAAAGACAACATCTGCTTGGAGTTTGTATGTTCTCCCCATGTTTGCGTGGGTTTCCTCTGGGTTCTCCGGTTTCCTCCCACACTCCAAAGACATTATGATAGGAACCTTAGACTGTGAGCCCCATTGGGGACAGCTTTAAGCTAATATCTGCAAAGCGTTGCAAAATATAGTAGCGCTATATAAGTGCATAAAATACTTAAATGAACTACAAGACAATGCCAGATGCCTAGGATTTCGGATGGGCTTACGATCATGTACCCAGTTCTCAAGGATATCAGTCAGGCTGGATCAGGCATGTATAGGGCATGACCAGCTTGAGTATTCCCTTGAGCATCTCCGGTAGTTCGATATTTATGGCCTATCCTCGGGATAGGTCTTCAAAATCTCATTGGTGGGAGTCCAAAACCTGGCACCCCACCTATCAGCTGTTTGAAGAGACCACCGTGCTCTAGTGAGTGTCCTGACCTTTTCACATCTTACCAAGCACAGCGCCTCACATTGTATAGTGGCCTCGTATTGCAGCCCAGGTCCATTCACTTAATTGCGACTGAGCTGCAAAAAGTCCATGTGGACAATGAACAATGGCCTCACCAAAAAAGCATGGCCTCTTCACACAGCTGAACTTGCCCGGTGATAGACCCCCCACCGATCAGATGCTGATGACCTATCCTGAGGAAAACCCCTTTAAAAAACATCACCTAATTTAACGGTAGTAGTGGGGATTAAGAGAGGAAAAACCTGCTACCTTTAAGTTCCTTATTGATGTTTTTATTATTAGTGTTACTACTATCATTATTTGCAGATAAAAAAATTTAAGTCGTCCTTAAACATTAATCAATTTAGATGGTCACGCCAAACAATTTTCTTCAGCAAAGAAGATAAAATCAATTAAATCAGCATTAGTGCTGAGGATCTGGAAGCAGATGAAGTGGCATAAGTGCTGAACATTGATGCAGGTAAATTGACTCAGTATTTGCCCTCCAGATACTGTATACTGCACCTTAAGCTTAATCTCTTCAAGGCTGGTTATTGATTGGAAGTCATAACCTTTATAGAAGCCTGAATTCGATATTATAGAGCATTTCTGTCCACATGAGGAGTATTACCGGCAGTATGGGCTCAGGGCTAAGAGTACGTCATGGTACCTCAACTATCTCAGGCCTTTGACTTGGTATTACATGAGGGGTGAAACATTTTTTACGACACTTTATTATTTTATTTCTTGTTTGTATAGAGTACTTTAGGGCAGACGAGTATTTGTGTTGTTCATATCATGAGTTGTTCTTACGTCTTGGAGACCTTTTATTAGCTGGACTCACCTGGTTTTTTTTTCCAGCCGCCTCACCCCTCCATATGACACATTGTAAGTTGTCCTCTTAAGTATGACAGTAATGCTAACATGTGCGTACAATACAACCAAAAGAATAGTACAATGAGTCACAGGCAACAGCACATCGACAAGCTCTACAACTTACCCAGGATCTCAAGAGAAGTTTGTCAAGATCCAACAGCAAAGCTAAAGACGGCCACACACATGATAATGACCGGCGGCATTGTGGCTGTTCTGTTGTCGGTGGGATCGTTCCACAACAACATGCCAGACTAAACTAGGCTGATCAGAGAGCCAATAAAATAAAATAAAAAGATTCTGTGGTGCTTGAGCAAAATGGCAAATAATTTTTACTTGTGTAGTTTTGGTCGACCATAGCTGAAATTTATGGGCACTCACATTTTTGGGAGTCATCATGAACACGCAAATTTTACAAATGATGGACTTTTGTATGTGCACCTTAGAGATGATTTTAATATTGATGGCTAGGCTTGAGCGAATCAAGCTTCGGATCACAAATCCGAAGTTGATTCATTCAAAAACTGTACAGCATTAGGCCCCTTGCACAAGGCCGTGGTGCTCCCATTAGGCCCCTTGCACACGGGGCACCGGCCGTGTGCATTCCGCATCACGGATGCGGACACATTCATTTGAATGGGTACGCAAATCCGGAGATGCGGTGCAAAACAGAAGCACGGAACACCACGGAAGCACTACGGAGTGCTTCCTTGGAGTTCCGATCTGTGCTTCCGTTCCGCAATAAAATAGAACTTGTTCTATCTTTTTGCAGAAAGGACGGATCACAGACCCATTCAAGTTGAATGGGTCTAGACCCGTCCCGGCCGCCGCACGGACGTTGCCCCTGCATTGGGGACCGAAAATTGCGGTCCCCAATGCACAGAACAGAACCAATACGTTTGTGTGCAAGAGGCCTTAGAATGTTTTGGCTCCGTGTAGCCAAATTTCGTCTCGGCTGAAGTTGCATGAGGCTTCGGTGAATTACTACAGAATTCCTATCTGAATATTTAAAAACATAAATAAATTTTAATGTTGTATGAAAACAGCATTAACAATGAAGTTTTTGAATGAATCGACTTCGGATCTATGAACTGAAGCTCGATTCGCTCAAGTCTACTGAAGGCCATCAATATTGGCAGGTGTCTGACAACCCACACTCCTGGCAATCTGCTGTTTTGGAGGATGCTCTGGTGCCGGAAGTTGGCATCAGAACTACACAGATTTGTCCACTTGTAGTGGAGAGCTGGTTACCAATATTGCCAACCGAATTTTTTTTTGGACAATTTAGGCTGAGTTCACATGACTGTTTAGCTTTTCCGTTCTTCTGATCCGTAAGAAGAAGAGTAAAAACACAAACAGGATCCTGTAAAAAAACTGATCCTGTTGCATCAGTTCATCAATTTTTTTACACATAAAAAAAGTACTGCATCTAAAAAACATATCTCAGATGGAAATTGCTCAAATGAATGACAACTGATGCAACAAGTACTTTTTTTCCCCGTCTATAAAAACGGATCTCAGGCAGAAATGGCTCAAACGGATGGCAACTGATGCAACAGGATCCATTTTTTTTTTTTAAAGGATCCTGTTTTTTTCTCTCATTCTTCCTCTGACAGATCAGAAGAACAGAAAGCTAAACAGTGATGTGAACTCAGCCTTATCTAAAAATCATGGACAGACGCATGGGCGTAGGAAGCGGGGGGGACGGGGGGGACGGATCCCCCCCAGGAAATAATGCGGGGGGGACAGATTTGATGAAATCCCCCCCAGGCTCCAGGGTTGCCACCCGTCCGAGACTCCGATCGCATATTTAAAGCTGTCAGTCACTCACTTCTGTGGTGGCCGGGTGATCAGCTGAGCTGCGCTCCCGAGCCTCCCCCTCCTCCCTCCTCCCTCCTCCCTCCTCCTCACAGTCAGTGATGCGGCTGCCAGAGCCAGGCAGTGCAGTGGTTAACTCACTGTTCAGTCTCCGGACTGCTCGCTCCTCCTCCTCGCTCCTCCTCTGCCTCCCAGTCCCTCCCTCCTTCTCTCTGATAAGGAAGTCAGGTCCAGACTCCACACAGGAAGTGACATCAGAGAGAGAGGCAGGGAGGGAGAATTTAAATCATTCTTCTTCTCCAGAGTAGACTCCAGTCCAGCTCCAGCAGCCTGCCCAAGTAGATCCCAGCCCAGTGCCCACTGTGCCCTGCCTGCAGAGTGACCAAGACAGTCCTGACACCTGTCCTAGACACTTCTAAAAAGGTATATAAAACATTTGAAGTGTGTAATGTAACAGTGTTTAAAGGGTTTCTACCACCAGAAATACCGTTATGTAGCTGACTGATATAGCGATGCGCTAATGTCAGCACTACATAACAGTATGTTTCTAACGTTAGTCCCTGCAGCCGTTTTTGCTAAAAAAGCACTTTTATTATATGCTAATGAGCCTGTAGGTGCTATGTGGGCGTAAAATCAGCACCTAGAGGCTCCGTCCACTCACCCATTATCCCGCCCAGGTCCCCTGTTCTGCCCGCCCCGCTCCTCTTGATTGATGGCACGGTCCGCCGCAGCGTTGACAAAATCCCGCACCTGCGCCGTTCACTTCTGTCTTCGGCGCAGTGAGTGAAGGCCGCTCTCCTGATGCCGGCTTCCTCACTGTGACGTAGTCAGCGCAGGCGCAGTGAGGAATCCGGCACCAGGAGCGCATCATTCACTCACTGCGCCGAAGACAGAAGTGAACGGCGCAGGCGCGGGATTTCGGCAGCGATGCGGCGGACCGTGCCATCAATCAAGAGGAGCGGGGCGGGCACAACACTGGACCTGGGCGGGATAATGGGTGAGTGGACGGAGCCTCTAGGTGCTGATTTTACGCCCACATAGCACCTAGAGGCTCATTAGCATATTATACAAGTGTTTTTTTAGCAAAAATGTCTGCAGGGACTAATGTTAGAAACACACTGTTAAGTAGTGCTGACATTGGCGCATCGCTATATCAGTCCGCTACATAACAGTATTTCTGGTGGTAGAAACCATTTAAACAGGTTTCAGAATCTGTCAATTATCAGAAAAAACGTTACGTTATGTAGCTGACTGACATTAGCGATGGGCTGATGTCAGCAGTACATAACAGTTGTATAGTAAGGACCAGCACTCGCTCTAATAGTAATTTCAAGTAGATTTAATGGTCACATACAAGTGATAAGTGACGCGTTTCGGCTACTGTGAGCCTTTGTCAAACGTAATGGATACAAGTTGCAAACAATTTAAATAGCCCACGGTGGAGCCGGAAATGACATCAGGTTACCATGACAACGTTGTAAACAGAGAACACAACCATGCAGAGATAATGATTAAACAAGTGGATGAACAGATAACTATCATTGCTTAACAGGGCACCATGCTTTGCAGTGCTACATTCTATTGATCATCATAATATTATTATAGTATAATGTTCCATACTGGATGCTAGAAACTGTACCAAACTTATACAGAAGAAAAAAGGAAAAAAAGAACATAATTAATTCTCAGTGCACCATGCTTTACAGTGCCACATTTTGCTAAACCTTATATAATGATGTAAAATACTGAATGCAGAGGTGCTACAATTTTGCGTGGTAAACTTACGCCCTGATCAAGCACTAAATGACATGGGTTGGAGTCAAGTTCTCTGTGAAAGAAAGAAAGAAAGAGGGAACATGTTGAGAGGGTTACTGCACACTGTAACTTACAGAAAACTATTTACATCATAATCACGATTTAATCCCTTTGGTTCTAGGGTTTGGAGGCGATGAATCCAAAAGGCTTCTCTTTTTTTGAGCATTTTACACCTGTCTCCTCCTCTCCGGGGCAGTGACACGCGCTCTATTATCTGGAAGCGCAGCCGGGAGATGGCATGTCGGTGTTTCTCAAAATGATACGGAATGGGAAGTAATAGATTTTTCTTTCTAATGGTAGATTTATGTTTGCAGAAACGGTCTTTCATCCTCATGGAGGTCTCACCGACATACACAAGACCACAGGGACACTTCAAGAGATAGACCACGAAATTGCTATTACAGGTAAAGAAGCCATTTATTTTACATGTTTCCCCTGTGTACGGGTGGGTGAAGTGTTCTCCTTTTAATAGCACTAGAGCAGTGTATACATTGAAGGCATGGATATGTCCCATTCTTGGGTGTTGAGAGGGTGGCCTGGCGTAGAGGGTGTCTGTCGCTACCTACATCAGCCCTGACTAGGATGTCTCGAATATTTTTGCACCTTTTGTAGCATATCATAGGTGGGGATTGAAATTCCGTAACATTGGGGTAAGCTCTGCTGAGAATACTCCAATGTTTGTTGAGGTCAGTCCTGCATTTATTGATCCAAGGGTCGGTATTTCACCACAAAGGGAACTCGTGGCTGTTTATCACTAGTAGTGGAGCTGTCTTTAGGCGGTTTCGCCTGTTGTGTATTTAATAGGTCTTGCGGATAACCTCTGTTACAAAATTTATCTAGCATTTCTTCCTGACGTGCTGTTTTCATATTGGTGTCAGACACTATCCTATTTGCGTGTGGCGGGGAGACATTCGAACCCTCGAACAATTCATGCAGTATATCAACTCTGTGTGGAAGGAGCTGCAGTTCGCCGTGCACTCAGATGGGTCTAAAATCAATTTCCTTGACACATGGGTTATAAAGGATGAGAAGGGGCAGATACACACAGACCTATATACCAAGGATACTGACAGCACCAGTCTGCCGCACTTCACCAGTAACCGTCCTCCTGCAGTCAACAAATCACTCCCCTATTCACAACTCCAGAGAGTGAACAGGATAGTGTCCGACACCGACATGAGAACGGCGCGTCAGGAAGAAATGCTAGATAAATTTTGTAACAGAGGTTATCCGCAAGACCTATTAAATACACAACAGGCGAAACCACCTAAAGACAGCTCCACTACTAGTGATAAACAGCCACGAGTTCCCTTTGTGGTGAAATACCGACCCTTGGATCAATAAATGCAGGACTATCCTCAATAAACATTGGAGTATTCTCAGCAGAGCTTACCCCAATGTCACGGAATCTCAATCCCCACCTATGATATGCTACCAAAGGTGTAAAAATATTTGAGACATCTTAGTCAGGGCTGATGTAGGTAGCGACAGACACCCTCTACGCCAGGCCACCCTCTCAACACCCAAGAATGGGACATATCCATGCCTTCAATGTATACACTGCTCTAGTGCCATTAAAGGAGAACACTTCACCCACCCATACACAGGGGAAAAATTTAAAATAAATGGCTTCTTTACCTGTAATAGCAATTTCGTGGTCTATCTCTTGAAGTGTCCCTGTGGCCTTGTGTATGTCGGTGAGACCTCCATGAGGATGAAAGACCGTTTCTGCAAACATAAATCTACCATTAGAAAGAAAAATCTACTACTCCCCATCCCATATCATTTTGAGAGACATGCCATCTCCCGGCTGCGCCTCCAGATAATAGAGCGCGTATCACTGCCCGGAGAGGAGGAGACAGGTGTAAAATGCTTAAAAAAAGAGAAGCCTTTTGGATTCATCGCCTCCAAACCCTAGAACCTAAGGGGTTAAATCGTGATTATGATTTAAATAGTTTTCTGTAAGTTACAGTGTGCAGTAACCCTTTCAACATGTTCCCTCTTTCTTTCTTTCACAGAGAACTTGACTCCAATCCATGTCATTTAGTGCTTGATCAGGGCGTAAGTTTACCACGCAAAATTGTAGCACCTTTGCATTCAGTATTTTACATCATTATATAAGGTTTAGCAAAATGTGGCACTGTAAAGCATGGTGCACTGAGAATTAATTATGTTCTTTTTTTCCTTTTTTCTTCTGTATAAGTTTGGTACAGTTTCTAGCATCCAGTATGGAACATTATACTATAATAATATTATGATGATCAATAGAATGTAGCACTGCAAAGCATGGTGCCCTGTTAAGCAATGATAGTTATCTGTTCATCCACTTGTTTAATCATTATCTCTGCATTGTTGTGTCCTCTGTTTACAACGTTGTCATGGTAACCTGATGTCATTTCCGGCTCCACCGAGGGCTATTTAAATTGTTTGCAACTTGTATCCATTACGTTTGACAAAGGCTCACAGTAGCCGAAACGCGTCACTTATCACTTGTATGTGACCATTAAATCTACTTGAAATTACTATTAGAGCGAGTGCTGGTCCTTACTATACAACTATCTGTGGATCTTCTCCGGGACACGCGCACCGCATCATTGAGAGCAGAAGTGCCGCTTGTATCTTCACACACACTTAAAATTTAACAATATAAACAACCCGCAGTTTACTGAATAAGAATATACCCGGTGAGCAAAAATGCTGTCCCCCCCAGATTAATTGGGGTTCCTACACCCATGGACAGACGTTATTTTTACTGACACATTGTTTAACTACAATGAATGAAAAATACAGGTCTATAGCTACGTATAGCTCCTAGATGGGACAAACCCAGACACAAAATGTATCTTTATTGAAATCGATAAAACAAATAAATAGATGCATAAATTGGCAAAGACAGACACCACCACATGGAGAGTGAACACAATACGGCGGGACATCAAGTTATAGTGTAATGACCGACATCACGCAAAGGGAGGATAAAAGGGAAAGCCCTGCCCAAGGGAGAGGGAAAGGTGGTGACCCCTAACTCACCTTGCGGCTGGCACCTGACTGCCCTGACGTCCCTAGACGGGTTCCTCACCCGTGCGGCGATCACGTGCCTAAACCCTGGCTTTCCCTAAAATGAGCCCTAGATAGCGAACGGGCCGGTGGGATCGCTAGTCCGCACCACTATCACTAAGAGGGAAACACCAGGGAGAGGACAGACAAAAAAGACAAACACATACACCCAGGTGGGCGATCACAATAGACCACAAAGGTCCAACAGGGATCCGGAGGGTAGAGTTCTGGACCAACTACCAGAGAACGCAGCAACACAGCTCCAGAAGGTCAGAATAGATATCCAGGCAGGAAGTTCTATCTCTGGCAACCAGAGAAGTGTGAGAGAGGAATATAAGGAGGTTTGGGAGTGCAGAACAAGGAACAGCTGAGGAGAAGGAGGTACGGATCCCTGAGTGAGCCAAAAGGGTTTGCAAAGCAAACCCAGAAAGCTACCATAAGGAAAACAGCCCTATCTTAAATAGAGCGTGCAGCCAACCGCTGCGACTTCCTGACCCCGGGTATAACGGAGTCAGGCGTGGTTCTCGATACCCTCGTGACAGTACCCCCCTCTCTACGAGGGGCCTCCGGACACTCAGGACCAGGTCTCTCAGGATGAGAGGCATGAAAAACCCGAACTAACCTGTCGGCGTTTACCTCAGACGCAGGAACCCACATTCTTTCCTCGGGACCGTAACCTCTCCAATGAAGCTTCACGATTTCACTGACGAATACCTAAGCAAGAGTCTTAGCATTAGGTAGTGCGGGTAATGCAATGAAGTGTACCATTTTGCTAAACCTGTCCACTACTACCAAAATAACTGTTATACCCGCAGACAAAGGTAATTCAGTGATAACATCCATTGACAGATGTGTCCACGGTCTATTGGGAATGATGAGTGGTAATAGAGACCCTGCAGGACGTGTATGTGAAACTTTTGCGCGCGCACAGGTAGAACAAGAAGACACAAAATCCAATACATCCTGACGCAACCTTGGCCACCAAAAACGACGAGACAATAGCTCCAAGGTTGCTTTACTACCCGGGTGCCCAGCAAGTGCCGAACTATGATGTTCTTTTAATAATTCGAAACGTAGGTTCAACGGTACAAACAATTTCTCTGAGGGGCAAGAGACCGGGGCGTCCCCCTGGGCCTCTAACACCTTCCCCTCCAAAACAGAGTGTACCGCAGAAACAACCACTCCTCTTTGAAGAATGGGCACCGGATCACTCACATTACCCCCTCCAGGGAAACAACGAGATAGTGCATCAGCCTTGGTGTTCTTTGCCCCAGGACGATAGGTAATCACAAAGTTAAACCTGGTAAAAAATAGCGACCACCTAGCCTGTCTAGGGGTGAGACGCTTAGCTGATTCGAGGTACAGAAGATTTTTGTGGTCCGTAATCACAGTGACGGGGTGGACTGCCCCCTCTAAGAAGTGACGCCACTCCTCAAACGCAAGTTTAATAGCTAATAGTTCCCTATTGCCAATATCGTAGTTCTTTTCTGCTGCAGATAGTTTTTTTAGAAAAGAAAGCACAAGGACGCCATTTGCCAGGAGACGGACCCTGAGACAGCACCGCCCCCACTCCCACCTCTGACGCATCGACTTCAACAATAAAAGGCTGAGAGACATCAGGTTGGACTAGTACAGGTGCTGAGGTAAACCTCTCTTTTAGAGAGAAAAAAGCAACTTTAGCGGCGTCAGACCATTTAGAAAAATCAGTCCCCTTCCTAGTCATGTCAGTAAGCGGTTTTACAATAAGTGAATAATTTTTAATGAATTTCCTATAGAAATTCGCGAAGCCCAAGAACCGTTGTAGTGCTTTGAGGTTCTCAGGAAGATCCCAATCTAAAATTGCCTGGACCTTCCTAGGATCCATACGGAAACCTGAAGCAGATAAAAAATAACCTAGGAATTGTATCTCCTGAACGGCGAAGACACATTTTTCAATTTTAGCATATAATTCATTCATCCGTAGGACCTGTAGTACTTGTCTGACATGCACCTCATGTGTTTTCAGATCAGACGAATAAATTAAAATATCATCTAGGTATATTACCACAAACCTGCCGATTAGATGACTAAAAATGTCATTAACGAAATGTTGAAAGACGGCAGGAGCATTGGTCAGACCGAAAGGCATAACTAGATTTTCATAATGCCCCTCAGGGGTGTTAAACGCTGTCTTCCACTCATCCCCCTCCTTAATACGAACCAGATTGTAGGCCCCCTAAGATCAAGTTTGGAGAACCACCTAGCACCCGCAATCTGGTTAAACAGGTCAGGTATGAGAGGAAGAGGGTATGGGTCTCGGATGGTTATCCGATTTAATTCGCGAAAATCTAGGCAAGGACGCAGGCCCCCATCTTTCTTTTTAACAAAGAAAAACCCTGCAGCCACGGGTGAAGAAGAGGGTCTGATGTGTCCCTTAGCCAAGCTCTCGGAGATGTAATCTTTCATGGCTTGTCTCTCTGGACCCGAAAGATTATATAACCTGGTCTTGGGTAATTTTGCGCCGGGAATAAGGTTAACCGGGCAATCATACGGACGATGAGGTGGTAACTTCTGACAACCCTTTTCAGAAAAAACATCCTCAAAATCCGAAATAAATGTAGGTAGGGTAGTTATGGAGGCGACAATTGCTATTTAAGAAATTTTCTCTGCACTGCTCACTCCACTCCAATATCTCCCTGGCCTGCCAATCCACTACTGGATTGTGCGCTACCAACCAGGGAAGACCCAGCACTACCGGAGTGGGAAGCCCCTCTAGAACATAACCTGAAAGCATCTCGTTATGGTGGTCCCCTACCCGAAGGTGTAAATTATGAACAATGTAGGTGAGGTTTCTCTGAGACAGGGGAGCAGAATCAATAGCGAATATGGGAATGGGTCTCTGTAACGTACAGAGAGACAAACCCATAGTGCGGGCAAAATGGGCATCTATCAAATTTACTACCCCTGCTCCACTGTCTAGAAAGAAAGAAATAGTCTCCGTCTTATCACCAAAAATAATAACCGCTGGCAACACAAATTGCGATGTACGTATGGAGGAAACGTATACCCCCCGGCTGACATCCGCCACACAGCCTGGGGTTAGTAGTTTTTCCGACGGTTTTTTGTTGCTTGGGAGGGGTTACCAATTGCTCCGGTTTTTTCAACCTGTCCCTAAGGCGTCTCTCTATATGGATAGAAAGGGACATAACCGCATCAAGGGAAAAGGGGGTCTCATATAATGCAAGCGCATCCTTAACCCTTTCGGATAACCCAGAGCAGAACTGACTCCTGAGAGCTGGGTCGTTCCATTGGGTATCCGTAGCCCACCTACGGAATTCAGAGCAATACTCCTCTACCGGCCGCTCTCCTTGTAAGAGTCTCCGTAATCTTGATTCAGCCAGTGCGACTCGGTCAGGGTCATCATATATGAGACCCAAAGCCCCGAAAAACTCATCCACTGACCGGAGAGCCTGGGAATCAGTAGGTAAAGAGAACGCCCAGGACTGCGGGTCCCCCTGCAGCAGGGAAATAACAACCCCCACCCGCTGATCTTCATTACCAGAGGAGTAAGGGCGCAGTTTAAAATATAACTTACAGGCCTCACGGAATGTCAAAAACTTGTCCCTTCCCCCAGAAAATCTGTCAGGGAGAGGGACCTTGGGTTCCTCAACAACCTGGTTACCAGTAGCAACCGCTGGGCTTGCGGTCAGTTGTAATCGCTGCTGTTGCTGGAGGACCGACGCCTTCAATCCTGCCACCTCAAAAGACAGGCCATGAAATTGTTTGGACAGAGCAGCAACTTGATACATACTGGATTCTAAGTAGGTAAAAAAAAAATATATATATATATTTTTTTACCTACACAAAATAATGGCCAGAGATAATGTAATGACCGACGTCACGCAAAGGGAGGATAAAAGGGAAAGCCCTGCCCAAGGGAGAGGGAAAGGTGGTGACCCCTAAGTCACCTTGCGGCTGGCACCTGACTGGCCTGACGTCCCTAGACGGGTTCCTCACCCGTGCGGCGATCACGTGCCTAAACCCTGGCTTTCCCTAAAATGAGCCCTAGATAGTGAACGGGCCGGTGGGATCGCTAGTCTGCACCACTATCACTAAGAGGGAAACACCAGGGAGAGGACAGACAAAACAGACAAACACATACACCCAGGTGGGCGATCACAATAGACCATAAAGGTCCAACAGGGATCCGGAGGGTAGAGTTCTGGACCAACTACCAGAGAACGCAGCAACACAGCTCCAGAAGGTCAGAATAGATGTCCAGGCAGGAAGTTCTATCTCTGGCAACCAGAGAAGTGTGAGAGAGGAATATAAGGAGGTTTGGGAGTGCTGGACAAGGAACAGCTGAGGAGAAGGAGCTACGGATCCCTGAGTGAGCCAAAAGGGTTTGCAAAGCAAACCCAGAAGGCTACCATAAGGAAAACAGCCCTATCTTAAATAGAGCGCGCAGCCAACCGCTGCGACTTCCTGACCCCGGGTATAACGGAGTCAGGCGTGGTTCTCGATACCCTCGTGACATATAGCATTGCAAGTAATGGAAAAGGTGGGATGGAAAAACAAATATAAATAAATACAAAATCAAACCACGTGGCTTCCCCACCTAGATAAAAAAAACATGATTCACAACATATACACAATACAGACCTCTCTAGGAGGTGCCACTAGCCGGGTCTGTATTGTGTATATGTTGTGAATCATGGTTTTTTATCTAGATGGGGGAGCCACATGGTTTGATTTTGTATTTATTTATAGTGATGAGCGGCATAGGTAATATTCGTTTTTGCGATATTTTGCAAATTATTTGCATAATATGCACAATCAATTTGTGAATTCTAGAATTCGTGATCTCCAGTCATTATTTTCACGATTGAGCAAATCGGCACTAATGATGCGCTTTTTTTGCGCAATACATGCAACTTCACATTTTATCAGGTCTGAGTAGATATTACTGATTGGTGCACTAAGTATTGTTGTGACATCACAGCACTATGTCTGTAGCATGTATGTATGGACAGCAGAGAAAAAGTAATTCCTATTACACTACCTAACACCCTGTACTGAAACCTATTAGCTACACTACTATATCACTATCTAACCCACACTGATTATCTCCCACTAACTATCTGTATTATATATATGAGCTAACTAACTATCTAATGTAATTGGATAAGGAATAGGATCTAAATGGAAGCACAGAGCACAGCAATGTCACTGCTCTCTCTCTCAGAACTGCAAAAAACAGCAGAAAATGGCTGCTGGGGAGGTTCTTATATAGGGGTAGGCAACTTTCCTATTGGTTGCTAGTGATGTTGCTAAGCTCAGACAAAGACATTGCAGCCTTCTCATTGGCCCACAAGCAAGAAGGGAGGTTACTGATGAAAAACAAAAATATCTAGAATATTAACGATTATGAATATATAGCACTATATCTATGTTTATCTATGTTATATCTATGTTTCTATATTCTACATCTTCGCGAATTCTCAAAGTACCGATATTTGCGATTACAATATTCTCGATCAACACAATTTATTTATACTTGTTTTTCCATCCCACCTTTTCCATTACTTGCAATGCTATAACTTGATGTCCCGACATATTGTGTGCACTCTCCATGTGTTTGTGTCTGTCTTTGCCAATTTATGCATCTATTTATTTGTTTTATCGATTTCAATAAAGATACATTTTTGTATTATATCTTTGTACTGTATATGCTGAGTGTCTGGGTTTGTCCCATCTAGGAGCTATTCATTTTTGACACTTGCGTTCTATTTGTGTTGTACAGTCGCATTCCGATTTTGTGAACACAGTACCAGCATTTACTGAAGTGAAGTGCCACCAGCCTCCAAAAAAAATCAATTTTTTTTTCACAGACACAGGAAAAAAGTTGCCTATTTTTACGGACTGTTCAGGAATTTCTGGGTAGTTGCCAACCCTGCCTATTACTGCAGCACTGCTCCCATTTAAAAAAAAATGGGAGCAGTGCTGCAGTAACCAGCTCTATCCACTATACAATGAACAGATCTGTGTAGATCTGGTGCTGAATTCCAGCACTGGAACTACTGCAGAATAGCTGATGAGTGGGGGTGCAGGGTGTCGGACGCCCGCCAAGCAGATATTGATGGTCTAGCAAGAGGATAGGTCATCAACAGTAAAATCCTGGATGACACCTTTAACAGTTCCAATACACACAGTCACTTAAAAATGACAAAACTGCTGTGATTGATTGCTGTGAAATGCATGGGCTCAGGGTGTAGGCATTTTAGCTGGGGGCGAACACTTTCAGAAAGCCAAAAAAAGCTTAACAGAAAGATCAGTAGGATATCAGATTCCTAATGACATAATAAATAAAGTTCTAGGTGCCGGGCCAAGTTTGTGTCGTAAGAGTACTTAGGACATTTTGTATTAGGCAGAATTTTCACACTTAGACATGTGATGAAACACGCACAAGATCCTTCTAAGTGGACATTTTTCCTTTAGGGAAAAAGGAAAGATGATTTAGATTTTCTGGGCAATAGGATGAAGTTTTTGCTGGCACATTCAGGAGGACTGAGTTGTAAGTTCTATTTTGAGAACTTTTACTCAGCGATACAAGTTTTATTTTTTTCCAGGACCCCACTGGTTTGAACTTAAACAACACTTGATAAAGTGCCACCTGTCTGGCTTTCCAGTTTCTAAAGACAATGGGGGGAGATGTATCATTTCCCCAACCCCAGTTTTCTGGCAGAAAAACGTTGCAAACACTGAGGGAGATTTATGAAAACTGGTTCGAAGCAAAAATGGCTTGCTTGTCTATGGCAACCAATCAGATTGATCCTTTCATTTTCCAAAGGAGCTCTGAAAAATAATAGTTTTTTCTCCAGTATTACTGATGGGCCTTGTGAGAATTGTGCTCTGGACTAATATAGTCTAGGTATGTCATGATATGTTTTGTATGTCCCTTTGTAGTGTGGTGATTTTATCCTATCATTAAGTAAAAGTTAAGTTTTATCTCCTTATTGCCTATAGGCCTTCAGACACTTCTTCATTGTTCTATAGTTGATAACCATTTACCTGTTATTTTTATGAATGGAAATATTACAATTCACAAATTCTAAGAAAAAAAATGACAATGTGCGTGTTACTTTGTGCGATCATAACTGTGAAGGAACAGTTATGTTTGGGCTTCCCTAAAGCCTCTTTCAGCCACATTATTTCCTTTTTCAGCTGCACAGCTAGATGCATTTCTCTCACAAGCAGGGGGTTATTTCCTTTGTGCCACCACTGTATGCAGTGACCTCACTTTCTTTTCTTACCACTATGCTTGTTTCCTTCTAGAGAGCTCAGAAAGCTGATAACGAGGAATAAAACAAAGAAAAACAGGAGGCTCCTGTGATATTTAGAAGCTATGTACAAGCAGTTGTTTCATCAGGCTCACAATCTCCTCCAAGGACATCCTCCAATCTCCGACAGAAACGCGCAAGATCATTACTTCCACTCCCCGTCCTTCCTATCATATGTGTAAAGTGAAGCATTGCCATGTTAGAGCTGATCAGCCTGGAGGAGAGTAGCAACATAGCAGATCAGGTGCTAAAGTGCATCAAGCAGAAAACATCCCACTAGATGTCTCCCTGACAACTCCAACTGGGCAAGGTGGTCAGCGACAATGGCAGGAATATTGTGGCTGTGCTACACTTGAGGGAAATAACATATGCCACCAGATTTGTCAGTAGGGACAACTGAAGCATCAACAATGTCACCCTCCTGATAATTATCTTAGAACAGATGCTCACGCTGATGCAACAAGGGATGGAGGAAAAAGAACAGCTTCTGCATCTTACTTCCTGCCCTGTAGCTGTTGGGGACCCATATGGACATGGAGGAGAAAGTGAAGAAGGAGGATAAGAATGAGGAGTTGCCACTAGAGGAAGAGAAGGAGGAGTCGCTTGTGAAGGAGGATAAGTCTGATGATGATGACAACACTGGCCATGATGACCAATCATTGCAGTGGGGGGCGCAGCCAGAAAGAACTGGGTCCTCAGGCACACTGTATGCTTGCTTGCTTACTTGCTGACAGGCATATCATTGGTTTCAAGCAATCTGATGACTACTGGATAGTCATGCTTTTAGACCCTCACTATCAAAGCAAAATGGTGGAATGTTTTCCTGTTGTTGAAAAAGAGGCCAAATTGCTATGTTACCAGGATACACTGTGTGCACAGTTTGCTGCAGTTTTCAGCGAGCAGACACCTGCCACCTGTGTGTCTAATCAGGAGTTCCCTATCCGCCGAGTCACCAACCTCCCACCATCTCTGCTAACAGAAGTAGCAGAAGCTGCAGCAACAGTCAGTTCAGTATCATCAACATGATGAAGCAGTTTTTCATGTGCTGTGCCAGGCTCATCATATCAGCATACCGTGTTCCCTGACCTAATGGACTTCTGAGCAGGCAGACTAGAACTGGCCCAGTTTGCCGTCACTGTACTGTCTTGTTCAACCTCCAGTGCCATCTGAGGGTTTTCAGCGCGGCAGGTGGCGTTGTCACACCCAATCGGACAAAGTTGTCCCCTGCAGTGTACAAAATGTCAAATTTGTAAAAAAAAATGAGACATGGATCAAAAAGGATTTTACCTCACCTCCGTCTTAGGTTAATGAGCAGATCTGCCATTAGAGTAGATTGCCAGCGTTATCATGCCACTGCCGCTGTCTGTCTCCCTTACCATCATGTTTCATATCGTATGGCTGCTGCCGAAGCTGCCACTACTGCAGCTGCTACTCCCCTTAGTGCCACTACCATTACCCCTACCCAGCCACCACTACTACTACTATTATTATCAGTGCACAGCTACACACATACAAATCTACTGCCTTGTCTGTTCCATGCTGTGCATCTGCCCCAATGAGCTATAATTTTTGGAGGCTTGTGCAGAACAAGCCACTGTTTCTTCTGATATTAACATGTGTGTGTTTGTATAAACAGGGGCAGGCATTGGCACCTGTTAAGGCATAATTTGGGGATGCATAATTTTTGATTGTTTGGTCCCAACAAGCCACAATTTTTTTTGTGATAATGCAGTGTGTTTATATACCATCTGCCCCAATAAGGGACAATTTCTTGAATGTTTCTAAATTAAAAAGCATAACAAATGTGACTGCACGTGTTTGTTAACACCGTCGACCAATGCATTTACCCATACCTACTGTATATGTCACTGTAAAACAAAACATGCAATGCAACAGCTCTCTGAAAACCAAATAAAGTACAAAAATGCATAATAATTGCTAATGCTATACTTATAAATTAGAGATGCTTGGCAAATACATTTTGTACAAAAGTATTTGAGCCTGTCTGCCGCACGTCAAGGCGATCTCTGTAAGACGGGTCCTAACACTAAATACTACCCTTTATGTGCCATGACGGCTACTATACAGTTGAGGGATTGTAGGTCCCACATGCATGCTGGGCCTGCTTTAATGTCTGTCATCTATGGTGCCAAAATGGCCTCCATTAATTCCAAGGAATGCAGGCACCAAAATGCATGCCGAGCCCACTCCACACCTCTCCTGGTGCAAAATGGCCACCAAAGAATGCAATGAGAGTCCACACTATACCTCTCCTGGTGCCAAGTGGCTTCCAGTGAATGAGGGAGAGCAGGCTAAGCTATATACTCACACTAATTAAAATCAGCCTATGGGGCAGACGAGCTGGTCAGGAGTGCACGACTGAGGTGTCAGCCACACCTCTAGTACAAACTGCAAAGAAAAAAGGGGGTCAGTCAGCACATCCCAATGCGCAGGGGCACGTTGCTATGGCTGAAAACAACACTGTAAAACAAAACATGCAATGCAACAGCTCTCTGCAAACCAAATAAAGTACAAAAATGCATAATAATTGCTAATGCTATACTTATAAATTAGAAATGCTTGGCAAATACATTTATGAGTATATAGCTTAGCCTGCTCTCCCAGTACGGAGTGTGAAATTTATGAATGGGCAGCAGCAGCACAGTGAGTACAGGCAGGAGAACATATTGCTGCTTCTGCCCATGCCCCCCGGAGGATTACTAACTCCTGGCATAGCACATGGGTACCCTGTATAGAGATGGCCTTGCGGTTCGCCCGGCGGTCGTTTGGCGGCGAACTTTGCTTTTTCGCGATTCGCCGAATGGGCGAACATATGGCGATGTCCGCCGGCGCCATATTCTTTTAAATTGTGAAGAATTTTGACCCATGACATCAGGTGGTACAGGACAGCCAATTGAGACGTTTCAGCACATGGACATACCCCCTACCTTATAAATAAACCCGATCTGGCCGCCATTTTAGATTCAGTCTTTTGCCAGTGTAGGGAGAGGTTGCTGTGTGGAGCAGGGACAGACTGTTAGGGACACCAAATGCTAGCTAATAGGGCTAGCTGATAGGTCCCTTTTAAGGACTGGTATAGGTGTGCTATCGATAGGTGTGACTTAATGAGGGGTGTGATATACTTATAATATACTTTCTAACATAGAAAGTATATTATAGTGCATTTATATTGTGCAGCAGTTGTGTGTGTTTCTGCTGCGATACTGCAGCTATACAGAGTGACAAACACTATTGGAACAAATAATTTCTACTGGTGTGATATACCAGTTGCCCCCCCAAAAAAGTGATTGAGGCAGGAGTGTGATATACCAATAATATACTTTCTATATAGTGCATTTGGGTAGTGCAGCATTTGTTTGCGGTTTTGCTGTGTTACCGCAGCTACACAGAGTGATAAACGCTATTGGAACAAATATTTCAACTGGTGTGATATACCAGTTGCCCCCCAAAATAAATTATTGAAGCACGGGCGTTATATACCAATAATATACTTTCTATATAGTGCATTTGGGTAGTGCAGCATTTGTTTGCGGTACTGCTGCGTTACTGCAGCTACACAGAGTGACAAACGCTATTGGAAGAAATAATTTCTACTGGTGTGATATACCAGTTTCCCCCCAAAAAAACTGATTGAAGCAGGGGTGTTATATACCAATAATATACTTTCTATATAGGGCATTTAAGTAGTGCAGCATTTGTTCGCGGTTTTGCTGCGTTACCGCAGCTACACAGAGTGACAAACGCTATTGGAACAAATAATTTCTACTGGTGTAGTGACAAACGCTATTGGAACAAATAATTTCTACTGGTGTGATATAACAGTGGCCCCCCAAAAAAAGAGATTGAGCCAGGGGTTTTATATACCAATAATATACTTTCTATATAGTGCATTTGGGTAGTGCAGCATTTGTTTGCAGTTCTGCTGCGTTACCGCAGCTACACAGAGTGACAAACGCTATTGGAACAAATAATTTCTACTGGTGTGATATACCAGTTGCCCCCCAAAAAAACTGATTGAAGCAGAGGTGTTATATACCAATAATATACTTTCTATATAGTGCATTTAAGTAGTTCAGCATTTGTTTGCGGTTTTGCTGTGTTACCGCAGCTACACAGAGTGACAAACGCTATTGGAACAAATAATTTCTACTGGTGTGATATACCAGTGGCCCCTCAAAAAAAGTGATTGAGGCAGAGGTGTGATATACCTTCTTCCACAAATACTGCTCTTCTATAGGGACTTTTGTCACAGGGTCCTTTTGAAAATGACAGGCAAAGGAAGAGGCAGGCCATTCAACAGGGGTGGTAGGGGTCGGGCAGGTGCACCAGGCCAGAGCCTAAGTGGGAAGTTGCAGAAGGTGCGTGCGATTACGTCAAAGGACGCACCAGAGTTGGTTGAGTGGCTCACTCAGCCTTCCGCTTCTGCACCCTCCTCATCCTTTCTATCTGCCCCCTCTTCACTCAAAGACACCGCTACCACCACCACCACCATATCCCCTCCGCTCGAGTCAGAGGAATTATTTTCCCATCCATTCCAAGACTTTACCGATGCGCAGCCATTCTTGGCATCGGATCAGAAAGAGGAGGTATCAATGGTTGCCATCCAGCAGTCTGAAGACAGTACCAAGATCAGCCCAAGGAGGGTGGTCCCCACTGTTGCTGCCCACTCCGAGATCTCTAATGTCAGTGGTGGTGAAGGTGACGATGATGACATGTCGATGGACATCACGTGGGTGCCCACAAGAGAGGAAGAGGAGGGGAGTTCAGAGGGAGAGACGAAGCAGCAGAGAGGGAGGAGAAGCAGGCAGAGCTCGCAGGGCACAGTAGGCAAAAAGCAGACTGCAAATGTATCTGGAGCAAGCTATCCACCATGTACGGTCATTTCTGGCACTCCCAGGATGCCGGCACATGGCTCCGCAGTGTGGGCTTTTAAAAAAATATCAGATGCTGACAATAGTGTTGCTATCTGCAGCCTGTGCTGTCAACGCATAAGTCGCGGTAAGCCCAACACTCACCTAGGGATGACCGCCTTAAGAAGGCACCTAGCCTCCCATCACCGAGCCCAGTGGGAGCAATGCCATCAGAAACCACAAAGCCACACTCCCGACGCTCCACCTCCTGCCTCTTCTCCTTCTCCTCCCATTTGTCCTCCACTCCACCTTCCTGTCGTCGCATTCATCTGGCAAAAGGCAGGCTTCCATGGCCCAAATGTTTGAGCGTAAAAATATGATGACGCCGGATAACCCTCTTGCCAACGGCTGACCGCTGGCTTGTTGGAACTGCTAGCCCCCCAACTACTGCCATATAAACTGGTGGACTCGGAGGCCTTTAGAAAATTTCTGGCCATTGGCACACCACAATGGAAGGTCCCCGGAAGGAAATATTTCTCCCAGAAGGGCATCCCAGAGCTATATTGACACGTTCAGCGGCAAGTTAATGTATCTCTGGCACACAGTGTCGGTGTCAAAATACATCTGACCACAGACATGTGGTCTAGCAAACACGGGCAGGGAAGGTATATAACTTTTACTGCCCACTGGGTGAACCTTCTGACGGCCGTCAAGCATGTAACCCGTGGCACCCGTGTAGATTTGGTTTTACCACCACGGATTGCATGCAGGCCTGCCTCTTCTTCTCCTCCTCCTACTCCATTCTCTGTCTCCTCCTCGGCTGACTCCTCCTTTTCCACTGCTACCACCTCTTCCACTGCGCCCCCCAAGCTCCCCAGAACCTATTCGACGTGCCAGGTGAGACCTGTTCGAACTCTGTGGCAGGACAGGTTCTGGGGAGCTTGTTTTTTTTTCACCACGCCAGTGGCTGCTCAAGCCATCAGTGACATCATACCTTACGCCTTTCGTTATGGAGCATGCATTGTGTCATGTCAGGAAGATGAGGAAGTCGCAAAGCTGGATGAATTCCCAGGGGGGGATACTCCATCTGAGACAAGTCAACAGTAGTCTGAAGAGGAGTCAAAGGAGGATGGTGGCAGGGTGGAGGAGGAGGAGGAGGAGTAAGAAGAGCATGCTTTAAACGAGGACGACATTATCCTGGACGATGAGCAGGAGCCAGGCCACTTCACCGCTTCCAGTTTAGTGCAAATGGGGGCCTTCATGCTCCAGTGTTTGAAGAGGGGTCCCGTATAAAAAGCATAAAGAGCAAGGACCAGTACTGGGTGGCATCGTACTTAGACCCCCATTACAAACACAAAATGGCAGACATGTTATCAGCATCACAGAGGGCTGTCAGAAATCAGCACTTCCATGCCTTGCTTCGAGAAATGCTTCATTCTGCTGGCAGAGGAATTTCCACTCACAGAGAAACTGTTGCGGGTACCAATCCAACAGCGCATGCAAGAAGAGGGCAGTTTGAAGATGTGTTTGTCACTTCGGATATGAGATCATTCTTGCAGCAAACCCATCGACAACCACCCTCCGGATCCAGCCTCATGGAATGCCTAGACCGACAGGTGTCCGACTACATCAGGTTAACAGCCGAAGTGGACGCTCTGAGAAGTGAGGAACCCCTAGACTACTGGGTGTGCAGGCTTGACCTGTGGCCAGAGCTGGCAGAATTTGCCATTAAACTCTTGGCTTACCCCTCGTCCAGTGTCCTGTCCGAAAGGACGTTCAGCGCAGCAGGGGGGATCGTGACCGATAAACGCACTCGCCTAGCTCACGACAGTGTGGACTACCTCACATTTCTAAACATGATTGAGGCATGGATCTCGGAGGAATTCAACACATGTGACGAGTCGACGACCACTTTTAATTGGATTTCCTCATGACAGCCCACAAATATCCGCCACCACCCAGAACAAATAATGGTTCCTGTCTTAGGTAAATACAGCACACAAATATTTAGACAGCACTCCGTGATGATGATAAATAGTGATTTATTTCATATTGTTTCAGCCGGAGTCAGTGGTATATCAGTTGCGTGCAACGTTTCGGGCTAACATACGCCCTTCATCAGGCACTATCGAGACCACAAATTGATATCTATTGACCGTCTAATAGACGCCCAGCCACATAATCACTTGATCTTTTCTGTAAGGTGAATGCATAATTTTTGTGGCCTGTAATACACTGGCCTGCTGTAAAATTGATATCCAATGACCGTGTAATCTACCTCCAGCCACATACTTACTTGTTCTTTTCTGTACGCTGAATGCATAATATTTGGGGCCTGTAGTCCACTGGCCTGCTGTACAATTGATATCCAATGACCGTGTAATCTACCTCCAGCCACATAATCACTTGCTCTTTTCTGCACGCTGAATGCATAATTTTTGGGGCCTGTAGTCCACTGGCCTGCTGTAAAATTGATATCCAATGACCGTGTAATCTACCTCCAGCCACACACTTACTTGTTCTTTTCTGTATGCTGAATGCATAATTTTTGGGGCCTGTAGTCCACTGGCCTGCTGTAAAATTGATATCTAATAACCGTGTAATCTACCTCCAGCCACATACTTACTTGTTCTTTTCTGTACGCTGAATGCATAATTTTTGGGGCCTGTAGTCCACTAGCCTGCTGTAAAATTGATATCCAATGACTGTGTAATCTACCCCCAACCACATACTTACTTGTTCTTTTCTGTACGCTAATTGAATAATTGTTGGGGCCTCGGAGGAATTCAACACCAGTGACAACCACGTGTTACCGAATTTCAACTATTATCAAGTGGGGGGATTTCGTTAGCCATGTTTTTAATCCAATTTTATATTTTTAGTTATTTTAAACATATGTATTTGATCTGTATTTGTACTGGCCTGCAGTAAAATTGATATCTATTGACTGTTTAATATACCTTCGGCCACATAATCACTTGATCTTTTCTGTCCGGTGAATGCCTAATGTTTGGGGCCTGTAGTCCAGTGGCCTACAGTAAAATTTGTATCCATTGACTGCATAATGTACCTCAAGCCACATAATCAGAATTTATTTTATATTAGGTGAATGCCTAATTTTTAAGGCCTGTACTCCCGTGGCCTAAAATAAAAAATTTCTAGGCTCTGACAGGGCACATTTCAGAGAATTTCCCTTTAAGACTCATAACAATGTCCCCTGATTAAGATACATATTTTTTATTGGAATTTTTGTCATTGATCCCCCAGTAGTATCTCACTGTCCATGTTGTGGGACTATTTGTGCACTTCTACTAAGTATTTGGGGGCTGCAAATATGTGCTGAAGGTTTTTCAGGTTCGCTTGCCATTAAAGTGAATGGGGCGCTCCGTGAACTTGCGGTTTGCGAACATTTGATTGTGAACCGTCCCGGCCGATGTTCGTCCATCACTAACCCTGTACGCATGTACTATGCCAGGATTAGCTGAGCGGAGTGGGTGCCTGCTCCGATAAGCTAAGAGAGCTGCATGTCAGGTCTTAGCTTAGCGGAGCAGGCAGAAGCAGGAGCCCGCTCTGCTCAGCTAGTTAGTAATCCTCCAGGGGGCATGGGCAGGAGCAGCAATATGCGCTTCTGCCAGTACTCCCTGCACTGCTGCTGCCAATTCATAAATTTCACACTCCGTACTCCGTACACTGAGCTGTCAGTGTGTATGGAGAACTGAGTTTTAAACACAGAGGGAATGGAGCGCTTTAGGGAAGTAAAAGTATAGTAAAAATACAAAATTGATTAATAAAGTAAATTAGAAATTGTTTTAGGTTTAGTTACTCTTTAAGAAATTCACTCATCTTTAATGTGCATTTATCACTACATTACAATTTTTTGGAATGTGCTTGCAACTTGTTTATCTGGCATTTAGGGGACATCAACCCCCTTTTCCTAATAGCACCTTCCCAACACTCACAGAGTGCTCACCCGCATTGATCTTGGTTACTTTTTTATGATATGCTTTACGATAAGGAAGTTGGGATCATGTTACTAGAGGGATGCCATGGGGGGTCAGAATTGGAACCTGTTTCATGTACAGTATTTTCATTATGTTTATTAAATATATAACCAAACTGTGTGAGGTTGTTAACTCTATAGTGGTATATTGCAGAGGAATTTGGAAGAGTTACAGTGCCTTGCAAAAGTATTCACCCCCCTAATTTTTTTTCGTGTTTTGTTACATTACAGACTTAAGTTCAATGTTTTGTAAATCAGAATTTTATGTGATGGATCAGAAAACAATAGTCTTAGTTGGTGAAGTGAAATAAGAAAAATATATAAAACTATATAAATAAATAAAACTATATATATATATATATATATATATATATAAATAAAACTATCTTTAGAAATATAAAACAGAAAATTGACATGTGCGTATGTATACACCCCCTTTGTTAGGAAGTCCATAAAAAGCTCTGGTGCAACCAATAACCTTCAGAAGTCACATAATTAGTGAAATGATGTCCACCTGTGTGCAATCTAAGTGTCACATGATCTGTCATTACATATACACACCTTTTTTGAAAGGCCCTAGAGGCTGCAACACCTAAGCAAGAGGCATCACTAACCAAACACTGCCATGAAGACCAAGGAACTCTCCAAACAAGTAAGGGACAATGTTGTTGAGAAGTACAAGTCAGGGTTAGGTTATAAAGAAATATCCAAATCTTTGATGATCCCCAGGAGCACCATCAAATCTATTATAACCGAATGGAAAGAACATGGCACAACAGCAAACCAGCCAAGAGACGGCCGTCCACCAAAACTCACAGACCGGGCAAAGAGGGCATTAATCAGAGAGGCAGTACAGAGACCTAAGGTAACCCTGGAGGAGCTGCAGAGTTCCACAGCAGAGGCTCAAGTATCTGTACATAGGACGACTATAAGCCGTACGCTCCATAGAGTTGGGCTTTATGGCAGAGTGGCCAGAAGAAAGCCATTACTTTCAGCAAAAAACAATAAGGCACGTTGTGAGTTTGCGAAAAGGCATGTGGGAGACTCCCAAAATGTATGGAGGAAGGTGCTCTGGTCTGATGAGACTAAAATTGAACTTTTCGGCCATCAAAGAAAACACTATGTCTGGAGCAAACCCAACACATCACATCACCCAAAGAACACTATCCCTTTCAGCAGCTGGGACTGGGAAACTGGTCAGAGTTGAGGGAAAGATGGATGGTGCTAAATACAGGGATATTCTTGAGCAAAACCTGTACCACTCTGTGCGTGATTTGAGGCTAGGACGGAGGTTCACCTTCCAGCAGGACAATGACCCCAAACACACTGCTAAGGCAACACTTGAGTGGTTTAAAGGGAAACATGTAAATGTGTTGGAATGGCCTAATCCAGGGATGCCCAACCTGCGGCCCTCCAGCTGTTTGCAAAACTACAACTCCCAGCATGCCCGGACAGCCTACACCTATCAGCTGTCAGCAGGGCATGATGGGAGTTGTAGTTTTACAACAGCTGGAGGGCCACAGGTTGAGCATCCCTGGCCTAGTCAAAGCCCAGATCTCAATCCAATAGAAAATCTGTGGTCAGACTTAACGATTGCTGTTCACAAGCGCAAACCGTGCAACTTGAAGGAGCTGGAGCAGTTTTGCAAGGAGGAATGGGCAAAACTCCCAGTGGTAAGATGTGGCAAGCTCATAGAGACTTATCCAAAGCGACTTGGAGCTGTGATTGATGTGAAAGGTGGGTCTACAAAGTATTGACTTTAGGGGGGTGAATAGTTATGCACATTTACTTTTTCTGTTATTTTGTCCTATTTGTTGATTGCTTGACAATAAAAAAAAAAACATCTTCAAAGTTGTGGGCATGTTCTGTAAATGAAATTATGCAAATCCTCAAACAATCCATGTTAATTCCCGGATGTGAGGCACCAAAACACGAAAAAAGTCAAGGGGGTGAATACTTTTGAAAGGTACTTATATATTGGTGAGTAGTGATTGTTCGTCACCATAAAGAAGGGATGATTGGTGTATGCACCTTGGATCAATTGTTGGGTATGAACAGTTTATTCCCAATAATAGCCTGTGCATCAGCCCATGTTAAAGGTACCTTACATATTGCATATACTATATATTACATATTTAAAGGGGTTTTCTGGGACTGTAATATTGATGACCTATCCTTAGGACAGGTCATCAATGTCAGATTGGTGGGCATCTAACTACCAACAGCCCCAATCAGATGCTTAAATCCTCCGCTCCAGTAGAGATCCCAGAACAGAACCATTCAATGGATAGTGGCCATAAATTTAAGTGAATGGGAGCAGTACTGGCGCACGACTCATTGCCATTATCCAATGTATGGAGCTGTGGTATTCTGGTAGAAGCCCATTCAAGCAGCTCAGCGGCGGGGGTGCAGGAAGTTAGACTCCCACTGATATATTTATGACCTGTCTGAAGGACAGTTCAGCAATATTACAGTCCTGAAAACCTCTTTAACAGAAAAAGACATGAGACATGGTAGCTGAACTGTGGCAACCAATGTCAGGCAGCTGCTGCCAATCCAAATAAGAACACAGGATTATGAAAGATGGCTTAGATACACATCATGGAATCATAGTTTTCACTAATTTTATATAACTTAATAATCAGACCACATGTGGAATATTGTGTCCAGTTGCTGGAGGGTTGTCCCATGAAAAATATTCTATTTTTTCAAACCAACACCTAAATCTGAAAACTTTTGTAACTGCATGTAATTGAAATGTATTACAGCCACTGTTGTTGAGTTACTCAATTAACTTTACCTTTATAGTGCCACCTTCTGTTTGTTCTTTTCATTTTTTTATCCATCCACCTCAGTAACATTGCTTAGGTGGCCGCACATGCTCAGTCCCAACTTTCAACTGCCAAGAACAGCATCTACAGTTAGAAGCTTTGTCAGTTACAGGGAGAAAGCTGCAGTAGAAAAGACCCCCCCCCCCTCTGAGATGTGATAGGGAGAGCTACAGCAGAAAGGTCACACCCCCTGAACTGTGATAGGGAGAGAGCTGCAGAAGGAAAGATACACACCCTGAGCTGTTACAGGGAGAGAGCTGCAGGAGAAAGGACATGCCCCATAGCTGCCAGCTTGATATAAATCAAGCTTTGGTAGAAAGAGATTGTCATGTATTGTACGATGTCTGATTTTCAGAAAAGGAAACTTAGTATCCACATTTATGAGATGCTTTCTAGTATTTAGGGCTTTTGCCCTGAAAACATCTGTGGCAATGTCTCATGTCTTCTGTCTGGTATTGCTGACATTTGACTTTCAGCTGGACTTCTTTCCTTGCTTTGACCTTTCCTTTGCCTAGTGGTTCTTGTGGTGCATTTGCCACCCATAAGAGGCTACTCCGGGGCCACTACCGGGGCAGTAAAGACCATCTTTTCATGAGGGAGATAAGGACAAGGGTTCTCTTAAGGCCCCTTTACACAGGCTGAGAATGGCCAGAAAATGGTTAACAAGTGTTCATAGGAACGCTCATTAGCAATAATCTGCCGGTGTAAATGCCATGACAATTTGCGGGGAATCTGCAACTTTTCCTCGGTCACGCAAGGTCTAAAAAGGGGGTGTGATGTGGGCATGGAATGGGGTGGGCCAGTTGGTCCGTCTCATTTATCATTTTCTACGCCTGTTTTAGGCGTAGAAAATTATCTAAATCTATGCCAGCAAGGGAGATGGCGTAGAATTAGACAGGTGGATCCACTGCCAGTGCGGGGCCTTATTAAGACCGGCATCTAAAATGCCAGTCTTAATAAATGTGTCCCAAAATATTTAGCCTTACAGAATTGCCATCTAAGGTCTTGTTGTTCATTTGCCTTATTATATATATATATATATATATATATATATATACAGTGGATATAACACACGGTGTGCTGTCCGCATTTTTTGCGGTCCCATTGAAATGAATGGGTCCGCATCCTATCCGCAAAAAACGGAACGGACACGGAAACAAAATACGGTCGTGTGCATGAGGCCTAAAGGTGGAAAAAGTTCTGAAATGATTTATCTTTGTCTCATTTTTTTACAGCACAGAAACCTGACATTTTAACAGGGGTGTGTAGACTTTATATATCCACCGTATATATATATATATATATATACGGTGGATATAAAAAGTCTACACACCCCTTTTTATATAATGACATTATATACTGCCTAACATTGGGTTGATATAATGATTGTCTTTGTAGACAAAGCCAGAAGGCAGACAGCTTAGGTTTTAGTCATTTAAGAAGCTGAGAATTTCAGACGGGCCAATGTGCGGTAATCCCTGAGGCTTTTTGAGCTATCCATCCCTGAGCACATATCTGTCGTCTTGATCGCTGTTGCCATGTAAAACACTACTAGAAAGTGCACATCTGATTTGCTGGGACAAGACGGAGATGGATAAAATAATAGAGATGCATTCTGTCAGTATGTAGATACCGAGTGTTAGCTGAAACATTAATTATATCATATTATATTTTATGTCTTATATTGTATTACCTTTTTAGGATAAAAAACTATTTATATTAAAGATGTATGAGAAAAATAAATACTGACCATAATATTATTATTACCGACACCTTATATAATGTAGGTCTCGCCAGTAAAACAGCTCTGATCTGTAGCAGCACAGGCGCCACAAGATCTCTGAAGGTGTCCTGGGGTATCTGGTACTAAGACATTAGCAGCAGATCCTTAAAGTTGAGAGGTGTCTTATATTCTTTGTCATATCCCTGAGACCGTTCCTGGACAATTTTTGCATTGTGACATCCGCTATCTTGCTGATATTGCCACTGTAACTAGGGACCAATGAGCAACCTTTATTTACTGAAACCATAATGCCCTGTTAAAGACTATGGACACCTTTTGGGCTTTTTTTTTTTATTATTGTATTGTATTTATTTTTGGCTAAAAAGCATTTTCCAATTGGTTGTTATAAAAAAATTTCAACTGTTTAACCCCTTCTACCTCTGAGTTTTTTTGTTTTTGCGTTTTTGTTTTGCGATCCCTGCCTTCCCAGAGCCATAACTTTTTTATTTCTCTATTCACGTAGCCGTATGAGGGCTTGTTTTTGTGAGACAAGTTGTACTTTCCAACGCCACCATTTAATATTGCATATGATGTAGTGGGGAGCGGGAAAAAAATTCCAAATGGGGTGAAATTTGCAGGAAAAAAAAAAAGCAATTCCACCACAGTTTTATGTTTTTTTTTATTTACGAAGTTTAATGTGTGATAAAACTGAGCAGTTACTTTCATTTTACAGGTCAGTACAAATCCGGTGATACCTTATATGTATAGTTTTTCTTGCATTTTGATAGTGATAAAATAATAAAAAAGTTGGATAAAATCTGTTTTATTTTTTTGTCGCCATATTGTGACCCCATAACTTTTTTGTAATTATGTGTACGGAGCGGTATGACGGCTAATTTTTTGCGGGGGCAATCTGTACTATTCATTGATACCATTCTCGGGTGTGTATGACTTTTTGATCACTTTTGATTACATTTTTTTGTAGAAAATGAAGTGACCAAAAACGTCAAATAGACCATTTTGACGCTTTTTTCCGTTTCACTGTTTGCCAAATAGGGAAGATATTTTTATACTATGGGCGTTTTCGCACATGGCAATGCCCATGATGTGTACTTTTTAATTTTTTTAGTTCTTTCATTTTTATTTTGGGGAAATGAAAATTATTTTTTCTATTGTTTATTTTTTATTTTGTTTATTTTTTTAAAACTTTGTTTACTTTTTTTTTAACCCTTTTTTATAATTCCCATAGGGAACTATAACAAGCAATCATTAGATTGCTATTCTCATATAACCCAATGCACTAGCACTGGAGTCTATGAGAAAATTACTAGTTTCCTATGGAGCCCTATTACAGGCAAGAAAATACTATGCAGCAACCTCTTGTCATTCACAAAGACAGGGCTGCTGCACACAAGCTCCGACTCCTCTAATCGATGCGCAGGGGAGCCGGTGCATCACTGGAATCGTTTGCGGACATTAGCCACAGGTTTCTGCTGTAGGAAACAGCAGGCACCCCGCAGCTATGGTGCCCACTCCGCTCAGGAGCAGGCGCCATCTTGAAAGGGAAGGGGTTAAGGGAGCTTGTCACCATGAAAATGCAATATATTCTGAAGGCAGCACATTAAAGAGAAGGAGGGGCTGAGCACAATGATATATCATTTTATAGGAAAAGACTCAGTAAGACTTGTCATTTATTCACTTAAATTCCTGCTCATTCTGGGCTTTAAAGTCCAGGAAGTGGTCCTATCCTGTCCTCTATGACTGTCTATACAGAAAGAGCTGCCAATCACTAATAGGACCGCTTCCCTGACTTCAGAGATAGCTGTCAATCATTGATAGCACCGCCTCCTGGACTTCCAAAGCCCAGAATGAGCAGGAATTTAAATGAATAAATGACAAGTTATGCTGATCTTTTCCCATAAAACTATATATCAATCTGCTCAGCTCCTCCTGCTCTATAACATGTTGCCTACAGGCCAGACACCATGTTCAATGTGACAGGTTCCCTTTAAGGCTAAAATTTGTTATGTCACTAAAGGGTTAAAATAATTTTAGTCGCCTTAGTTGTGTGCTAACTATACTTACTTCAGACATAAATTCAAAGTCTACCATAAAAAATTGACATTTTCAGGAGTGTTTTTATTTTATTTTAATGTGACTGTTGGTGGGGGCGGGGGGTTAAATGGGTGTTTATGAGCTGTCATGACAGCAGAGATAAGCCTATGGTGGGGCTTATATCCCAATTATGGAGGTTTAGTGACATTCTAGTAATGAATCTGCCGTTACCATTTTACTTCATGTTCAGAGGTCTGCCTCATATGAATATTTTCCGGTTTGCAGAGCTCTGCTGCGTACAGTGAGCACATGTCCACTCAGATGACCTTTGCTTCTACCTCATGCAAACATTTCTCCTGTTTGGCTCTAGCTGTCCTTGGACACTATGTCCCTGTATAGCAATATCAATGGAGATGTTTTCCAGCTCATTTAAAAGAATCGTATGCTTTTCTAAGTATCAGCATATCATCCATTTTATTTAATGGGGGAGGATGTTGGCATTGTTTAAACCTCTTTTTTATTGTTATTTCTGGAGTGTAATAATATTACAGGCTATAGCTACTAGAGAGGGGTCGTTGATCCAGGGAGTTATTCTGATTGCCGGATTGGAGTCGGGAAGGAATTTTTTATTCCCCTAAAGTGGGGAAAATTGGCTTCTACCTCACAGGGTTTTTTTTTTTTTTGCCTTCCTCTGGATCAACTTGCAGGATAACAGTCCGACCTGGATGGACAGATGTCTTTTTTCGGCCTTATGTACTATGTTACTATGTTACTATGTATATTGTATTGTACTACTGCAATGCGTGACCCTGCAGTATAAGTAAGGAGATGGAGCTCCGCACTCTGTTGTAGCTGGTGCCCGCAAAGACTAAATAGTCGTAATCAATAATGTGGAAATTGCGGCACACAGGATATTTGCTTTCAATTTTGGTTATTTGTTCATGCAATATTATGGTTCAATCTGTTTATTGGACAGATTATAAAGGCAAAATGACTATATAACATGACCCATAAAATTCTCAAATTACAGGCATAGAAGATAATAACATAACTTGTGGGGTTATCAAGACAAGACAGACAAGACAGACGAGTGGGAGAGACAGGAAGGAAGGGGAGACAGAAGACATAGGCCAGAGGGCAAGGGTGAGGGGGAGAGGGGAGCACAGAATGCAAGAGGCGTACCAAAGCCTAATCCGCTAGACGGGGAGAAGCATCGTCTGCCAAACAGGTTAAGAACTGAGGAGAGCCTCTGAATTGCAGCCATGGCTCCCAAGTCTGAGCGTGGATGGACATCTGGTTATGGGACTCTGCTCCCAATTCTTCCATGAGTACCAGGGTGTCTAGTGCCGTCGAGCAAGTGATTCTCCTCAAACTATCAGTGGATTTCCAGTTACGAGGAATTATTTGTCTCATGGATTGGATAATGGTCCGAAGGGCACCTCTTTTGACCTGCCGGATACGGCCTGGATATATAGATAAGAGCCCGAGTAGAGGAGAGGGTGATACAGTCGACCGGTATAGAACATTATAGAGAGCGAATATCGCTAGTCATAAAGAATGAACTCCAGAGCAATCCCACCAGATATGTAGCATTGTCCCAGACCCGGAGCGGCATCGCCAACATGTGTCAGGGACAGAAGGATAAAATCGAGGTAACTTTACCGGAGTTCTGTACCATCGTGTAAGAATTTTATAGTTCAATTCCCGTAGGCGACAGGAAACTGTTGATTTATGAGTAAACAGAAGAGACCTATCCCATTGGTCTGCGGGAATGGTAACTGCCAATTCCCTTTCCCATTCAGAGGTAAACCCCACAGCATTCAATTGCTCTCGTGTGGAGCCATCCCCAATCTCACCCGCGACCAGAAGACCATAAACCAAAGAGATAGTGTGACCAGGGCACGCAGAAGCCACACACAGCTTTTCAAAGGCCGTCAGAGGGCCGGATAATGACTGTTCAGGAGCCAGGGACCTCAGGAAGCTACGGAGCTGAAAATAATGCATCCAGCGTCCCGGGGAGTGGGGGAACACATGAGAAAGGGAGTTGAGAGGACGGAGGCCCGAGTCAGAAATAAGGTCTCGTATGGTTATCGGATGGGGACAAGATACTGTAAAAGCTGGGAGGTTTTTAAGAGACATAGGGAAGTTCGGGAGACTGGAATGTATCGTAAGCGGGCCCGGCGAAGTGATGAGCGCAGTTTTAGAGGCAAATTTACTCCAAGCGGAAGCTAAAATTCGTTGTAGCGGGGACTTAATGAGTGAGGGGATTTGAGGCCGGCAAGAGGGGGGAGACCAAAAAATGCCAGTCACTAAGTGGGGTTCTAGGGTGTGTTCAATATCCACCCACAGTTTCGAATCCCGGTTATGAAAGAGGTCGAGAACACAGCTTGCCACTACAGCTCAATAGTAAGAGAGCAAGTTGGGTAAGCCAGCCCCCCCTAGACGCTTCGGTCGGGACAAGGTGGCACAGCTTATTCTCGCTCTAGAGCCACTCCATACGAAGCGTAAAACCAGCTTCCGAAGCTGTGTTTGTTCATGCAATATTATACAAAACTCATGATCCAGTTACATTGTAAGCTCAGTTAGACAACCACTCAATTAGGGACTACACACTTCACTCCTATCTTCACTTCTAGTGTATATAATTACCACTATTTGTTTTACCAATATGCTGTACTTTCACAACTATTTTCTAGAAATTTATTTTGCGATCTTTTCTACCATGTCAGTCTGGTTACATCATTAATGGGACCTATGTTATTATATCACAGATAATAAGACCACTGAAGAAGGTCCGCCAGGACCGAAATGTCCGGTCATCATCATTATCAAAGAGTGGTTGTCTAACTGAGCTTACAATGTAACTGGATCATGAGTTTTGTATGATATCGCATGAATAAATAACCAAAATTGCAAGCAAATATCCTGTGTGCCGCAATTAACACATTATTGACCCTGCAGTATGTGATATGTATTATAAACAAGTATTTTTTATTATAATAGGTGATATAGGATTCTGGCTCAGTCTGGGCAATATTTCTATATTATCTAGCGTTCTGTGTTCTGTGAATCCTATTTTTATTACTACATCACAGAGATGTTACAAAAATTGGGTTATCTGGTTCACTGTTTTTTCACACAATTTTATTTTATTTCATTTTATTAGCAAATTTCTAAATCACTTCATTTAAAAAATCTGCCTGCATCAACCTGAAAAAAGTTGTAAAGTCATGGCCATTAGGGGTCTCACTTCCACCTAATTTGCAGTCACCTGCCTGTTGTCAGGCAAGATCCGTCCCTGGAAGCAGAGACTCAGAAGACGGCTGAGAGTAAGTGTAGAGCATGTCAGAGCTAGCTGAGAGCCTGAGCCTGATAGAAGAACTGCTTCTACACAGCTTCTGAACGTCACAGGAGACTCCTGTGTGTCTGTAAGTGTGATTTATCCCTCCTTATATGTTCTGTGAGCTCCGGAGCTGAAAATAAACATAGTGGGAAGTAAGGGAAGGGATGTCACAGCAGTACAGTGCTGACAGAAGGGAGACACCCTCTGCTTCTGAGTGAAATGCATCTAGCTGTGCAGATGAAACAGGAAATAATATGACTGAAAACATTGCAGAGGCCCAAGCATAACTGTTCCTTCACAGTTATAGTTGTACAAAGAAGCACAGCCATTATGCAACTTTTTTGAAAAATCAGCTACACTTTAAATCTGATGGCCTCTGTTTAGGGTCTGACATTTAGCATATCCAATAATCAGAGATGAACCATGGACCCTGGCAGGGGTCTTGAGAGTTGAACCCCCACCAATCTCATATTATAAGATAGATAATCAGTTTTAAAGAACCAGGTAATCCCTTTAAATACCACAGATTTGTTGAAATTTCTGCATCTGTCTCATTCATCTGGAAGGGGCTTGCAGAAATCCATACACTTGCTGCAGGTAATATAGCATTTGGGGGCTCCTTGTTTGGTCTATAGCTACCTCCCCTGACACCACATGGCATGTTTATTTCAAAGGGGAAGCGGGGAATAAGGCGTGCCCATACAATTCTAACAGCCCCTTATTCCCTGTAGAAATAAGGGATGTTGAAATCCAACATGTCCGATCGTTCTTTCCTCCTCCAGTGGGCATCCTAGAGGCTCCCACCTGAGATCATAATCTGATTCCGCTATTAGGGCCGTTGCACACGACCGTATGCCCTCCGAGATATACGGTCCGTGAGCGGGCCATATGTCCCGCAGCGGCATACATCGTGCGCACAGGACCATATATCTCAGAGGGCATACGGTCGTGTGCATGAGCCCTTAATGGGAGTTAAGACAATTTTGATCTAATATATATGAACAGCTTTATTTGTTGCACTCTTAGGCTGGGTTCACACGGGCATCACGTTTTGGCTCAGGATGCGTCCCGGGTGCATTGTGGCAAACCCGCGCGAGTAGGTACGCAATTTCAGTCAGTTTTGACTGCGATTGCATTCCGTTGTTCAGTTTTTATCGCGCAGGTGCAATGCGTTTTGCACGCGCATGATAAAAAACTGAATGTGGTACCCAGACCCGAACTTCGTCACTGAAGTTCAGGTTTGGGTTCAAGGTTGTGTAGATGTTATTATTTTCCCTTATAACATGGTTATAAGGGAAAATAATAGCATTCTTTAATACAGAATGCTTAGTAGAAGGTCAATTGAGGGTTAATATTTTTTATTTTTTATTAACTCACCTCCTCCAATTGATCGCGTAGCTGCCGGTCTCCTGTTCTTTCTTCAGGACCTGTCAAAGGAAGTGTGGTGACGTCACTGAGCTCATCACATGGTCCATCACCATGGTGATGTCACCACAGATCCTTTGACAGGTCCTGAAGAAAGAACAGGAGACCGGCAGCTACGCGATCAATTGGAGGAGGTGAGTTAATAAAAAATAAAAAATATTAACCCTCAATTGACCTTCTACTAAGCATTCTGTATTAAAGAAAGCTATTATTTTTCCTTATAACCATGATATAAGGGAAAATAATACAGTGAATAGACTTTCATCTTAGCAACCATGAGTGAAAATCACACTGCATCCACACTTGCTTGCGGATGCTTGCGAATTTCACGCAGCCCCGTTCACTTATATGGGGTGGACTTTGTGAAAGGGTGGTGCCTAAGATGAACCATTTTGCATCATGAGCCACAATTTTGACGAAAAAAATCTGTCTAAGGCCCCATTCACATGTCCGCAATCTCATCAGCATCCGCATTTGCGGAGCGCGGCCCCGATCTTCAGGTCCGCAGCTCCGCAAAAGATAGAACATGTCCTATTCTTGTCCGCAGCTTGCGGACAAGAATAGGCATTTCTATAGGGGTGCCGGGCGGGTGTGTTGCGGAACCGCAATTTGCGGGTCCGCAACACACCACGGACGTGTGAATGGAGCCTAAGGTCCATTCACACGTCCGCAATTTTGTTCCGCATTTTGCGGAACGGAATTGCTGACCCATTCATTTCTATGGGGCTGCACGATGTGCGGCCCGGCTCCGGAAATGCGAATCCGCACTTCCGGGTCTGCTGTTCCGTTGCCTAAAAAATAGAACATGTCCTATTCTTGTCCGCAATTGCGGACAAGAATAGGCATATTCTATTAGTGCCGGCAATCTGAGGTCCGCAAAATGCGGAATGCACATTGCCGCTGTCTGTGTCCGTGGATCCGCAAAACACGTTACGGACATGTGAATGGAGCCTAAGGGCTCATGCACACGAATGTATTTTATTTCCGCGTCTGTTCCATTTTTTTTTGCGGACCATATGCGGAACCATACATTTCAATGGGTCCACAAGAAAACGCAAGTTACTCCGTGTGCATTCCATTTCCGTATGTCCGTATTTCCGTTCCGCAAAAATATAGAACATGTCCTATTATTGTCTGCATCACGGACAAGGATAGGACTGTTCTATTTGGGGCCAGCTGTTCCGTTCCGCAAAATACAAAATGCACACGGACGTCATCCGTGTTTTTTGCGGACCGCAAAATACAAAATACATATGGTCATGTGCATAAGCCCTAAAAGTAAGTCAACCAATAGTTAGGGCATCAGGGCATGGGATCGCGCAGTAAAATAGAGGGTACCGCACACGCGTGAGACTTCAGAAAGCGAAGCCGAATTGCGGGCTGTCACTCAAAGACAAGAGGGGGCGTGGTTACCTTGACTTGAAGCAAGGAGGCCGCTGCCCCTTGACTTCAAGCTGACATGTAAATTAGCGCGGACGGAGGATAAAGGATTGTTTTCTGACCTTATGCAGCATCGGACTGCAGGATGAAAAGTATGATTAGTATCACACTGCGGGCTACCCTGAGGTACTGCTGGCGGGTTTACATGCATTTAGGAGGTGACAGGTTCCCTTTAATATGGAGCCAGAGAAAATTGTCTATGCCTGCAGCACATTTATCATCCAGCCTGGGCCCCTGTGATGAATCTGGTGCGGGTCTAGACATCAATAGGATTAATGGGCCAATGTTTTGTTCAGGTATTTCTGCATTTTTTGGGAAGCAGTGGCTAGCAGTGATGGCCTGTTCGCCCGCGAACACATGCGGGCTGGCATCTTGACTCACCCGTCCGGCGATGCACAGGTAAGCCCTTACCTGTGCCTGTGCCGGGAGTCGGTCTGAAACAAATGCGGTCACCGGGAGCAGGCAGTTCCGAGAACAGCTGCCGGGGGCCTTCATCGGGCTGTTCTCGGAACTGCCTGCTCCATGTGACCGCATTTGTTTCAGACCGGGCTTACCTGTGCCTCGCCGGACTTGTGAGTTAAGATGGCAGCTCGCATGTGTTCGCTGGTGAACTGGCCATCACTGGTGGCCAGATATTAGCTGAGTAATGGATTTTCACTACAGAAATACTAGAAATTATGAATGAATTGCCAGCAGTCTGCAATTAAGGTTCATCTGGTTGTTAACAGTTGGGGGGGTGTCCCTACACAGTCTGGGACATGGCCGTATTGCTGCCCCCAAACAGATGCGCACCCATTCACTTGAATGGGTTCACAATCTGGAGCTGCGGTGCAGGTTATATTTTTTTGCAGTGCGGACAGATCACAGACCCCTTCAAGTTGAATAGGTCTTGATCCGTACCAGCCGCCGGGCTCACGTTGCCCGTGCATTGGGGACCAACGGCTGTGTGCATAAGGCCTGACAGTGACAACTGGTAACAGCCAGCTGGACCTATATTGCTGACTGCTGGCAATTCATTCATAATCTTCTAGTAGGAATAATATATGAATGGCACAAAATAGATGCTCCAGAATTGTCATTACATGGGGCATGCAAGTAGTTACTATAATGTAGATGTCAGGAGGGGAGACAGGACCCCTTTAATCTGTACAGAGACTACAAATATTAAATTGTAACTTTCATGCTCATTAATATATCGTCACACTCCAGGACACGGGCAGCTGTCACCCCGGGGTGTTTATACAGCTGCTTGCTTCTCTAATATAACAATTTCTGTAATAGGGCTCATATGTGATAGTTTATACCGTATTACATCTTGCAGGCTACAGTAGGTGCCCGGCTTGTTAGACTTTAGGGTACTTTCACACTTGTGTTAAACATTTCCGGTATTGAGTTCTGTCCTAGGGGCTCAATACCATAAACACACTGATCAGTTTTATCCTAATGCATTCTGAATGGAGAGCAATCCGTTCAGGATGCATCAGGATGTCTTCAGTTCAGTCACTGTACGGTTTTTAGACGGAGAAAATACCGCAGCATGCTGTATTTGTATTTTCTTTGTCCAAAATTCTGGAACACTTGCCGGACTGTCGGACCCGGCATTATTTTACATTATAATGCATTAATGCCAGATCCGGCCCAGGTGTTCTGGAAAAACGGATTTGGTTTTGCGGTCTGCTCATGCGCAGACCTCAAAAAATGTGAGAAAGATAAATACCAGATCCGTTTTTCCGGATGACAACCGGAGAGAGACGGATCCGGATCCACAATGCATCTGTGAGACGGATCCGTCTACAAATGGTATCCGTTTCCATACAGATTGCCGGATCCATGGACGGAACTGCCTGCCGGAATCCAGCAACGCAAGTGTGAAAGTGCCCTTACAGTACAGTTCTCAGGGTTGTGTCTTATAACGAGCCATGCATCTGTGTGTCTATCACGTGACCAGGAAGAAACCAATGAACTATTCAATTTATGCAAGCAGAGATCTTAAGAACATTGAGAAGGAGATACAAAATTATATTAGTAAGCTGCAGAATTAAAAAAATGCACTTAATGCTCTTTATTGGCTGTAAGTGGAGGCAAATATTCAAATGAAACGGCAGCAACCTCCAGTGCATTCAGTGTTACTTTAGTTTATGGCTTTGTTCAGCGGACTCTAAAGCTGGCTATATACTTTAGATAGCTGACAGCAATTCCTTCCCCCAAATATACATGAATGCTTGGCTTGGCTGAGCATGCATGTGTTCTGAATGGGGAAAGGGGAGTAAGGCGCTGCCAGACACCTCTGGGGGCTTATCCGCCATGAGAACAAAAGGATTGGGCAGATTGAAATCCAAAATCTCTGTCTTTTTTCCAACATCTGCCATTGGAGGAAAATCGGGACATCCCCATAGACATTAGATTGTTGCCCAATTACACTGGATAGGTCCTCAGTATCGGTGGAGATCTGAGACCCAGGACCCCGGCCAATCAGCTGTTTGAGCGCCACTTCCTTCTCCGTGCTCACCAAGGACAGCGTGGTACATTGTATAGCGGCTGTGCTTGGTATCGCAGCTCAGATCCATTCACTTCTATGCGGCTGAGCTGCGCCTTGGCCACGTGACTGATGAACGTGTCATCAAGGCTGTGGCGCTACTGCGAGCACTGATGCCTTCTCAAACAGCTGATCCGTGGGTGTCCTGGGTGTCGGATCCCACCCAATCAGAAACTGATGACCTACCCAGAGGATAGTTCTTCTGCTGTAAACACTTGAAAAACCCTTTTAAGGGTGCATTCACATGGCCATATGTATTTTACGGTCCACAAAACACAGATCCGCAAAAAATACGGATGACATCCGTGTGACGTCCGTGTTGCATATGTTTTTTTTTTTTGCTGATCCATTGTAACAATGTCTTTACTTGTCCGCAAAACGGAATTGACATACGGATGCGGACTGCATACGGTGTGCTGTCCGCATTTTTTGCAGACCCATTGAGATGAATGGGTCTGCATCCTATCTGCAAAAAAATGCAGAATGGATGCGGACCAAACATACGGTCGTATGAATGGGGCCTTAGGGCGCAGAATGGGTGAATTCAGAGGTGGCTCTTCCATTAGGCCACTTAGGCCACCGCCTAAGGCCTCGCGCTGGTGGGGGCCTCGCTCTGGCTCCCACCAGCACCTGACACCGCCGCAATTTAATTGTCTGCTTCTCCGGACCTAGTTCTAGATTAACTTAAGACGAGCCGCCGCGGCAAGGCCGCTCAAGCCCCTCTGCTCTCTGCCTCTTTAAGAGAGCAGAGGCTGCTGGGGCTCAGAGCGTGCCGCCGCACAGGCACGTCTCTAAATGCAACGGCAGACCCGCCCTGCCCTCAGAGTGATGCACAGGCAGGGAGAGAAGGAGCGCCAGCCGCCAGGTTCCTGCTCACCTCACCGGCTGTGTCTGTTGTCCGGTGACCTGACCTGACCATTCTGGCTGCCGCCAGCACCGCCCTGAAGACAGTGTCAGTGGTGGTGGACTGTCACTGTGGAGTGTGGACTGGTGCCACTGAACCGAAGAAGAATCCTCCAAGGTGTTCAGGTGTGTGTCCTTGTCCTGCTGGCTGCTGTACCCCCCCTCCGAGTCCCCCCTCCCTGGCAGTGTGGGGGGAAAATTACTTAATGGGGGCAGTGTGGGGGGCAAATTACTTAATGGGTGCAGTGTGGGGGGCAAATTACTTAATGGGTGCAGTGTGGGGGGCAAATTACTTAATAGGTGCAGTGTGGGGGGCAAATTACTTAATGGGGGCAGTGTGGGGGGAAATTACTTAATGGGGCAGTGTGGGGGGCAAATTACTTAATGGGGCAGTGTGGGGGGCAAATTACTTAATGGGGGCAGTGTGGGGGGCAAATTACTTAATGGGGCAGTGTGGGGGGCAAATTACTTAATGGGGGCAGTGTGGGGGCAAATTACTTAATGGGGCAGTGTGGGGGGCAAATTACTTAATGGGGCAGTGTGGGGGGCAAATTACTTAATGGGGCAGTGTGGGGGCAAATTACTTAATGGGGGCAGTGTGGGGGCAAATTACTTAATGGGGGCAGTGTGGGGGGCAAATTACTTAATGGGGGCAGTGTGGGGGGCAAATTACTTAATGGGGGCAGTGTGGGGGGCAAATTACTTAATGGGGGCAGTGTGGGGGGCATATTACTTAATGGGGCAGTGTGGGGGGCAAATTACTTAATGGGGGCAGTGTGGCGGGAAAATTACATGATGGGGGCAGTGTGGCGGGCAAATTACATGATGGGGCAGTGTGGCGGGCAAATTACATGATGGGGGCAGTGTGGCGGGCAAATTACATGATGGGGGCAGTGTGGCGGGCAAATTACATGATGGGGGCAGTGTGGTGGGCAAATTACATGATGGGGCAGTGTGGCGGGCAAATTACATGATGGGGGCAGTGTGGCGGGCAAATTACATGATGGGGGCAGTGTGGCAGGCAAATTACATGATGGGGGCAGTGTGGCTGGCAAATTACTTGATGGGGCAGTGTGGCGGGCAAATTACTTGATGGGGGCAGTGTGGCGGCCAAATTACATGATGGGGCAGTGTGGCGGGCAAATTACAAGATGGGGCAGTGTGGCGGACAAATTACTTGATGGGGGCAGTGTGGCGGGCAAATTACATGATGGGGGCAGTGTGGCGGACAAATTACTTGATGGGGGCAGTGTGGCAGACAAATTACTCAATGGGGGCAGTGTGGCGGGCAAATTACTTAATGGGGGCAAATTACATAGTGTGGGGCAGATTACATAATGGGGGCATTCTAGAAGGGAATTACTATTGGTGGAGCACCATGAGGAGCACTATTACTTTGGGGGCACTATTATTTCTTCAGGATAGTATTTGGGCGTATTGGGGGGCACAGCGAGCAGCAGGATAGCACTGTGGGGACTCCAGGTTGGGGGATGATGATAGAAATGTGAGGACACTAAGATGTCTGTGTGTCACACTCTGCAGAGACGAGGCAGCTGAGAGAAGTGTCCGGACTGAATGGAGAAGATGATGACAGAGAAGATCTACATCCGAGGAGATGTCACCTGGAGGCCCTGGATGTGACAGGTATGTGCTGCTGTATAGCAAGTACAGCAAAATGCGGTGTGTGGGGGGAGGGTCGATTTAGAGAACTGGGCCATGGTTAATGCAAAGTGTTAATATGCACTGTGAATATAAGCCCTGTACTGTGTTGTCACTGTGCATATTAACCCTTTACTGTGATGTCACTGCATATTAAAGGGGTACTTCGGGATAGGAAAATAAATCCACTATCCAAAGGATAGGAGATAAGTGTCTGATCCGGGGGGTCTGGCCGTTGGGATCCCCCACGATCTCCTGTATGGTACTCCGGATCTCCTTGTGCCCGGAGCGGTGGTCAACACTCCCCCTCCATGTATCTATGGGAGAGCCGCAGATTCAGCACTTGTGTACCTCCGAGTCTTCCATAGAGATGCATGGAGGGGGTAGTGTTGACCACACCACCGCTCCGTGCGGTGGTTGCCACAGCTTATTTCTTGAGGACTGAGATGGGGCGACGTACGGGAGATCACGGGCATCCCAACGATCTTCGTGGGGGCCTCATGTTTAGGTTTCGCCTAAGGCCTCACAAAGTCTAGAGCCGCCTCTGGCCGTGAATTTACTTTTTTTTATTTTTATTTCCAGTCGACATCCACAAATGTATTTACCCCGTGATCACTACATTATCCTATATATCTCCAGTTATATATCTAGGAATTACATCAACACCATTTTATACATTTCAATATATACTATTAATTTCAAAAACTTTATAAAAATGCAGCAAAGGAAACCAATTTAACCACCAAAAAATAAAACCTAAGCATAGAATGACTGACAGGTATCGGTAGAGCAGGACACAGTGATGAAACCAGAGGAGTCATTAGGAATAATCCAACCTGTTCTCCCTGACAACAAGGTCTGACAGCCCCATAGACAGTACTTTGTCTAATATCTGCGGCCAGCTTAAGTTGTATTATCCACATTTAATCAGAAGGTTTTAGGAAGTATTAAGTGGTCTACAGTCAGATATGTTTGTCACAGAGCTGCATTTTTCATTTGGCCTATCTCATCGTAGATGATGATGTATTGTCAGCAGGCAGATCTACAAAGTTATCAGACGCATTTCCCACAGGGGCTAATTTCATAGGAAACCAATTGACCTACAAATCAAAATCAGAATATAAGAGGAAACGAAGATGCCTGGGAGATGCAGAAGGAAAGAAACTCTGTGCAGAAGTTGCAGTCAAGGTTGTGACTAGTTTTTGCTTCAAAAGGTTTTCTGGGAGTTCATTATTGATGGTCTATCCTCAGGATAGGTCATCAGTATCTGATGGGTGGAGGTCCAACTCTTGGCACCACGCCGATCTGCTGTTTGAATAGGTAGCAGAGCTCTGGTGGCCTCTTCGTCAGCCAGTGATGTCACACGTTTATTGATCACATCAGCTATTTTCAGATCAGTGCCATTCAAGTGGCTGCAATACCAAACACTATCACTATACAATGTACGGCGCTGTGCTTGGTAAGCTGGTTGGAGGCTACAGGGGCCAACAGAGCGCCGCAGCCTCTTTAAACAGCTCATATCTGTGTTGGGAGTCAGGCCCTCACTGATCATATATTGAGATAGGCCATCAATAGGGAATTCTTGGAAATACCCTTTAAGCAAAACTGGAAGATTTTTTTTTTTCTATGAAAGGGAGCAGAAGTATAAGGAAAGCTGTATGCGTCCCCTTTTTGGATCCAATGTTCCAAACAAAACCAACTGAAAAAATAGTGGCATGCTCATTTAGACTTAGGGCTCATTCACACGACTGTATGAATGGGAATGGGTACGGACCAATTCATTTCAATAGGGTGCTGTCCGCATACGTTTCGTTACGCAGCCCTGCAAGAAATATAGAGCATGTCCTATTCTTGTCCGCAATCACCACTGCCTTCTCAAACAGCTAATAGGCTAAATCCAAAGGATAGATCATCAATAGAGATGAGCGAACTTCTGTTTTAAGTTCGGCGTCTAAAGTTCGGCTTCCGGTTAGCGGAGGATCCCGATATGGATTCCGAATTCCGTTGTGGTCCGTGGTAGTGGAATCAATAATGGTCATTATTGATTCCGCTACCACGGACCACAACGGAATTCGGAATCCATATCGGGATCCTCCGCTAACCGGAAGCCGAACTTTAGACGCCGAACTTAAAACAGAAGTTCGCTCATCTCTAATCATCAACAACAAAAAGGTAGAGAACCCCTTTAAAGGGTTTCTATCACTTCGTATGACATAATTAGCTCTCAGACACTAGCGATCCGCTAGTGTCTGCTCTGGCCAACCATCCTAATATAAGTGCTTTTGGGGCAGCCGTTTTGCTAAAAAAATTACTTTTATAAATATGCTAATGAGCCTCTAGGTGCTATGTGGGCGTCATTAGCACCTAGAGGCTCCGTCTACCTTCATACACAGCCACCGCCCAGCGCGTCCCTCCAGCCCGCCCATCTCCTGCTGAATGCGATCCTCCGTGTGACGCAACGGACGAATTCTCGCGCATGCGCCGTGCGCGGCTGTATTCGGCGCATGCGCAGTGAATGTCTGACCGCTTCCCTGCTCAGACATCTCCACTGCGCCTGTTCCTTGGAGCACTATGACGTCATCGGCGCAGGCTCAGTGGAGATGTCTGAGCAGGGAAGCGGTCAGACATTCACTGCGCATGCGTCGAATACAGCCGCGCACGGCGCATGCGCGAGAATTCGTCCGTTGCTTCACACGGAGGATCGCATTCAGCAGGAGATGGGCGGGCTGGAGGGACGCGCTGGGCGGTGGCTGTGTATGAAGGTAGACGGAGCCTCTAGGTGCTAATGACGCCCACATAGCACCTAGAGGCTCATTAGCATATTTATAAAAGTTATTTTTTTAGCAAAACGGCTGCCCCAAAAGCTCTTATATTAGGATGGTTGGCCAGAGCAGACACTAGCGGATCGCTAGTGTCTGAGAGCTAATTATGTCATACGAAGTGATAGAAACCCTTTAAAGGGGTTGGCCACTTTCTGGTTACTGCTGACCAGTGTGTTTGTATCCATTCCACAATTTTGCAGAACAGATGCCGACCCATTCATTTCAATGAGGCCGCAAAAGATGAGGACAGCACACCGTGGGCAAGGGGGCGCGACTTATGAATTGGCCCATGACTACATTAGTAAGTGCCATAAAGTCATTTTACATACTGTGACACTGAGAGGTTTGGTCTGGGAAAACAGGTATTTTCATCCCAGCATGTGCTGCTGGGCTGATTTACAGCCAGGTGAGGTCAAATACCGGACCAGATTTTAGGTGCCGGTCCAGGTTTTGGCAGCAACTGGCTGTCCTTAAAGGGGTTGTCCGAGTTATATTTATTGATGACCTATCCTCAGGATAGGTCATCAATATCAGATCGGCTGGGGTCCGGCACCCGGCACCCCCGACGATCAGCTGTTTGAAGAGGAGGCGTGCGCCGTGCCAGCGCTGCCTCCTCCTTACTGTTTACCTTCTAGCCGTTGCATCTGCAGCGGTGAGCAGGTGTAATTACACCCAAGCCGCCCCATTCATTTCAAGGGGACGGATCGCTTCTATACACTTGTATAGGAGAGATCCGTACCATTGAAATGAATGGGGCGGCTTGGGTGTAATTACACCTGCTCACCGCTGCAGATGCAACGGCTAGAAGGTAAACAGTGAAGAGGAGGCAGCGCTGGCACGGCGCACGCCTCCTCTTCAAACAGCTGATCGTCGGGGGTGCCGGGTGTCGGACCCCAGCCGATCTGATATTGATGACCTATCCTGAGGATAGGTCATCAATAAATATAACTTGGACAACCCCTTTAAATAAGCAGCTGGGCTCAGAAGCCAGGTCTGTGTGCTGGGATCTGAGGCCTGTGCTGGGCTGGAGAGCTGAGACCCGTGTGTCAGGGGAACAGGCCACCTAAAGCCTGTATTAGAACTTTCTGAGACAGAACTGCCACCAAGGTGACTTTTGTTTTATTAACTTGCCATTGGATGTGAAGTAACACCAACACTGCAAAAGTGACGTTTTGTTTTTGGCACCATGTGTGAATAAACGCTGAAGTTTGAATTACGAACTTGTATTTTGCCTCTGTACTGTGCCCACTTATCCTAACTACCAGAGCGAATCCCCACAATTGGTGGAGGATGCGGGCTAGCGCAGAGAGGCAGGCGTAGGTGCCGAAATATTGTTTTTTTTTTTCCCCCAGGCATGATAGTATGTTTTGCATTAAACCCGCTAAATTTCAACCCGCGACCCTTGACAAAATGGAGGCGGTAATGAAGACCCTCGTGGAGGCTGACATACAGCAGCAAGAAACAAATCTGCAACAGCGGGAGGCTAACAGGCAGCAGCAAGAAACAAAGCAGCTGCTGCTAAAACGCGTGATGGCTTTGCAGACGGCAGAAGCTACCCCGAGACCAGTGGGATCCGATTCCCAGCGTATCTATTTCGACTTGCCGGACGATCAAGCAGCCGACTACCACAAAGTCAAGGGTGAGATTCTGGCAAGACTGGGGGTGAATGTGGTGGTCCGGGCCCAGCGCGTGCATCAGTGGGGGTTCAACCCGGCTGAGACTACAAGACCCCAGTATTATAACTTACTTCACCTCTTGCAAAAATGATTACAGCCTAACGTGCTGAGTCCCACTGCTATGCTGGATCGTCTGTTAGCCGATATGTTCTGGAGGGCTTTGCCATACCCTCTCCAGCACTGGATCGGTCAGGTGTCTCCTGGCAATGCCCTCGAGATGGTGGTCCTGGTGGAACATTATGAAGCTACCAGGAATCTAAAGGAGGGTTCTGTTGGGAGGGGGGTCGGCAAACCCCGGAAATCTATACCCCAGGCCCGGAGATTTGAACCGATAAAACCCGCCATGGATGTACCCATGGCAGACCTGGCTCCGATAGTCTGCTGGCGGTGTCAGGAGCCAGGCCATGTAAGGGCTGACTGTCCCCATCAGGATGAGCTCATGGACACTAACTATGGCTACAGTCAGTAGCTATATGCCAGGAGGCTGTGTGCAACAGGTACCCCAGAGTCTCTAGATCACTTGTGCCAGGTGGAAGTAGCGGAGGCTCTGCTGGACTCAGGGAGTCTGGTGACCCTAGTTAGGGCTACCCTGGTGCAGTCCACTGAGTATACTGGCCGGAAAGTCGAGGTGATGTGCATCCACGGAGACTTAAAAAACTACCCCACCGCGCTGGTGTCTCTAACTACGGTGGCCGGTAGATGGACCCATGAGGTGGCTGTCTCCACAAATCTACATTATGAACTCATAATAGGGAGAGACTTCCCGGGCTTCCCGGAACTGTGGCCTGCTATGAGAATTACTGATACCCATGAGACAGGGGTAACCCCAGCAGAGTGGCCTTGCTCAGGGGGGAGACCACAACCCTGGGAACCCGAGGCCAAAGGGCCAGCGGTAGGGGTGACCGCCACTTCAGTGGAAGAGGGGGAGACAACCCCGCTAAGTTTGATGGTGGGAGACATGGAGGACTTGCCGCCGGGTCCTGAATTGGCAGACATCAATGTCTCCAGGGATAATTTTGGTACCACACAACACCTATCCCGAGCCTGGGAGAATGTGTTAATACTGGATGGTGAACCACAACAACCTGGGGCCGAGTCGGTGTTTCTCCGTTTTGTGGTTCATCAGGGTATGCTGTATCGGGTAAACCAACTACGGGGTGAGAATATTGAACAGTTGGTGATCCCCAAGGCTTATTGCAAACTCGTCTTAGATCTAGCCCACCAGCACGTTCTCGAGGGTCACCTGAGGTTGCAGAAAACACAGGATCATATACTACAGCGGTTTTACTGGCCCAGCATATTTAGAGAGGTAGAAGAGTTTTGTAAGTCTTGCCCGACCTGCCAGATAACTCGTCCCCAGCCACATTTCCATAGTCCCCTAGTTCCTCTCACGATTATCGAGGTACCGTTTGATAGAATAGCTATGGATCTCATAGGCCCCGTACCAAAGTCCGCCAGAGGGCACCAACATTTCTTAGTCATCCTAGGTACCCGGAGGCGGTGCCACTGCAACATACATCGGCCAAACTCATAGCTAAGGAGTTAATGGAGATGTTTTCCCGAGTAGGGCTACCTAAAGAGGTTTTGACTGATCAGGGGACCCCTTTTATATCCAAGGTGATGAGGGAACTCTGTAAGTTGCTGCACATAAAACAGCTACGGACATCCATTTACCATCCGCAAACGGATGGTCTGGTGGAAAGGTTTAACCAAACATTAAAAAAAGATATGTTGAAAAGGGTGGTTGCTAAAGATGGGAAGGATTGGGACCTTCTTCTGCCCTATCTCATGTTTGCAGTGTGAAAGGTACCCCAGGCCTCTACTGTGTTCTCGCCCTTCGAACTGCACTAGGCAAGTAAAGTCATTCCTGGGAATGGTGGGCTATTACATGAGGTTTGTCCCCCACTTTGCTACGGTGGCCGCGCCATTGACAGGGCTCTTGAAGGGACACAAGTCAATGATGGTTTACTGGGATGATCGAGCGGAAGAGGCTTTCTCCGCTTTGAAGTCGGCCCTGTGCAGGTCCCTGGTTTTGGTAAAGCCCGACTTCAAAAGGGAGTTTATAGTACAGACTGATGCCTCCGAAGTAGGCCTTGGTGCTGTACTGTCTCAGGAAGTCAACGGGGAGGAGCATCCCGTTGTCTTCCCCAGCCGAGACCCAGTATAGTGGAGAGAGAGTGCCTGGCTATCAAGTGGGCACTCGAGTCTCTTCGCTATTATTTATTGGGGAGAAAATTCCGTCTGGTGACTGACCACTCCCCTCTCAAGTGGATGAGCCAGGCAAAGGATAGAAATGCCCTGGTCACCTGATGGTTTCTCCCCCTACAAAACTTTACATTTTTGGTGAAACACAGGGCAGGTTGGTTACAGGGAAACGCGGATCCCCTGTTCCGAGTACACTGTCTGGCATGTGTCTACCCCCTCAGGGTTGAACAAAGGGGGGGGTATGTGACACAATGAGAGGTTTGGTCTGGGAAAACAGGTATTTTCCTCCCAGCATGTGCTGCTGGGCTAATTTACAGCCAGGTGTGGTCAAATACCGGGCCGGATTTTAAGTGCCAGTCCGGGTTTTGGCAGCACCTGGCTGTCCTAAATAGGCAGCTGGGCTCAGAAGCCATGTCTGTGTGCTGGGATCTGAGGCCTGTGCTGGGCTGGAGAGCTGAGACCCTTGTGTCAGGGGAACAGGCCGCCTAAAGCCTGTATTTGTACTTTCTGAGGCAGAACTGCCACCAAGGTGACTTTTTGTTATATTAACTTGCCATTGGGTGTGAGATAACACCAACATTGCAAAAGTGACGTTTTGTTTTTGGCACCATGTGTGAATAAACACTGAAGTTTGAATTACGAACTTGTATTTTGCCTCTCTAGTTCGCCCGCTTATCCTAACTACCAGAGCAAATCCCCACAATACACACTGCTCAACAATAGCCAGAAAGTGGCCAACCCCTTTAACCACCTCCCGACCGCCTAACGCACGGATGCGTCCGGAAGGTGGTTGATTCATTCCTCCTGGACGCATCCGTGCGTCATCTCGCGAGACGCGAGATTTCCTGTGAACGCGCGCACACAGGCGTGCGCGTTCACAGGATCGGAAGGTAAGCGAGTGGATCTCCAGCCTGCCAGCGGCGATCGTTCGCTGGCAGGCTGGAGATGTGATTTTTTTAACCCCTAACAGGTATATTAGACGCTGTTTTGATAACAGATTCTAATATACCTGCTACCTGGTCCTCTGGTGGTCCCTTTTGTTTGGATCGACCACCAGAGGACACAGGTAGCTCAGCAATATGTAGCACCAAGCACCACACTACACTACACCCCCCCCCGTCACTTATTAACCCCTTATTCACCCCTGATCACCCCATATAGACTCCCTGATCACCCCCCTGTCATTGATCACCCCCCTGTCATTGATCACCCCCCTGTAAGGCTCCATTCAGACGTCCGTATGATTTTTACGGATCCACTGATACATGGATCGGATCCGCAAAACGCATACGGACATCTGAATGCAGCCTTACAGGGGCGAGATCAATGACGGGGGTGATCACCCCATATAGACTCCCTGATCACCCCCCTGTCATTGATCACCCCCCTGTAAGGCTGCATTCAGATGTCCGTATGTTTTTTACGGATCCACGGATACATGGATCGGATCCGCAAAACACATACAGGCGTCTGAATGGAGCCTTACAGGGGGGTGATCACCCCATATAGACTCCCTGATCACCCCCCTGTCATTGATCACCCCCCTGTAAGGCTGCATTCAGATGTCCGTATGATTTTTACGGATCCACTGATACATGGATCGGATCCGCAAAACACATACGGACATCTGAATGGAGCCTTATAGGGGGGTGATCAATGACAGGGGGGTGATCACCCCATATAGACTCCCTGATCACCCCCCTGTCATTGATCACCCCCCTGTAAGGCTCCATTCAGACATTTTTTTGGCCCAAGTTAGCGGAAATTATTTTTTTTTTTCTTACAAAGTCTCATAATCCACTAACTTGTGTCAAAAAATAAAATCTCACATGAACTCACCATACCCCTCACGGAATCCAAATGTGTAAAAATTTTTAGACATTTATATTCCAGACTTCTTCTCACGCTTTAGGGCCACTAGAATACCAGGGCAGTATAAATACCCCACATGTGACCCCATTTCGGAAAGAAGACACCCCAAGGTATTCCGTGAGGGGCATATTGAGTCCATGAAAGATTGAAATTTTTGTCCCAAGTTAGCAGAAAGGGAGACTTTGTGAGGAAAAAAATATATATATCAATTTCCGCTAACTTGTGCCAAAAAAAAAAATTTCTATGAACTCGCCATGCCCCTCATTGAATACCTTGGGGTGTCTTCTTTCCAAATGTGGGGTATTTATACTGCCCTGGTATTCTAGGGGCCCTAAAGCGTGAGAAGAAGTCTGGGATCCAAATGTCTAAAAATGCCCTCATAAAAGGAATGTGGGCCCCTTTGAGCATCTAGGCTGCAAAAAAGTGTCACACATCTGGTATCGCCGTACTCAGGAGAAGTTGGGCAATGTGTTTTGGGGTGTCATTTTACATATACCCATGCTGGGTGAGATAAATATCTTGGTCAAATGCCAACTTTGTATAAAAAATGGGAAAAGTTGTCTTTTGCCGAGATATTTCTCTCACCCAGCATTAGTATATGTACAAAGACACCCCAAAACACATTGCCCAACTTCTCCTGAATACGGCGATACCACATGTGTGACACTTTTTTGCAGCCTAGGTGGGCAAAGAGGCCCACATTCCAAAGAGCACCTTTCGGAATTTCACAGGTCATTTACCTACTTAACACACATTAGGGCCCCTAGAATGCCAGGGCAGTATAACTACCCCACAAGTGACCCCATTTTGGAAAGAAGACACCCCAAGGTATTCCGTGAGGGGCATGGCGAGTTCCTAGAATTTTTTATTTTTTGTCACAAGTTAGCGGAAAAGTATGATTTTTTTTTTTTTCCCTTACAAAGTCTCATATTCCACTAACTTGTGACAAAAAATAAAAACTTCCATGAACTCACTATGCCCATCACGAAATACCTTGGGGTGTCTTCTTTCCAAAATGGGGTCACTTGTGGGGTAGTTATACTGCCCTGGCATTTTAGGTGCCGAATGCGTGAGAAGTGGTTTGAAATCAAAATCTGTAAAAAATGGCCGGTGAAATCCGAAAGGTGCTCTTTGGAATGTGGGCCCCTTTGCCCACCTAGGCTGCAAAAAAGTGTCACACATCTGGTATCCCCGTACTCAGGAGAAGTTGGGCAATGTGTTTTGGGGTGTCTTTTTACATATACCCATGCTGGGTGAGAGAAATATCTTGGCAAAAGACAACTTTTCCCATTTTTCTATACAAAGTTGGCATTTGACCGAGATATTTATCTCACCCAGCATGGGTATATGTAAAATAACACCCCAAAACACATTGCCCAACTTCTCCTGAGTACGGGGATACCAGATGTGTGAGACTTTTTTGCAGCCTAGGTGGGCAAAGGGGCCCACATTCCAAAGAGCACCTTTCGGATTTCACCGGCCATTTTTTACAGATTTTGATTTCAAACTACTTACCACACATTAGGGCCCCTAGAATCCCAGGGCAGTATAACTACCCCACAAGTGACCCCATTTTGGAAAGAAGACACCCCAAGTTATTCGCTGATGGGCATAGTGAGTTCATGGAAGTTTTTATTTTTTGTCACAAGTTAGTGGAATATGAGACTTTGTAAGAAGAAAAAAAAAAATCTGCATTTTCCGCTAACTTGTGACAAAAAATAAAAACTTCCATGAACTCGCCATGCCCCTCACGGAATACCTTAGGGTGTCTTCTTTCCAAAATGGGGTCACTTGTGGGGTAGTTATACTGCCCTGGCATTCTAGGGGCCCAAATGTGTGGTAAGTAGTTTGAAATCAAAATCTGTAAAAAATGTCCGGTGAAATCCGAAAGGTGCTCTTTGGAATGTGGGCCCCTTTGCCCACCTAGGCTGCAAAAAAGTGTCACACATGTGGTATCTCCGTACTCAGGAGAAGTTGGGCAATGTGTTTTGGGGTGTCATTTTACATATACCCATGCTGGGTGAGATAAATATCTTGGTCAAATGCCAACTTTGTATAAAAAAATGGGAAAAGTTGTCTTTTGCCAAAATATTTCTCTCACCCAGCATGGGTATATGTAAAATGACACCCCAAAACACATTGCTCAACTTCTCCTGAGTACGGAGATACCACATGTGTGACACTTTTTTGCAGCCTAGGTGGGCAAAGGGGCCCACATTCCAAAGAGCACCTTTCGGATTTCACCCGCCATTTTTTACAGATTTTGATTTCAAACTACTTACCACACATTTGGGCCCCTAGAATGCCAGGGCAGTATAACTACCCCACAAGTGACCCCATTTTGGAAAGAAGACACCCCAAGGTATTCGCTGACGGGCATAGTGAGTTCATAGAAGTTTTTATTTTTGTCACAAGTTAGTGGAATATGAGACTTTGTAAGAAAAAAAATAAAAAATAAAAAAATCATCATTTTCCGCTAACTTGTGACAAAAAATAAAAAGTTCTATGAACTCACTATGCTCATCAGCGAATAACTTAGGGTGTCTACTTTCCGAAATGGGGTCATTTGTGGGGTGTTTGTACTGTCTGGCCATTGTAGAACCTCAGTAAACATGACGGGTGCTCAGAAAGTCAGAGCTGCTTCAAAAAGCGGAAATTCACATTTTTGTACCATAGTTTGTAAACGCTATAACTTTTACCCAAACCATTTTTTTTTTTACCCAAACATTTTTTTTTATCAAAGACATGTAGAACAATAAATTTAGCGAAAAATTTATATATGGATGTCGTTTTTTTTTGCAAAATTTTACAACTGAAAGTGAAAAATGTCATTTTTTTGCAAAAAAATCGTTAAATTTCGATTAATAACAAAAAAAGTAAAAATGGCTGCAGCAATGAAATACCACCAAATGAAAGCTCTATTAGTGAGAAGAAAAGGAGGTAAAATTCATTTGGGTGGTAAGTTGCATGACCGAGCAATAAACGGTGAAAGTACTGTAGGTCAGAAGTGTAAAAAGTGGCCTGGTCATTAAGGGTGTTTAAGCTAAGGGGGCTGAGGTGGTTAACTTGCAATTTCTGCCACACGGATGTAAAGAAAAAAAAGTAAAAAAGAAAAAATTAAGTGCTAATCAATAAATTATATGCTACCAAAATGCTACGATTAACAAATACAATTCATCCCGCAAAAATACAATACCTTTATAAAGCTATGTAAATCGTATAACTCACAAGTTACAGCTCGCAGAATGCGAAGATAAAAGAAAAAGTAAAATTCTTGTGGTCCTAAAGGCCAAAACAGGTCCAGTGTTGAAGGGGTTAAGCTAAATGCCTTTATTTTAATGATAAACAAAAATCACAGTAAAGAGGAAAAACAAAGATAAAAACATCCTGCACGATATGATAAATAAATATGGGGATGTCCCAGTGGCTACATTTATGAAAATAAATCACAGAAAAAAAAAGATAATAATGCACTAACAAAATAGATGCAAGCATTATATATGGACTAAGCATCTCACAACAGCGAATAGTCTTGTCATAAGACTATGCAACCAATAGAGGGAGCTGTTCATAACTCATGAACAACGCCCTCTATTGGTTGCATAGTCTTATCACAAGACTATTCACTGTTGTGTGATCGTGAAAACTCAGATCCGATGGTATATTCTAACCCCGAGGCGTTCCCATGGTGATGGGGACACTCCATGCGCACGGCATGGGCACTGACTGGAGCGGGCTGAAATCCTAGGGAGCCCAGACAGATAAGAACTGTTTTTTTGGGAACCAGACACCCTAAGCAGGGAGAAATCATGTGTACTGTTCACTTCGGATGGATGATGAAAAATGACGTAATATTCCAAAGACGAATATATAGTAATATATTCAATATATTGCTATATATTAGTTTTTTCGAATATTCGCGAATATATGACGAATATTCTACAAAATATTCGTCAAATATTGCGAATTCGAATATAGCCCCTGCCGCTCATCACTATTATACTGCATAGCCAGATTCAATGGAGGAAATACCGTCTCAGTAGACATCGCATATACCTGATCCATAATTAATAAATGGAATTTGATACTTACACCACTTGGTATCTCATTATCATTCAGTGAGTGTTATTTAAACCCCCCTCCCCCCCCCCCCTGATGATCCTCTGATTTGTACATCAATCAGGACACTAAAAACGGAGGTTCATCTTAACGGGGCTTTATATCATCTAAACATCCAAACCGGCGCCTGCAGATATCATCTGCATTAATTCATATGTTTTTTATGTAATTTTTTACTTCTGTAATCGATATATAATATGCAATTTATATTGTGAGTACCAACTCAAGTCCACCAAGCGCAGATATCTACTTGGATAACTGATGCTAAGCATATTCACTTTCTAACTGGCATGATATTAATATTGATACACTAGTGGCCACCAGTTTTTATTAGATGTTATTAAAAAAAAAATTTTGCGTCTTCAAGTGTGAAAGCGCTCCTATTTTATCTTGGGAGTAGCATTCCTGTGCACTTTTGCCCTTCCTATCAAACAGCCCGCCTTGATTAGGTGGTACATATAGGTGTGCTTAATCCTCCTCTCATTGAGTGCTGGATGCACATGGAGGTGACTAGGAGCAGCACACTATATGTGTAGAGTCTGCGCTCCTGAACATAGATGCCCAATGGCATAGGTAGGTTTAGCGTAGGACCTGCCAGACCTGAGACCACCTTGGCGGGGGTAGGCGGGCACAGATGTGTTTTGATCAGATTTTATTACATCAGAGTGAGGGCTTAGTCCATATATAATGCTTGCATCTATTTTGCGTGCATTATTATCTTTTTTCCTGTGATTTTTTTTCCCCTTTATTTTAATGCCCTTATGCCAGATAGCTGAGGTAATTATCATCTAGCATCCTCTGCGGCCTTCCCCCTTGTCCCTCCCTGGATATTCTCTATTCAGACCCGCATGCGGAGGGTGCCTAAATGTAGGACACAGATAATAACCATATACACGTGAAATCCTTAGATGTAAACTTACTATACATCAGGTGCCTTTCACTCAGATCCACCTATGGTCAGAGAGAATACAGAGTCCTATGGAAGGTGAAACTATACAGCGTCTCAAAGACCATCTATGGGCAACCGTGTACCCGGGGCCTGATAACAGTATGCCAATATCCCCTAGAGCAGGGATCAGCAACCTCCGGCACTCCAGCTGTTCTGGAACTACAACTCCCAGAATCCTCCTTTCACTTCTATAGAAGTTAAAAGAACAGCCAAGAAAGTGTACGTGCTGGGAGTGCCTAAGGTTGTTGATCCCTGCCCTAGAGACATGGGAGAAAAATTTACAATGATTTATAATGTAATGTGCCTCTGCTTGACCTTATTTCTACAGAATCGTACTGACAGCTTAATGTCACTTGAAGAGATCCAGAAAAATAAAAATAAAAAATGGAGACAGCACGTCCAAAAAAGGTGCAGAAGGTGGAATTTATTCCGGGTGCAACGTTTCGGCTATGTTAGCCTTTTTCAAGCATAGCCGAAACGTTGCACCCGGAATAAATTCCACCTTCTGCACCTTTTTTGGACGTGCTGTCTCCATTTTTTATTTTTCTGGATCTCTTCAAATTGCTGTACTAGGGGCTTTTTACCACCCCTCCTGGAGACGAGCACCCGACACATCACCACTTAGGAGTGCTGTCCACCCACATTTTAGCTTAATGTCACTATGATTCTGTGGAAAAAAGGCCATGCAGAGACACATAGCATTATAAATCATGATAATGCCGTGCGCTCCTGCAAGTCCAGAGCAGAGGATCGCACTCACACACGGAGTGGCGATTCCCGCAATGGACTCGCTCGTGTGAAATAGCCCTAAGACTGCCATTCAATACCCTGGCGTAAGATACACCAAATATATTAAGAGGCATGCACTTCTTAAAAACTTTGGGGCATCTCAGAGCTAGTGTATATTGGAGGTGTAACTTACACCAGTTTTCTGCAATAAATAATGGTAAATTTGTCAAATGTGGAAAAAACGTAGCATCTTTATGGCTCCTCTTTTCTGGGCTGATAAATGCACCCCATGGAGTGCACATATACCAGATTTAAAGGGATTATCTCATGATTAATATAACAAAAATGAAAATCAGACATCATATAGTATATGGCATTCTCTTTCTAACAAACTTAGAACCAGCCCTGTGTCTCACATGGATCCAGAGGGACTTCCGCATTCATTGCTGCAATTGCTCTGCTAGATTTAATTCCTGCTGGCAGCTTAGGGGGCCTATACTTTTTCGTATAGGTGGCAGTTGAAAGATGGAACTAAGCATGTGCTTCCATTTCAGTGAGGTGGACAGAGAAATTTGAAAAAGAGCAGCCAGCAGGTGGCGCTATACAGATTTCAGTGACTACCGGTACCTCAATGGCTATACTAAATGTATAATTGCATGCAATTACAAAAATATTCAGATCCAGGTGCTGGTTTAAAACATGTCAACTATTTTTTATGGGACAACCCCTTTAAGACCCAGAATTGTTGCTACTTTTGATAAAGCTCATAAAAATGTCCGCGACATTTTATTGAATCATTGCTCCATATTGCAATCAGACCCAGATATTGGGGAGCTTATTCCGGACTATCCCTCAATTACGTACCGACGCAGTTCTAATTTACGTGACCACCTGGTACACAGCCTATACATCCAACCTAAGTAGGAAACCTGGTTGAAGAACACCCTAAAGGGTACCTTCCCTTGTGGCTCATGCATCATCTGCAAGTACATCCTGAGAGGTGAATTTTTTACTAGCCACATAACGGGAAAAAGGTACAATATACGTTCTTTTATCAGATGTACTTCTATAGGTATTGTGTACCTTATTAGTTGCCGGTGTGGGTCACAATACGTCGGTAAAACAAAACGTGAATTGAGACGTAGATTTGGGGAACATATGTCTGATATCCGGAATAAGCGGGACACATCAGTGGCACGCCATGTATGTGAAATGCATGACGGTAACCCTGATGTGTTACGCATACAGGGGATTGAACAGGTGAAAATATCAATCCGCGGTGGTGACATCGATATACCCCTATTACGTAAAGAAGCAATGTGGACCTACAAGTTGCGGACAGTCCAACCACAAGGGCTTAATGAGGCCATCTCATATGCCAGCTTTATTTGATGTATCAGCCATACTATAACATTAGGATGCACTGTATCCTGGATTAGGGTTGCACGTTTCTTCTTTTTTATACTGTTTCATGTCATTATTCAATCAGGACTCTTTCCATTGTCTCCTGCTCAGCTCATTAGTGTACATGTTTAATTAAAGACATCTATGTACACTAGCTATATAACAGGATATGTTCAGCTGTGGGCTACAGTAGCACAGGCATTAGCCCATTTTGAGTGGTTTTGCCCCTCCCCGCTGGCTGTATACAGGTCAGAGGGGGATCGGTACTTGCTGTTTTTCGGTTTATTATCATTATTTGTGGGTCCCTACCAGCGGACATGTCTCTGTGTCAACTGATAATGTATGGGTCGTGACTAAGTTTCCCCCATTAATCGCGCTAATGAGCTATACTTGCCGAGAGGGGCAGGAACTATTGCGGCTTCCTCCGGTCAGAGGACGGAACTATGCAGTCCGCCCCTAATTCTGATTGGCTGAGTAACCAGCACGCCCCTCCCAATAGGCGGGGCTTTGGCCACATGATGTCGGCGTTCTTCTGGCCGCGCGCGGCCACTACAGCGCCAGAGCCATAGCACGCTACAGTGCGGCATGTAGTCCTGACATAGGCACATAAGCTCCTGATGATACGTGACAACCACTTGTCACGTGGAAACGCGTTGAGCTGTTGTTAATCATTAGAGCACGGCTCTCTAGGCAGGGTTGTACTTGATACAATACGTTACCCTGAAGCCTTAGTGTGAATGCTGGCTTTGGCTGTGTGAGTTGAGCCAAAATATACTGGCTAAGAGTGATTGTGCATAGCCCAATATACAGGGAGTGCAGAATTATTAGGCAAGTTGTATTTTTGAGGATTAATTTTATTATTGAACAACAACCATGTTCTCAATGAACCCAAAAAACTCATTAATATCAAAGCTGAATATTTTTCGAAGTAGTTTTTAGTTTGTTTTTAGTTTTAGCTATTTTAGGGGGATATCTGTGTGTGCAGGTGACTATTACTGTGCATAATTATTAGGCAACTTAACAAAAAACAAATATATACCCATTTCAATTATTTATTTTTACCAGTGAAACCAATATAACATCTCAACATTCACAAATATACATTTCTGACATTCAAAAACAAAACAAAAACAAATCAGTGACCAATATAGCCACCTTTCTTTGCAAGGACACTCAAAAGCCTGCCATCCATGGATTCTGTCAGTGTTTTGATCTGTTCACCATCAACATTGCGTGCAGCAGCAACCACAGCCTCCCAGACACTGTTCAGAGAGGTGTACTGTTTTCCCTCCTTGTAAATCTCACATTTGATGATGGACCACAGGTTCTTAATGGGGTTCAGATCAGGTGAACAAGGAGGCCATGTCATTAGATTTTCTTCTTTTATACCCTTTCTTGCCAGCCACGCTGTGGAGTACTTGGACGCGTGTGATGGAGCATTGTCCTGCATGAAAATCATGTTTTTCTTGAAGGATGCAGACTTCTTCCTGTACCACTGCTTGAAGAAGGTGTCTTCCAGAAACTGGCAGTAGGACTGGGAGTTGAGCTTGACTCCATCCTCAACCCGAAAAGGCCCCACAAGCTCATCTTTGATGATACCAGCCCAAACCAGTACTCCACCTCCACCTTGCTGGCGTCTGAGTCGGACTGGAGCTCTCTGTCCTTTACCAATCCAGCCACGGGACCATCCATCTGGCCCATCAAGACTCACTCTCATTTCATCAGTCCATAAAACCTTAGAAAAATCAGTCTTGAGATATTTCTTGGCCCAGTCTTGACGTTTCAGCTTGTGTGTCTTGTTCAGTGGTGGTCGTCTTTCAGCCTTTCTTACCTTGGCCATGTCTCTGAGTATTGCACACCTTGTGCTTTTGGGCACTCCAGTGATGTTGCAGCTCTGAAATATGGCCAAACTGGTGGCAAGTGGCATCTTGGCAGCTGCACGCTTGACTTTTCTCAGTTCATGGGCAGTTATTTTGCGCCTTGGTTTTTCCACACGCTTCTTGCGACCCTGTTGACTATTTTGAATGAAACGCTTGATTGTTCGATGATCACGCTTCAGAAGCTTTGCAATTTTAAGAGTGCTGCATCCCTCTGCAAGATATCTCACTATTTTTGACTTTTCTGAGCCTGTCAAGTCCTTCTTTTGACCCATTTTGCCAAAGGAAAGGAAGTTGCCTAATAATTATGCACACCTAATATAGGGTGTTGATGTCATTAGACCACACCCCTTCTCATTACAGAGATGCACATCACCTAATATGCTTAATTGGTAGTAGGCTTTCGAGCCTATACAGCTTGGAGTAAGACAACATGCATAAAGAGGATGATGTGGTCAAAATACTCATTTGCCTAATAATTCTGCACGCAGTGTATTGGCTGCAGGTGTGGGGCTGAGACTTCTTATCCTGGCCGCAAGCTATATATATATATATATATATATATATATAAAAAATAGGCTGGTCTGAACACTGCACTACATTAAAGTGTATACATATGTCCATAGAGGCTTCACTTATGTAGAGACAGCGCGACCAGCTGGACTGTAGCATCATGCGACTTATGAATTAGGCTTTACAACCACACCTGGTATATATACAATCAGTAGCATTACAGGCTAGAAACACACTAGCGTCCATTTTACACGGTGTTCCGTGCTCCAATCTCTGACTTGCATTTTATTGGCAACTACTAGACAGCAAGCCAGACCTTTAGCCCAGTCCCTCAATTGCACAGAGGATTTATTTATTACCCTTCTCTGTGCATTTTTGAGACTGGTTGCCTGATGGTCACAGACTGTGACATATAGGCTTTTTGCCCCCTTTTAAACGAACTTTAATAAAGGTTTTGTTTTGTTCATTTTTAAACGTTCATCAGGCTGTGAATATAATACAACCCCTTTAAGAACCTAAGAAGACTTTCTACGTTTTCCCCACATTTCAGGTCTTCGGTAATAACCCTCACAGATCTAACATCAGCAAACCCATTATTTCATGAAATAAAAAAATGATGGCTTCTCCTATACAGTTTGTCTGGGACCATAAAAGTGTAAGCACCGTTCTGCATTACGTGACGTGAATCTTCTCCAGCACGTCCAGCAGTCAACTGCATCAATCCTTGTGATCCATTAACTGGGGGTGTTTACGTGCCGCCTTCCTCGGTGGTAAGAGAATGACCTTATCATGTCAAGGTGTCGGCTGTGACAGAAGCTGAATGACGGATGATGATGGTGGTAGATTGTTGTCATAAAGCTAAGTACTTGAAAGTGATGAATTCATGCTGGTAGCAATCTCTTACAAGCAATCATGGCAGATCAGCAGCCCGTACTGTATCATAGCCGACAATGACTCGTGTCATAGAGGGCTCTCCTATGTATGTCAAGCCACCTGTCAATCTCTTCCTGAGCATAGGTCATCGTTATCATGCGCATGAACGTATTTTCTTTCCGTGTCCGTTCCGTTTTTTTTTGCGCACTGTATGTGGAACTATTCATTTCAATGGGTCCGCAAAAAAAACCCTGAAGTTACTCTGTGCGCATTCCGTTTCCGTATATCCGTATTTCCATTCTGCAAAAAAATAGAACATGTCCTATTATTGTCCGCATTATAGACAAGGATAGTACTGTTCTATAATGGGCTGCAAAGAAAAAAGGGGCCAGTCAGAAAAAAATATATAAAGCAACAGCACTCTGCAAACCAAATAAAGTCCAAAAAAAGTATTCTGATACTAATGCTACGCTTATTTAGTAAATTTGAGATTCTTGGCAAATACAATTTGTACAAAATTATTTGGGCCCGCCTGCCAAACGTCAAGGCGATCTCTGTAAGGCCTCATGCACACGACAGTGTTTTTTCACTGTCAGTGATTTGGCTTCAGTGGTCCGTGTCCGATTTTGCTTCAGTTGTGTTTCCTTGTGTCTTCCTTTTTTTTTTGTCTGACAGGGGGAAAAAAAGGAAGGTTAATGAAAAGTGTAATTTTATTGCACCAAGGTCTTGTAGAAAAAAACGGACACGGACACGGATGACATACCAGTTGTGCATCCGTTTTTTTTTGACGAACCCATTGACTTGAATGGGTCCGTCCTCCGTTTTCCACTGACAAGAATAGGACAGGTTATATTTTTTTGACGGACTGGAATCCTGGATCACGGACGCGGAGAAAAAACGGAGGACTATCATTTTTTTTTCACAGCTCCATAGAAATGAATGGGACCTCCGATAAACTGTGAAAAATGACGGAACGGACGCGGATGCACACAACGGTCGTGTGCATGAGGCCTAAGACGGGAACCTAACACTAAATCCTACCTGTTATGTGCCATAATGGCCACCATAATATTCAGGGAATGCAGGTACCAACATGCATGCCGAGCCCACTCCATACCTCTCCTGGTACCAGATGGCCTCCAATAAATGCAATGAAAGTCCACTCTATACCTCTCCTGGTATATTCTGTTCCTGCAAAATACGGAATGAACATAGACATCACCCGTATTTTTTGCGGATCAGTTTTTGTGGACCGCAAAATACATGCGATCATGTGCATGAGCCCTTACATAGATAACCCCTTTAAAGAGGTTATACAAGAATAGGGACCCCTACTTGGCTGGTCCCTGCTCCCCGGCGCTGGCTCATTCTCCTTACAGCAGGGGCGTCGTTAGGTCAAAACATTGGAGCCTCGGATGTTTTGTCCAGTGCCCCGAATGCGGGGGCGGCGGGGGCCCCCGGCCCGCCTCCTAGCTAATTTATTCACTTCACTTGCCTCTGTGTAATCTCGCACAGGCGCTCTGGCAGAGGCATCGTCGAGCGAAGTGCGCATGCGCCGTCTTCCAGCGCAACTCGTTCGACGATGCCTCTGCCAGTGCGCCTGTGCGAGATTACACAGAGGCAAGTGAAGTGAATAAATTAGCTAGGAGGCGGCACTGGGCGGGGAGGGGATCTGTGGATGACATTTAGGGGGATCTGTGATGGATGGCACTTATGGGGGATCTGTGGATGACACTTATGGGGGATCTGTGGATGACACTTATGGGGGATCTGTGGATGACACTTATGGGGGATCTGTGGATGACACTTATGGGGGATCTGTGGATGACACTTATGGGGGATCTGTGGATGACACTTATGGGGGATCTGTGGATGACACTTATGGGGGATCTGTGGATGACACTTATGGGGGATCTGTGGATGACACTTATGGGGGATCTGTGGATGACACTTATGGGGGATCTGTGGATGACACTTATGGGGATCTGTGGATGACACTTATGTGGATCTGTGGATGACACTTATGGGGAATGTGTGGATGACATTTATGGGGGATCTGTGGATGACATTTATGGGGGATCTGTGGATGATATTTATGGGGGATCTGTGGATGATATTTATGGGGGATCTGTGGATGACACTCATGGGGATCTGTGGATGACACTTATGGGGATCTGTAGATGACACTTATGGGGATCTGTGGATGACACTTATGGGGGATCTGTGGATGACACTTATGGGGGATCTGTGGATGACATTTATGGGGGATCTGTGGATGACACTGATGGGGATCTGTGGATGACACTGATGGGGATCTGTGGATGACACTAATGGGGGATCTGTGGATGACACTGATGGGGATCTGTGGATCACACTGATGGGGATCTGTGGATGACACTGTTATGGGTGATCTGTGGGGTTGCCCAGATGGCTAGGCCCTTCACTGTAGTTATTAACCCCATTTAGCATTCCCCCATTCACTGAAGGGGGGACTGCTGAAAGGGGTTAATAACTACTGTGAAGCCCCCCCTGTGGTGATGAGGGCGTGGCTTCATGGGGCGGGGGTGTGGCTTCACGTGGGCTCGTGCCCCGGATCTCTTCAGACTCTAGCAACGCCCCTACCATACAGCTTGCGTCATGACGTAAGGGGAGCCAGTCACTACCACAGGCAGCACCAGCCTGTTGGAGAAGGAGCAGGGAACCAGTGCCAGGAAGGAGCTAAGTAAGCTTCCTTTTACCGGTCCAGCATCACCATCCCTTTAATAGTTTTTTTTTTTTAGGATCCATACCTGATTTTGGCTTCAAAAAAACCTGAAGGTGTGGCAGCACCCTGAGTGACAGGAACTTTGTAAAGCGTATATTGATGGAATTTAGAGAAGACAACTTCTCGCATCTGTCCTGAAAGGAAGGTAAAACCAAAGTCGCTTAACAAGTTTTGGTCTGAGGCTATTGTGTGATTGCTGTCAGGGAGTGTATTTCCACCCTAGTTTTAGACTACACCCACCAAAGATTCCACAGCATGAAATTGTAAGTTACTGTATGTAGCTGATGCGACAATATGGAAACTTGTTTCTTGTGGTGTATACTAATGACTAAAATATTCGTACAGGAGCACGTAACAGAACAACTGATCAGAAAATCTGTAACTTCCACAAAATATGACAGTGAGATCCACCACGATTAGGCCTCTTCCGTTTACGTTCCGTTTTTTGCATTCCGTATACGGAACCATTCATTTCAATAGATCCACAAAAAAAACTAAAGGTACTCCGTATGCCTTCCGTTTCCGTATTTCCGTTTTTCCATTCAAAGATAGAACATGTCCTATTTTTGTCCGCATAATGGACAAGGATAGTACTGTTCTATCAGGGGCCAGCTGTTCTGTTCGACAAAAAACGGAATGAACACGGACGTCATCCGTATTTTTAGCGGATCCGTTTTTTGCAGACCGCAAAATACTGAAAAAGCCATACGGTCGTGTGCAAGAGGCCTTTAAAACTAAGCTTTTGACCCCTATAATCAACCTCAGGGGCTCGTTCACACGACCGTATGTCTTTTTCAGTGTTTTTCAGGCCGTTTATCCCGGATCAGTTTTTCATATTTTTTTTTTGTAGTGTTTCTGGTTCCGTTCTGTTTTTCCATATGGCATATACAGTATACAGTAAATACATATAAAAAATTGGGCTGGGCATAACATTTTCAATAGATGGTTCTGCAAAAATGGAACAGATACGGAAGACATACGGAGTACATTCTGTATGTGTTCCATTTTTTTTGCGGACCCATTGACTTGAATGGAGCCACGGAACGTGATTTGTGGGCAATAATAGGACATGTTTTATCTTTCAACGGAAATACGGAAACGGAATGCATACAGAGTACATTCCGTTTTTTTTTTGCGGAACCATTGAAATAAATGGTTCCACGGGACGCAATAAGGCTACTTTCACACTAGCGTTCGGAGCGGATCCGTCTGATGTTTCATCAGACGGATCCGCTCCGATAATGCAGACATTTGCATCCGTTCAGAACGGATCCGTCTGCATTATTACTTAGAAAATGTTCTAAGTCTGAAAGTAGCCTGAGCGGATCCGTTCAGACTTTACATTGAAAGTCAATGGGGAACGGATCCGCTTGAAGATTGAGCCATATGGTGTCATCTTCAAGCGGATCCGTCCCCATTGACTTCCATTATAAGTCTGGACGGATCCGCTCGCCTCCGCACAGCCAGGCGGACACCCGAACGCTGCAAGCAGCGTTCAGGTGTCCGCTCACTGAGCGGAGCGGAGGCTGAACGCTGGCAGGCGGATGCATTCTCAGTGGATCCGCCTCCATTGAGAATGCATTAGGGCCAGACGGATGCGTTCGGGGCCGCTCGTGAGCCCCTTCAAACGGTGCGCACGAGCGGACACCCGAACGCAGGTGTGAAAGTAGCCTAAACGGAATGGAAAAAACCTAAAGGGGTTTTCCAGGAGTTTAACCACTTCCAGACCAGGCCATTTACCCCCTTCCTGACCAGGCCTAATTTTGCAAATGTGTCACTTTATGTGGTAATAACTTTGGAACGCTTTTACTTATCCAAGCCATTCAGAGAGTTTTCTCGTGACACATTGTACTTCATGTTAATGGTAAATTTATTTATAAAAAAAATCCAAAAGTTAACTGTTAAAAAATTCACTGTTTTCTAAATTTTAATCTCTCTGCTTTTATAGAGCTGGTTGTTAAGGACACGGCGATACCTAATATGTATACTCCTTTTTGTGTTTTCCCTTTACCACAATAATGGCATTTTTGAAACAAAAAAAACAGGAGTTTTAATGTCTCCATGTTATGAGAGCTATAGTTTTTTTTTTTTGACCGATTTTCTTATGATGGGGCTCATTTTTTGCGGAATGAGGTGACGGTTTTATTGGTACCATTTTGTGGGACATACACCTTTTTGATCACTTGGTGTTGCACTTTTTGTAATGTAAGGTGACAAAAATGGCTTTTTTGACACAGTTTTTATTTTTTATGGCGTTTATCAGACAGGGTGGATCACAGCAATACCAAATATGTCTATTTTATTTATTTGTTTCTATTTTTAACTCTTTTTTTAAATTACTTAATTGGGGAATTTTTTTTTTATATGTGAAACCTTTTTTTTAAAAACACTTTATTTTTTTTATTTTTTATTTTACACTTTGCGTCCCCCATAAGGTCATACAAGACCTCTGGGGGACATTTAACTTCACTTTTTTTCACTATTGATTTCTCCTGTAACTGGGGCTGACATAGGGAAAATACATCCCCCCCAGCGCTGTACAACCTCAGTGCAGGGCTGATCGAGGTCTGTGGAAGACCCAACAGCTCCTGCACTCACCCGGCCCCGGCGGGACGATTAGGGTGCAGCTGCCATCTCTGAATGGACGTTCCAGAACGTCCATTCAGAGATAAACGACCGCCCATAGGATGTTTATAGTCAATGGGCGGTCGTGAAGTGGTTAATATTGATGACCTACACTCAGGATAGGTCATCAATAACTGATCACTAGGGGTCTGACAGGCTGCACCCCCACTAATCAGCTGTTTGAAGACGCCGCGTCAGTCTAAGGCGTCTTGCACACGGCTGTATCTATTTTGCGGTCCGCAGAAAACGGATCCTCAAAAAATACGGATGACATCCTTGTGCATTCGGTATTTTGCGGAACGGAACAGCTGGCACCTAATAGAACAGTACTATCCTTGTCCGTAATGCAGACAATAATAGGACATGTTCTATTTTTTTTGCAGAACGGAAATACGGAAACGGAATGCACCTTCCTTTTTTGTTTGCGGACCCATTGAAATTAATGGTTCCGTATATGGTCCACAAAAAAAAACTGAATGAAAATATGTTCGTGTGCAAGAGGCCTAAGTGCGGTGTGGCCTCCTTACAGCATACCAAGAACCGCGCCGTACATTGTATAGTGGCTGGTCTTGGAAATGCAGCCCAGGCCTATTTACTGAAATTGGACTGAACTGCATATAGGTCATGTGACCTATGAACATGGCGTCAATGGCCTAGGAAGAGGTCCCAGCGCTCACCAGAACGCCCAAGCCTCTTCAAACAGCTGATCAGCGGAGTCAGACACCCAACAATCAGATATTGATGACTTATCATGAAGATAGACAGAAAACCCATTTAAATTGGAGTTTATACACCTCCAGGCATCTCTATATATAGACAAACTGAAAAGAATGGTGTGGTGTTGAACAAGCAGGAAGGGCTCAAACCCATATGCAGTTGTGCATATATATAAAGGGGAGCAGATCCTGCACTTGTGGCCCGTTACTAATGACGATCCCCAGCAAAAATGCATACAGTGGAGGATGCTTGCAGTGTTAGGACCCGAGCTACTTGAGAAACCTTGGCACGGTGCTCGGGCTCAGACATGTCCTCCACAGTAGGATATGTTGGCTAATCTCTCAATTTTAACATCAGTTTGAGGGTTTAGTAAGACCCCAGAGTGCACCTGTCTTTGCTATTATTATTATAATATTGTTATATTGGTTATGACATCTACATAATTGCTATCTTGTGTAGGATGTCTATTGTGGTACTTGTGGTCCGCTGCGGGCATCCTCCACTGTATGCATTTTTGCTGGGGATCGCCATTATAGTAACGGGCCACAAGTGCAGGATCTGCTCCCCTGTATATATATATATATGCACAACTGCATGTGGGTTTGAGCACTTCCTGCTTGTTTAACACCACAATATTCTTTTCAGTTTGTATATATATAGATTCCTGGAGGTGTATAAACTCCAATTTAAATGAGCCTGTTTTCCATCTACAGGTCACATTTAGGTGCACCTGTGAGGCCTGGGCCATATCAACAGTCTTGAGTGGGACTCGCAGACTCCTCCCTCCTCCCATTGCTAGCATGGTTACATGCTGGAGGTAACTGGTGAGTTTGTGAGTCGGACCTCACGCTCCCGTAATTCGCCCACTGGCTCCTGGTATTGCCCATACGGCTCAGGTAGGTGAGTGTTAGGACCCAAGCTACTTGAGAAACCTTGGCGCGGTGCTCGGGCTCAGACATGTCCTCCATAGTAGGACATGTTGGCTAATCTCTCAATTTTAACATCAGTTTGAGGGTTTAGTAAGTCCGCAGAGTGCACCTGTCTTTGCTAATATTACAAATGGTATCTTGGCCATAGACTTTAGAGGGAAATTTCCTGGTGGGCCGATGCCCAGGGGGCCACCTGGGCCCAGACCACTGCCGCCAGTGGAAGTTTTTGGGATGTATTTTGTGCTGCTGGCAGTATTTTGTGATGGACTGTGGTATTTGGCTCTGTTGGGGTGGTATAATGTGCCACAATATGGTATTGCTGGCCCTGCCTTCCATCAATTTGGACCTGACTACAAAACAGGGCCACTTTTATTATTTTTTCCATGGCCACTTTAAGTTTACCAGTCTGTCCGTGTGTGTGAATGAGGCCTTATACAGCATTGTTATTAACAAGGGCCCCCACAAGAAATATGACAACAGCTACATAATTCCCCAAAAAATATTTTCTTTCCTCTGGACCATTTAATGGCAAAGGCCCATCCTGACACTCTGTGTTATAAGGGGGTTATCTGGTCCCCTTCACTATTTACCCAGCAAAGCTCCATTCTAGTAGAGGCTGTTCTTGGTATTAGTGAACAGGACTGAGCTGCAATACCAAGCACAGCGACTACTATAAGTATGGCGCTATTAGTGCCTTGTCCCCTATACACTGCACAAAGCACAAGGTGTGCAATACTCAGAGACATGGCCAAGGTAAGAAAGGCTGAAAGACGACCACCACTGAACAAGACACACAAGCTGAAACGTCAAGACTGGGCCAAGAAATATCTCAAGACTGATTTTTCTAAGGTTTTATGGACTGATGAAATGAGAGTGAGTCTTGATGGGCCAGATGGATGGGCCCGTGGCTGGATTGGTAAAGGGCAGAGAGCTCCAGTCCGACTCAGACGCCAGCAAGGTGGAGGTGGAGTACTGGTTTGGGCTGGTATCATCAAAGATGAGCTTGTGGGGCCTTTTCGGGTTGAGGATGGAGTCAAGCTCAACTCCCAGTCCTACTGCCAGTTTCTGGAAGACACCTTCTTCAAGCAGTGATACAGGAAGAAGTCTGCATCCTTCAAGAAAAACATGATTTTCATGCAGGACAATGCTCCATCACACGCGTCCAAGTACTCCACAGCGTGGCTGGCAAGAAAGGGTATAAAAGAAGAAAATCTAATGACATGGCCTCCTTGTTCACCTGATCTGAACCCCATTGAGAACCTGTGGTCCATCATCAAATGTGAGATTTACAAGGAGGGAAAACAGTACACCTCTCTGAACAGTGTCTGGGAGGCTGTGGTTGCTGCTGCACGCAATGTTGATGGTGAACAGATCAAAACACTGACAGAATCCATGGATGGCAGGCTTTTGAGTGTCCTTGCAAAGAAAGGTGGCTATATTGGTCACTGATTTGTTTTTGTTTTGTTTTTGAATGTCAGAAATGTATATTTGTGAATGTTGAGATGTTATATTGGTTTCACTGGTAAAAATAAATAATTGAAATGGGTATATATTTGTTTTTTGTTAAGTTGCCTAATAATTATGCACAGTAATAGTCACCTGCACACACAGATATCCCCCTAAAATAGCTAAAACTAAAAACAAACTAAAAACTACTTCGAAAAATATTCAGCTTTGATATTAATGAGTTTTTTGGGTTCATTGAGAACATGGTTGTTGTTCAATAATAAAATTAATCCTCAAAAATACAACTTGCCTAATAATTCTGCACTCCCTGTAGTAAACAATGAAGGTGACCTGACCTGTCATTGTGCCTCCAAACAGTTGCTTGTGAGGGGGACGAAGAGAGGAACTGACTGCAGATCACTAATTTATATATTGATACCCTCATTTCCCTGCCATGCATCCGTAAACCTGCGGATCCTTCAAGGACATCTTCATGGATGAACCACTGACCGTCTCGTCACATATGTCATCACATAATGAGCATCTGCAAACACTTTAGTAATAAGTGCGACCAATACATTCCCCGTTCTGAAATATGTGTAGGAAGGAAGAAAGAAAACAATTCCGATGTCTTAAGGCCCCTTTACTCGGGCTGAAGATTGGAGCATTTATTGGGAAGGAGTCTTCTTAGAAAGGTTTGTTCCTGATAATTGCCCTGTGTAAATATGCCACCGCTCGTTCATCGGTTAAAGGCATTGCTGATGCTTCACCCGAAATTCTTGTATCTGAGCAGCTGCTCATGCTGTGGTGAACAAAGATCTGCTACCGAGAAACAACAAATCTGCATGAGGATAAATGATCGCAGGAGTGATCGCTCATCCCCATACAGAGAAGGTTCTCGCAGCATGTAAATGTAGCTCTCACCCCTGCTCACGATTGGGGTTGCCAACCAAAATGTAGTTTTTTTTCTGGACACTGTATCCCCAAATCACAGACAGCACAAAAAAATTGGCGGAAAAGTTGGTAAACCATAACGAATAATAAAGATTATAGGTGATACAGGTCTTTAGATCAATATACTGCTAAACCTCATTACCAGCCTTTAGGCCTCATGCACACGAACGTGTGTCGGCTGGGCCCGTGCTGCGGACTGCAAATGCACGGGCACCGACCGTAGGGCTGCCGCATGCAGATCAAGTGAATGGGTCTTCGATCCGCATCCGACGGTCCGCACTGCAAAAAAATAGTGCATGCGTTCCGCACCGACCTTCCGGATTGCGGACCTATTCAAGTGAATGGGTCCGTATCCGTGATGCGGGGTGCACACGGCTAGTGTACCTGCTGTTTGCGGGCCGCAATACGGCCACGGCCGGGCAACAGCCATGTGCATGAGGCCTTACTGTGAGCTATAAAATGATGAGCACTACTTCCAAAACAATCTAGTCAAGAACCAACAGCCTCAAAAAAATCACGGACATATCTATTTTTTTCACGGACACAGGAAAAAAGTCTCCTATTTTGACAGACTGTTCCGAAATTTCTGAACGGTTGGGAACCCTGCTCACCACCAAGCAATTGTTAGTAACAAGTGGTTAGTTCTCGATAATTGGCTGGTCAGTCGGACCACATAAAGGGGCCTTAGAGGTCCATTCACACGTCCGTAGTGTATTGCGAATCCGCAAATTGCGTATCCGCAATACACCGGGCCGGCACCCTTATAGAAATGCCTATTCTTGTCCGCTATTGTGAACAAGAATAGGACATGTTCAATTTTTTTTAGGGAGCCGCGGACCGGAAATGCTGTCCGCATCCTTTCCGTCCCCATTGAGAATGAATGGGTCCGCACCCGTTCCGCAGAATTGCGGAACGGATGGGGACCCATTCTACGGACGTGGGAATAGATCCTAACTAAAAATAGTCAGCATTTACATGACAAAGTACACGTATGCACAAGCCCTTAGGGATAGGGTAATGGGTGAAAGTGGCTTGGGTGGATGAAAAGAGCTCTTTTACATGGTGGTTTTGGGGCAATTTAATTATCTGCGACCTTCACACATTATGACTTAATGATGTGGGAAATTCCATGTTGAAAAGGAATCTGCTAACATGAGAAACAGCCAGTGCCTGGAGGGGTTGTCAGGTCTAGAAATCCCAGTACCAAATACTGTCACACTGTGCAGCCAGTGATGACCATTCTCCTGACCTCCACTCTGCTCCTGCATCCCACCACTCACGCCTTCCCCTTGCTTCTTAAAGGGACCCTGGCCAGTGTGCCCCAGACTTTATTAGGGACCCACCCCCTTTTTGTATTCCTGATCAATAAAATCTGTTTGGTTCCTGCTGTCTGCAAAGGTGTTTGCTCCTGCTTCTTCTGTTACCGGCTTGTGTATTTGACCACGTCTACCTATCTGCTGCCCATCTTGAGCTACCATTCCTGCTTGACGCATATGTGCCACGTCCTGGTGTTTTTACTAACGGAGACTAGTCAGAGGTAGTGACCTGGGGATTCCATGTGGGAATTTCAAGACCCCTTGCGCTGTCCCTTAGACTCCGCTCTCTGGTTTAAAGGGGTTGTGTCACTTTAGCAAGTGGCATTTATCATGTAGAGAAAGTGAATACAAGGCACTTACTACTGTATTGTGATTATCCATATTGCCACCTTTGCTGGCTTGACTGATCTTTCCATTACATTATACACTGTTCCTTTCCATGGTTACGACCACCCTGCAATCCATCAGTGGTGGTCATGCTTGCACACTAAAGAATCGATCTCTCTGGTGGCCGGGACTGTGAGAGCTCACATAAGGTAGTGCTTTTTCCTGTGGTGTGCAAGCACGACCACTGATGCTGGATTGCAGGTTGGTCGTAACCATGTAAATGAGCAGTGTATAATGTGATGGAAAAATGAATCCAGCCAGAAAAGGAGGCAATATGCAATAATAACAATACATTAGTAAGTGGCTTGTATTAACTTTCTCTACATGATAAATTATATTTGCTGAAGTGAGACAACCCCTTTAACTCTATGCCATTAGCGACCTAGTGCGCCTATACCTTCTTTAGACCGTGTTACATTTATTAATAAAGAATGAGTTAATTGAGAGATTAAGAGGACCCAGGACGACTGTGTATTTATACAGACAGCCTACTGATTTCATTTTGGAATTAAGAAGTGGGCATGACAAAATGAACAAAGTCCCGCTCATCATAATCTTTAGGACAATACAACATGTACTTTCTCCTTGTAAGAAGTTCTGGTCTGATAGCACTGTAAGAAGTTCTGGTCTGATAGCACTGTAAGAAGTTCTGGTCTGATAGCACTGTAAGAAGTTCTGGTCTGATAGCACTTTCTTTACTTGCCAGGATGACTAATGACAAAGCTAAAGCCAACCCTGTACCTCACATGGGCCCAGAGAGCTCCTCATTAATTGCTCCAGTTGATCTGCTAGATTTATTTTAGGTTGGCAGCTCAATGGGCATATCTTTGCTCAAGGGGTGTGTCTGGTAACTGTTACAGCTACTTACAGTAGATATGGCTGGTAGAAGTTTAAAGAGGTTTTCCAATGAAAAATAATTTTTTTATTTTTTTAACAAGCCAGCACATCGCTTTTGAAGACAGTCATTGTCTGGAGCAGTGCATGTGACCATTCCTATGGGCGGCCAAATATAAACAGTGCCGTTATCGGAAGATGGAGACAGCGAAAGACCGGAGCCATGTGGAACAGGTACGTATGAATCTTCAGTTTCAGTGGCCATGCTGCAGGAATGTGTCAAAATAGAAGAGTGGAATTGAGCATGTGTGTCCCCCTCAGCGAGATGGGTAGAAAGATAAGGAAAAAAACAAACAGCAGGTGGCGCTATATAGATTTTATTGAATAACTCAGTGGCTATACTAAAATTACATGCAATTGCAAAAGTATTTAGACCCAGGTGCTGGTTTCATGGGACAACCCTTTAAAGAATATCTTAAAAGATAACACCATGACTACAACTCTACCCACATCTGCAATTATATCACTTATGGGGCTATTGTGATTGTGTAATTAAAATGTCAATATTCCCAACTAATATTCATGTATTTTGTAATTTCTAATGCAATTAACACTCACTTTCCATTTAAATAGTATTCTTTAGGCCCGGGGTGGTTGGGGGAGGGGCCTAATTCAGGTTTTCCTTCTACCTTCTCAACTGAAATTTCTGGTTTCACATCCTCTTTCTTCTATGGTAGTAAGGGATGCAGATGAGCTTTTAACAAGCTCAGCCTTCAATACCACCAGACGTAAGGCAGCTATCCTATAGGTCAATGTTCGACTCTTTAAATAGGCCTTGAGACAGGACTCTGCTATTAACCCTTTCATGAACGGGCCTAAAAAAGGCCTGAATGTCCAGCCATTTTTTTTTTTTTTTTTTTGTGCAAGTGATGGTTTAGTTACTTTTTTATTTGTTTGACTACCAAAATAACTTTTGCAATGTTTTTTACTTGACACTTTGGACTTTTTATTCGCATGTTTCTTTAGAGATTTTTCTTCTTCCTTTTTTTAGGTTTAATTTGGGGGAAAACCTCTAAATTAGTACCTTGGAACCGAACCCGAGTTCGGTAAAAGGTTTTTAACAGTAGAAATACATTTCTGAAGTTATTACCCAAAGTCTCACGAGACTTCGCGAAGAAATAACTTTGGCTCATCTGACCTAAAACATTCTAATACTGTACGGAGCGCCGTACAGTATTCTAACAAAGTTTTATGCGAATCGACTTTGGATGTTTCATTCGAAGTCGATTCGCTCATCCCTATTTTCAATGCAAGGGTGAGATCTGCGGCACAACTGAATCGAATCCACACCAGAAATCTGCACTGAAATCTGTGCAGATTTTCTGTTTGTAAACCTAATTTAAAGGTAGTGGCTCTCCCCGAGTCACCTCAAGTGCAAAAGTTTAATTAATCAGACTAGACTATGAATCATTTAATGAAATACTTAGGCCTCTTTCACACGAGCGCCATGTTTTTTGCCCGGATAAGATGCGGGAAAATGCGCAAATTTTCCGCGCGAGTGCAAAACATTGTAATGCGTTTTGCACGCGCGTGAGAAAAATCTGCATGTTTGGTACCCAAACCCGAACTTCTTCAAAGAAGTTCGGGTTTGGGTTAGGTGTTCTGTAGATTGTATTATTTCCCCTTATAACATGGTTATAAGGGAAAATAATAGCATTCTTAATACAGAATGCATAGTACAATAGGGCTGGAGGGGTTAAAAAAATAAAATAAAAATTAAACTCACCTTATTCCACTTGATCGCGCAGCCCGGCTTCTCTTCTGTCTTCTTCTTTGCTGTGCAAAGGAATAGGACCTTTGATTACGTCACTGTGCTCATTACATGGTCCAATCACATGGTTCATCACCATGGTGAGGGACCATGTGATTGGATCATGTGATGTGACGTCACCACAGGTCCTTAGCCGGCAGCTCAACATTACAGAAGAAGACAGAGATCCACAACTACGCGATCAAGTGGACTCGGTGAGTTGATTTTTTTTTTTTTTTTAACCCCTCCATCACTATTTTACTTTGCATTCTGTATTCAGAATGCTAATATTTTCCCTTATAACCATGTTATAAGGGAAAATAATACAGATCGTATCCCCAGCCCGATTGTCACCTAGCAACCATGCGTGAAAATCGCACCGCATCCGCACTTGTTTGCGGATGCTTGCGATTTTCACGCGGCCCAATTCAATTCTATGGGGCCTGCGTTGCGTGAAAAACGCACAAAATAGAGCATGCTGCGATTTTCACGCAACGCACAAGCGATGCGTGAAAATCACCGCTCATGTGCACAGCCCCATAGAAATGAATGGGTCCAGATTCAGTGCGGGTGCAATGCGTTCAACTCACGCATTGCACCCGCGCGGAAAACTCGCCCGTGTGAAAGGGGCCTTAGTAATGAAATCCAAATATGACTCAACAGATTTCTTAAGGAAGGACTAAGAGCACTTACAGTAGATCATATAGCGTGGTAGGGTTGATCCTGCTAATTAAAATAATACCTGTCTTGTCAAAATTGGTTACAGAGTTTCCATAAAAAAAAGTGTTTTATTCTTAATAAATATGTGGGCTTCAGTGCCTTGAGAGGCTAGGCCCCGTCATTCAGTGCACGGAAGCCCTCATTTGCCTAAGGCCTCTTTCCCGCGGGCGTGTGCGCGCTGTGGTCATGCTGCGGGCCGCAAAATGCGGGCCGCAATGCACGAGCACAGTCCGTGAGGCAGCCGGAGCGGATCGCAAAAAGATAGGACATGTTCTATCTTTTTGTGGAACGGAAGTACGGGACGAAACCCCACGGAAGCACTCCGTAGTGCTTCCGTAGGGTTCCGTTCCGTGGTTCCGTTCGCACCATTCCGCATCTCCGGATTTGCGGACCCATTGAAGTGAATGGGTCCGCATCCGTGATGCAAATGCGGTCCGCAATACGGAAACGGGGCGCACACGCCCATGGGAAAGAGGCCTTAATAATATGTCTATTTGCTTGAAAAGGCCGCAACTGAATTTCATAAGACAGGTATCATTTTATTAAGCAGGATCGACCCTACCAGGTGGTATGCCTGGTTTATCCTTTTAAGGACAGGGCCGATTTATTTTATTTCTGCGTTTGCGCTTTCGTTTTCTCCTCCTCTCCTTTCAAGAGCCCCAACCTTTTTAATTTTCCATTCACATAGCCGTATAAGGGCTTATTTATTTTGTGGGACAAGTAGTATTTTTTAAGGGCACCATTTAATTAACCATATCTCGTTTTCTGCGGGTCAGTACAATTACAGCGATACAAAATTTGTTAAATTTTGACTATGCTTTAGGCCTCTTGCATATGACCGTATGTCTTTTAGGGTACTTTCACACTTTTGCGTGCATAGAGTTCCGTCCTAGGGGCTCCATACCGGAAAATAACTGATCCACATGCATTATGAAACAAAAAAACGGAACACTTGCCTGAATTTCCAATTGCCATTTTTTCCCATAGGAAAAATGCCGCATTCAAAATGCCGCAATGCCGGATCCGTCCTTGCGCAGACCGAAAAAAATGTGAAAAAAAGTTGAAACGGATCAATTTGTCCGTATGACAAACGGACAGACGGATCCGTTCTTGCAATGCATTTGTAAGACAGATCAGGATCCTGATCAGTCTTAAAATGCAATCAGTTGCCATACATTTTGCCGCATCCGGCAGGCAGTTCCGGCGACGGAACTGCCTGCCGTATTCCTTTGCCGCAAGTGTGAAAGTAGCCTCAGGCCTATTGCACACGAACGTGTGCGCTCCGTGGCCGTTTTGTGGACCGCATTTGCGGATCCGCAATACACGGGCACCATTCCGTGTGCATTCCGCATCACGGATGCGGACCCATTCAGTTCAATGGGTCCGCAAATCCGGAGATGCGGAACGGAAGCACAGAACGTAACCCTACGGGAGCACTAGGGATGGCATCCGTGGGGTTTCGTCCCGTACTTCCGTTCCGCAAAAAGATAGAACATGTCCTATCTTTTTGCGGATCGGCCGGATCGCGGACCTATTAAAGTGAATGGGTCCGCGATCCACTGCGTCTGCCCTACGGACGGTGTTCATGCATTGCGACCCGCAGCATGACCACGGGACGCACACGTTCGTTTGCAGGAGGCCTTACTGTGTTTTGCAGTCCATTTTTCACGGATTCGTTGTTCCGGTTTTTGTTTCCATTGTGTTTCCGTTCCGTTTTTCCACAAAAAATCTCCGTATGGTTTCCGTATGCGATCCGTTGTTTGCAGATCGCAAACAGAAACATAAAATTTGTAATAATTACTGTAATGTACAGTTACGTTTTTTAAACAGTAAACACATGTGAAAAGTGGGCATGGATCCGCAAAAAAAGGATGACATACGGATGTGTTCCGTATGCATTCCGTATTTTTTGCCGACCCATTGACTTGAATGGAGCCACGGATAGTTATTTGTGGGAAATAATAGGACAAGTTCTATCTTTTATCAGAACGGATATACAGAAACGGAATGCATACGGAGTACATTCCTTTTTTTTGGCGGAACCATTGAAATAAATGGTTCCGCATACGGACCGCAAACGTAACCCGCATAAACGGAACGGAAACGGAAAAAAATATAAATATTTGCAAAAATATAACTTTTTCTATGCATCATAATTTTCTGACAACCATAACTTTTTTTTATTTCCACTTAGGCCTCATTCACACGGCCGAGAGCGGTCCGTGGTAACCCGACCTGGATTCCTGCTGACAGCAGGAGCGCACGGCGTCATTGGTTGCTATGACGCCGTGCGCTTCATGCCGCCGCTGCACTACAGTAATACACTCGTATAGATCATGCAGCGGCGGCATGAAGCGCACGGCGTCATAGCAAACAATGACACCGTGCGCTCCTGCTGTCAGCAGGAATCCAGGTCGGGTTACCACGGACCGCTCTCGGCCGCGGAACACGGCCGTGTGCATGAGGCCCTACAGAAATGTATTAGGATTTGTATTTTTGCGCAGCAAACTGTAGTTTTTATTGCTACCATTTTGAAGTACCTACAACATTTTGATCACTTTTTATTTAATGTTTTGGAGGAGTACAAGATGACCAAAAAAATTGTGGAAAAACATTTTTATATTTAATAGTTTGGACATTTTTGGATGTGATGGTGAGGAGAAAACTGTATGGAGCTGGCGTTGAGCATGTGTGCTGCTTCTCCATACAAGTGTCTGAGAATTACTGAAACAGCCGATTGACTTCACATCTTAAGAAGCATGTATAGTTAATGAATTCTCTTACACATTACAAAAACGTTGTTCACGAAACCTCAGTCACTGTAGTAACAAGTATTCATTATATAGATAGTAGCATACAATGGGGCATCATTTGCATAATGGATGTGTTAATTGTATGTGAGCAAACAGTTATGCAAATCAAACAGTACAAATTGCACACAAAGTGATTACAGATCTAGTTTCCACCAATTAAAAGGGTTGTCCAGCTTTCTAATGTTTTTTTTTTTTGTACACCCCTCTGCCCCGCCGGACCTGTGGAAGGATCGCTTTCCTGTGTTCTGTTTTTCCCCAAATTCACAATTCACAAATTCAATAGAAAGTTGCATTGAAATCCTTGGATCGAGCACACGGATCCTTTGCAAAAACAGATGTGTGCTTAGTCCCTTGTTTAGATCAGTGTGCTTTTCATTTTAATAAAAAGTTAAAAATGTATGAGGAAAAAACTATGGGACTTAAAGGGCTTGTCCAGTCTTGAATGTGCCCCTTGAACATAAAAAAAAAAAAAAAACATCATCATCTGCCCCTGGCCCTGCCACTGCTGGACCCTGTAGGAGCAGGAAGTGGCTTGGTCCATGTCTGCTGCAGCCAGTCACAGTCCTCAGCGCTCACAGCTGTGACATGTACCTACCGTTCAAGGCGCTGAAGCCTCTGCATGGTCACAGGACCAAGCCGCTTCTTGGTCCTGGAGGGACTAAAATGGGCTGGGACTGGATCAACGGCAGGACCGCAGACTCTACAGTAAGCAACTGAAAAGTCTATCATTTTTATAAAATGTGTTTATTACTTTTTTGCTTATTTAAATTTTTTCAATCTGGATAAGTGATAAGTGTCCGATCACTGGGGGTGCCCAATCACGAGAATGCAGGCACGGCCGAGCATGCACGCTGCCGCTCCATTCATCTCTATGGGACTAAGTCAAGTGTGGTACTTGACCCGTCTTTGGCAGCCCCTTAAAGATGAATGGAGCAGCACTGAGCATGCTCGACCATCCCTGCTAACTTACTTCTGACGCACTGATCATTCTTCTCTGGTGCATCCTCAAACCCAACGACCCTTATTGTAGAAACAACTTTATTGTACGCAATATAAATCATACATTTCATTTGTCAGGAAACCTGCTCACACCATAGACTAGCACTGAACAAAGAATTAATATATAATTTGGCCAATACAGTTCCCTGCCTTCCAGAGAGTCAGTAGGGAAGTCCGACAAGCGAGGTCCGCTCTGACTCCAGTGCCCAGATCTTCCGAAGTGCTGAAAGTGCCTGCAGAGAAGTTATGTACGTGGCTTCACAACCCCTTCATCGCTGAGGAAACAGCACATGCCAAGCAGTTGGAAATATTTTATTTCAATTGTGGCCACCCCATTTAGTAGACTGTACTGATGAGGGCATAGAAAGTCACGTTTCTGCCCGTTCTCAGCCTGACAAGTTGGAATGTCATGCCAGGAAAACTCCCCAAGATGCCCTGGTTGTCCCTAGATCAGAAGGATCAGATATTGTCCAGGTATTTAGGTTTTTAGTTTTAAGTTTTAGTTTTGTTCCCAGTTTATTTCACATGCTAGCCTTAGGGTACTTTCCCACTAGCGTTATTCTTTTCCGGTATTGAAATCCAGTAAAGGGTCTCAATACCGGGAAAAAAAGCATCAGTTTTGTCCTAATGAATTCTGAATGGAAAGCAATTCGTTCAGTATGCATCAGGATGTCTTCCGTTCCGTCCCTTGTACGGAATGCTGCGGTATTTTTTAATGCCAAAATCCTGGAACAATACCGCACTTGCCGGATCCGCCATTAATTTCCATAGAGATGTATTAATGCCAGATCCGATACCAAGTGTTTTGGAAATTGCCGCATAGCAGGTTTTTTTGTCTGCGCATGCGCCGGGATATAAGATGAGCTCGTTTCGCTCCTGATCTTTGAATACCAGATCCTTTATTCCGGATGATACCGAATGAGACAGATCCGGAAAAAAAAGCTATCCGTTTGTATGCGGCTTGCCGGATCCGGCAGGCAGTTCCGTTGCCGGAACTGCCTGCCGGATTCTAACAACGCAAGTGTGAAAGTACCCTTAGGGCTCAAGCACAAAAATACTTTAAAAAAAAAATCACCTGTCAGCAAGATCACACTAATTAAATCAGGTATACATCCTGGTAGGGATGATCCTGCTGATTAGGGTCCATTCACACGTCCGTATGAATGGGTCCGCATCCGTTTTGCAAAATTGCGGAACAGGTGTGGACCCATTCATTTCATTTCCGCAGCCACGGACAAGAGTAGGCATTTCTATCACAGGACCGACCATGTGCGGTCTGCAAAATGCGGAACGCACATGGCCGGTGTCCGTGTTTTGCAGATCCGCAATTTGTGGAATGCAAAACACTTGCGGACATGTGAATGGACCCTTAAAATGATACCTGTCTTGTGATAATCGGTTGTGGCATTTAAGAGAAGAAAAAAAAAAGCCTTCTTGTTATTCTGCAGATTAGGTCTACTGTGCACTGAGGAGCGTGGCCAGCATTGGAAAGTTGAGGAGCTGAGGTGCAGTGAGGTGCTAAGCCCCGCCCACAGTGCACTAAAAACCTACTTTGCCTAAAGATTAAAAGTCTTTTTCCTCGGTAACGTCACAACCGATTTTCTTAATACATACTGTATATATACACTCACCTAAAGAATTATTAGGAACACCTGTTCTATTTCTCATTAATGCAATTATCTAGTCAACCAATCACATGGCAGTTGCTTCAATGCATTTAGGGGGGTGGTCCTGGTCAAGACAATCTCCTGAACTCCAAACTGAATGTCAGAATGGGAAAGAAAGGTGATTTAAGCAATTTTGAGCGTGGCATGGTTGTTGGTGCCAGACGGGCCGGTCTGAGTATTTCACAATCTGCTCAGTTACTGGGATTTTCACGCACAACCATTTCTAGGGTTTACAAAGAATGGTGTGAAAAGGGGAAAACATCCAGTATGCGGCAGTCCTGTGGGCAAAAATGCCCTGTGGATGCTAGAGGTCAGAGGAGAATGGGCCGACTGATTCAAGCTGATAGAAGAGCAACGTTGACTGAAATAACCACTTGTTACAGCCGAGGTATGCAGCAAAGCATTTGTGAAGCCACAACACGCACAACCTTGAAGCGGATGGGCTACAACAGCAGAAGACCCCACCGGGTACCACTCATCTCCACTACAAATAGGAAAAAGAGGCTACAATTTGCACGAGCTCGCCAAAATTGGACTGTTGAAGACTGGAAAAATGTTGCCTGGTCTGATGAGTCTCGATTTCTGTTGAGACATTCAAATGGTAGAGTCCGAATTTGGCATAAACAGAATGAGAACATGTATCCATCATGCCTTGTTACCACTGTGCAGGCTGGTGGTAGTGGTGTAATGGTGTGGGGGATGTTTTCTGGGCACACTTTAGGCCCCTTAGTGCCAATTGGGCATCATTTAACCCCTTAAGGACCCAGGACGTACCGATACGCCCTATTTCCGGAGTCCTTAAGGACCCAGGACGTACCGGTACGTCCTGACTTAAAATCTGTATTCCGGCGCTCCAGGGGTTAATCGGAACGGGATTTCGGCTGAAATCATTCAGCCGGCATCCCGTAACAATGCAGGGGGGGTCATTTGACCCCCCCGTATCGGCGATCGCAGCAAACCGCAGGTCAATTCAGACCTGCGGTTTGCTGCGCTTTTTGCAGTTTCTGCGGGGATCAGAAACTTTTGAGTGCCTAAAATCATTATTTTTCACGCCCCCCTGCACCCCTGCACGATTTTATGCCGTGGGTGGTGCGGGGGGGGGGGGGGTCGCATGCGGTGGGGGCGTTGCTGGAGGCGGGCGATCCCCCGCCCGCCTCCCCATGAATGATCGTTGGCTTCTAGTGGTTATACCAGGGTGCCAGCACATTGCTGACACCCTGGTATAAACTGCTGACAACTTATCGGCAGGGCTGCTAGCTTTCGGACCCCCACCAATCAGATATCTAGGACTTATCCTGAAAATAGGCCTCGTCTTTAACTCGAAATCAAAACTTAGTGCCCAGTATTAGTGTCAGCATTTTGTGACGGGTAACAGAGCACTCACAGGAGTACATTGCACTTCTTCCCTCTTGCTAAATCAATGTTAGCAGTTGCACAGAGATTAAATATATGCAGAGTCATGAATTTAGCCTTCCAGCATAGGCATTTTTTTTTTTTAAAGTTCTCTTCTGCATAAGTTTCATATTGGCAGTCATGAGGAGAGCGAGTTCAGAGGATCTGGCTTTGACGGTCAGCCACTGCTAGCTGCTTCAGCCAGGACGGAGCCAGAAGAGAGAGGACCTCCTATGAAAGCACTCTCTGTACAAACTAGCACCGCGGCTGTGCCAGCTGGCACCCTCGTCCTGTTCATGGATTGTCCATGACTTTCTGGTAAAAAAACGTCACACACAGTTCTCTCTTTCGAAACAGGAATATTAGTTTTCGACACATCATGGCAATCGTTCCTCTGCCCGTATTTCAGTTGACACCAACAGGGCTTATGGAATAGTAATAGTTTTCACTAAGGAAAGTGCAGAGGATTAACCCCATCTACCCCAGGCCAGTTTTCACTTTCCTGCCCAGGACTATTTTTGAAAATCTGACACGTGCCCCTTTATGTGGTAATAACTTTGGAATGATTTTACTTATCCAACCAATTCTGAGATTGTTTTCTGGTGACACATTGTATTTCATGTTAGTGGTAATTAAATTTGGGTCAATATTTTTTTCCTTCATTTATGAAAAAATTCGAATTTTACCGAAAATGTGGAAATATTCACATTCAAATGTCTAAATTTTAATTTCTCAACTTTTACGACAGATAGTAATTAGTGTTGGGCGCGACTATTCGAATCGCGAATATTAATCGTGAATATCGGCACTTTTAAAATTCGCAAATAATTTGAATATGGTGATATATATTCGTAATTTCGAATATTCTAGATAGTTTTTTTATCAGTAACCTCCCTTCTTGCTTGTGGGCCAATGAGAAGGCTGCAATGTCTTTGTCTGAGCTTAGCAACATCCCTAGCAACCAATAGGAAAGTTGCCTACCCCTTACTATATGGAGTTCTGAGAGAGAGAGCAGTGACATTGCTGTGCTCTGTGGTTTCCACTCATTACATTAGATAGATAGTTAGTTAGCTTTTATATATAATACAGATAGTTAGTGGGAGATAGTCAGTGTAGGTTATATCCTGATATAGTGTAGCTGTATAGTGCAGGGTGTTAGGTAGTGTGATAGGTTCTGCTGTCCATACATACTGTACATGCAGACCTGCTAAAATGTGAAGTTTCACGTATTGTGCCAAAATATTTGCATCATTAGTGCCGATTAGTGCAATCGCAAATATACTGGAGCACCCTATCTGCATATAAAGCAATTTTTAATGTTCTGCCGTTTTATCCAGTCTCGAGAAACTTCTAGCAGCTTGGAAAATGTAGCAAAAGTGACCTGTATTTCGCTAGCGTTACGCGGATATTACATTGCCGATTTTTCACAATCAAGAAAATAATCTCGAATTCGCGAATATATGACGAATATTCACCCAAACATTTGTGAAATATCGCGAATTCGAATATAGTCCCTGCCGCTCATCACTAATAGTAATACTGTAACGAGGGGACAGCGACGTGTGCTTACTTCGCAGCACCGCCGGCACCCTGCGCAAGGAGAGGGACAGGGACGTAGCCTGCATCCTCGTCTCCATGACAGCAGGCGAGCTGTAGGAGAGCCGAGCGCCGATAATGATGATCGGTGCTCGGCTTAGTTGGGCTGCTGTCACGTGACTCACCAGCCACGACTATTTAAACAGGCAGCCTGTGAATAAGGTCTTTACATTTACCAAGTTCTCTGTATTGGTTTGCATTGTACCTTGACCCCGCTTCTGCTGTTTCCTCTGAATTGACGTGACCTCCTGGCATTCGGACCTCGGCTTGTGTTTGTTGTAATTTGGTTATTCCTTTGTTCTGACGTGACCTCCTGGTACTGACCTTGGCTTGTTTTGACCTTGCTTACTCTGTTATATTTATCTTTTGTCCTGTATTTTGACCGCTGCTTATACAGTATTTGCATTGTTTGTGTATTTACCCCTCCGTGCCTGCCTGTCACTTTGTTTATTATTTTCTCCAGTTTCATTGTTCCCTTTAGGCCCCTTTCACATGAGCATGTTTTCCACGTGGGTGCAATGCGTGACGTGAACGCATTGCACCCGCACTGAATCCTGACCCATTCATTTCAATGGGTCTGTGTACATGAGCGTTGCTTTTCACGCATCACTTGTGCATTGCGTGAAAATTGCAGCATGTTCTATATTCTGCCTTTTTTAATGCAGCCCTGGGCCCCATAGAAGTAAATGGGGCTTCAGTGAAAAACGCATTGTATCTGCAAGCAAGTGCGGATGCAATGCGTTTTTCACTGATGGTTGCTAAGAGATGTTTGTAAACCTTCAGTTTCTTATCACGCGCATGAAAAATGCATCAAAACGCATTGCACCCGCGTGGAAAAAACTGAACAATTGCGGACAAAACTGACTGAACTTGCTTACAAAATGGTGCGAGTTTCACTGAACGCATCCGGACCTTAAGGCCCAGCACATACTTAGTTTATGGAACGTCATCCAGTTGTATACCGTCGCCTAGGGTGGACCGTGCAAGTAGGCAGGGACAGAGGTGTGGGTTGAGCTCTCCCCTTCCGTGCAAATACCTCATAAAATAGTTATCAATCAACATTCCCCATATGTCTACTTTATGTTGGCATAATTTTGTAAATGTAATTTTTTTTTCAGGACTTTAGACAGCTTAGAATTTTAGAAGAAATTTATCAAATTTTAAAGAAAATTTACAAAACCGTTTTTTGAGCACCAGTTCAGTTTTAAAGTGATTTTGTGGGGCTTACGTAATAGAAAACCACCCATATATGACCTAATGTTAGCAACTACACCCCACAAATTATTCAAAACTAATGTTTCAAACTTTGTTAACCTTTGAGGTGTTCCACAAGAATTCCTAAGGTTTTCTAAAGGAAAATTTAAAAAATATATTTTGTTTACAGATTTTAATTAATCCATTTTTCCTAAAACACAGCAAGGGTTAAACGGGTTGTCTGGGTTCAGAGCTGAACCCAAACATACCCTTATTTTCACCACGGCAGCATCCCTGAGGCTAGCATCGGAGCATCTCATGCTCCGATGCGCTCCCTTGCCCTGCGCTAGATCTCGCAGGGCAAGGACTCTTTTGTTTATCATAACATACTGCCGGGCGGAAACTTCCGCCAGGCAGTGTGTTCGGTGACATCACCGGCTCTGATGGGCGGGCTTTAGCGCTGCCCTAGCCGTTTTTACTGGCTAGGGCAGCGCTAAATCCCGCCCATCAGTGCCGGTGACGTCACCGGGCTTCCTGGCAGCTCCATGGAGAGCCCCGATATGTCACTGGAACTCCTAAAAATGCCTCTGCCCTGCGCGATTTAGCGCAGGGCAAAGGAGAGCATCGGAGCATGAACTGCTCCGATGCTCAAGTGAGGGGAGCTGCCTGGGTGAAAATGGAAGTATGTCCGGGATCAGCTCTGAACCCGGACAACCCCTTTAACAGCAAAATAAATCTCAATATTAATTACCCTGATTCTGCAGTTTACAGAAACACCCCGTTGTCGTACACTGCTCTAAGGGCATATGGCAGGGCTCAGAAGGGAAGGAGAGCCATATGGTTTTTGGAGGGTAGATTTTGTTGAAATGGTTTTTGGGTGCCATGTTGTATTTGAAGAGACCTTAAGGTACCTCTACAGTGGAAACCCCAAAAAAGTAACTCCATTTTGGCAACTACACCCCTCAAGGAACTTAGTAAGGGGTGTACTGAGCACTTTGACCCCACAGGTGTTTTACGAAATTTAGAAACACTTGGCTATGAAAATTAAAAATTAAATTTCTTTCAATAAAATGTTGCTTCAGCCTCAAATTTTTCATTTTCACAAGCGGTAACAAGAGAAAAAGCACTCCATAATCTGTTGCCAATTTTCTCCTGAATACGAAAAGACCCCATATGTGGTCGAAAACTGCTGTAGGAGCACACCGCGGGACTCAGAAGGGACAGAGCACCATATGGCATTTGCAGAGCAGATTTTTATGGATTGGTTTATGGACACCACAGTCTCTGGGGTATCAGTGCAACTTTTTTCTTACAACCATACATTTTCCTCCATGTGAGGACTTATTTTTTTTGGGATGCATTGCCATCATCATTGGTTCTATTCTGGGGCACATACAACTGTTTGATAACTTTTTATTTTACTTTTTGGGAAGCAGGATAAACAATTCTGCCATTATTTTTTGGGTTTTGTTGTTGAGGTGTGCACTATGCAGGAAAAATGACACGTTATCTTTATTCTGCAGTCAGTAACATTACAGAGATACCAAGTTTATATAGTTTTTTTTACGTTTTACCACTTTTACACAAAGCATTTTTATCAAGAAAAATCGTGTTTTTGTATCACCATTTTCTGAAAGCCATAATTTTAAAAAAATATTTTGTGCGATTGTCTTATGTGGAGGCTCATTTTTTGCAGGATGAGGTGACTTTTTCATTGGTACTATTTTGGGGTACATATGACTTTTTGATCGTTCTATACTATGGATTTTGTAAAGTGAGGTGACAAAGATTGACTGTTCTGGCACTGTTTTAATTTCTTTTTACAGCTTTAGGCCCCTTTCACACGAGCGTGTCTGGATTAGGTCCGGATGCGTCCCGGGTGCATTGCGGCAAACCCGCGCGAGTAGGTACGCAATTGCAGTCAGTTTTGACTGCGATTGCGTTCCGTTGTATAGTTTTTATCGCGCGGGTGCAATGCGTTTTGCACGTGCGTGATAAAAAACTGAATGTGGTACCCAGACCCGAACTTCTTCACTGAAGTTCAGGTTTGGGTTCGGTGTTGTGTAGATGTAATTATTTTCCCTTATAACATTGTTATAAGGGAAAATAATAGCATTCTTTAATACAGAAAACTTAGTACAAGGTCAATTGAGGGTTAAAATAAATAAAAATATTAACTTACCTCCTCCAATTGATCGCGTAGCTGCCGGTCTCCTGTTCTTTCTTCAGGACCTGTCAAAGGACCTGTGGTGACGTCACTGAGCTCATCACATGGTCCAATCACATGGCCCATCACCACGGTGATAAACCATGTGATTGGACCATGTGATGTGACGTCACCACAGGTCCTTTAGCCGGCAACTCATGATTAAATAAGTAAGAAGAGATCGGCAACTACGCGATCAAGAGGAGGAGGTGAGTTTTTATTTTTTAACCCTCAATTGACCTTCTACTAAGCATTCTGTATTAAGAATGCTATTATTTTCCCTTATATCTATGTTATAAGGGAAAATAATACAGTGAATAGACTGTCATCTTCTCAACCATGCGTGAAAATCGCACCGCATCCGCACTTGGTTGCGGATGCTTGCGATTTTCACGCAGCCCCATTCACTTCTATGGGGCCTGCATTGCGTGGAAAACGCACAATATAGAGCATGCTGTGATTTTCATGCAACGCTGGGTGAGAGAAATATCTTGGCAAAAGACAACTTTTCCCATTTTTCTTATACAAAGTTGGCATTTGACCAAGATATTTATCTCACCCAGCATGGGTATATGTAAAATGACACCCCAAAACACATTGCCCAACTTCTCCTGAGTACGGAGATACCACATGTGTGACACTTTTTTGCAGCCTAGGTGGGCAAAGGGGCCCACATTCCAAAGAGCACCTTTCGGATTTCACCAGCCATTTTTTACAGATTTTGATTTCAAACTACTTACCACACATTTGGGCCCCTAGAATGCCAGGGCAGTATAACTACCCCACAAGTGACCCCATTTTGGAAAGAAGACACCGCAAGGTATTCGCTGATGGGCATAGTGAGTTCATGGAAGTTTTTATTTTTTGTCACAAGTTAGTGGAATATGAGACTTTGTAAGAAAAAAATAAATAAATAAAAATCATCATTTTCCGCTAACTTGTGACAAAAAATATAAAATTCTAGGAACTCTCCATGCCCCTCACGGAATACCTTGGGGTGTCTTCTTTCCAAAATGGGGTCACTTGTGGGGTAGTTATACTGCCCTGGCATTTTCCAGGGGCCCTAATGTGTGGTAAGTAGGTAAATGACCTGTGAAATCCTAAAGGTGCTCTTTGGAATGTGGGCCCCTTTGCCCACCTAGGCTGCAAAAAAGTGTCACACATGTGGTATCGCCGTATTCAGGAGAAGTTGGGCAATGTGTTTTAGGGGGTCTTTTTACATATACTCATGCTGGGTGAGAGAAATATCTCGGCAAAAGACAACTTTTTCCATTTTTTATACAAAGTTGGCATTTGACCAAGATATTTATCTCACCCAGCATGGGTATATGTAAAATGACACCCCAAAACATATTGCCCAACTTCTCCTGAGTACGGCGATACCAGATGTGTGACACTTTTTTGCAGCCTAGATGCGCAAAGGGGCCCACATTCCTTTTATGAGGGCATTTTTAGACATTTGGATCCCAGACTTCTTCTCACGCTTTAGGGCCCCTAAAATGCCAGGGCAGTATAAATACCCCACATGTGACCCCATTTTGGAAAGAAGACATCCCAAGGTATTCAATGAGGGGCATGGCGAGTTCATAGAAATATTATTTTTTTGGCACAAGTTAGCGGAAATTGTTTTCTTTTTTTTTTTTCTCACAAAGTCTCCCTTTCCGCTAACTTGGGACAGAAATTTCAATCTTTCATGGACTCAATATGCCCCTCACGGAATACCTGGGGGTGTCTTCTTTCCGAAATGGGGTCACATGTGGGGTATTTATACTGCCCTGGCATTCTAGGGGCCCTAAAGCGTGAGAAGAAGTCTGGAATATAAATGTCTAAAAATTTTACGCATTTGGATTCCGTGAGGGGTATGGTGAGTTCATGTGAGATTTTATTTTTTGACACAAGTTAGTGGAATATGAGACTTTGTAAGAAAAAATATATATATTTCCGCTAACTTGGGCCAAAAATATGTCTGAATGGAGCCTTACAGGGGGGTGATCAATGACAGGGGGGTGATCAATGACAGGGGGGTGATCAGGGAGTCTATATGGGGTGATCACCCCCCTGTCATTGATCACCCACCTATAAGGCTCCATTCAGATGTCCGTATGTGTTTTGCGGATCCGATCCATGTATCAGTGGATCTGTAAAAATCATGCGGACGTCTGAATGGAGCCTTACAGGGGAGTGATCAATGACAGGGGGGTGATCAATGACAGGGCGGTGATCAGGGAGTCTATATGGGGTGATCACCCCCCTGTCATTGATCACCCACCTATAAGGCTCCATTCAGATGTCCGTATGTGTTTTGCGGATCCGATCCATGTATCAGTGGATCTGTAAAAATCATGCGGACGTCTGAATGGAGCCTTACAGGGGAGTGATCAATGAAAGGGGGGTGATTAATGACAGGGGGGTGATCAGGGAGTCTATATGGGGTGATCAGGGGTGATCAGTGGTTCATAAGGGGTTAATAAGTGACAGGGGGGGGTGTAGTGTAGTGTAGTGGTGTTTGGTGCTACTTTACTGAGCTACCTGTATCCTCTGGTGGTCGATCCAAGCAAAAGGGACCACCAGAGGACCAGGTAGCAGGTATATTAGACGCTGTTATCAAAACAGCGTCTAATATACCTGTTAGGGGTTAAAAAAATCGCATCTCCAGCCTGCCAGCGAACGATCGCCGCTGGCAGGCTGGAGATCCACTCTCTTACCGTCCGATTCTGTGAACGCGCGCGCCTGTGTGCGCGCGTTCACTGGAAATCTCGCATCTCGCGAGATGACGCATATATGCGTGACTCTGCGCCAGGCTGCCGCCTCCGGAACGCGATCCTGCGTTAGGCGGTCCGGAGGCGGTTAAACAGCTAACAAGCAGAAAATGTGGAGAGGGTGGGATCCTGCCGATGACAACAAACAGAAGGGAAACAAAAAAAGACCTGTCAGAAAAAAGACCTGTCAGATAGACTCACATGCTGCAAGTCTATCCGATCTTCTCAAATCTCTCACAGGGCAGGCAGTGACAGGACTCCAGTTAAAGCCTTCTCTGGGGTTGCAAGCAGAGGAGAAGTAGGAATGTTGTGACCCCTGGCCCCACAGCATGGTGTCAGACTCTGAAGTCACCTCCACGTCATCCAGCTGCGACTGAGAGGAGTGAGCCATCCAATACACAATCTCACCCTCTTTCTCCTCAATTATAGTGTTTCGCATTTCTGAAGCCAGGAACAACTCCGGACTACTACTACTACTACTACTTCTGGCCGGATAGCTGGTGCTGCTACTACCCACATTCTGTCTCTTGGTCTTTCGTTTCGTGTGGAGATAGAAATAAATAGAGACGGATTGATGTCTGCTACCTAATATGTTATCACTCACAGATAATGTTGTGCGCTACTGTCACAACTCTGGGTGTGCACAGTAATGGTCAAGGTTCTATAATGACGGCAAGCACGATGAACACACAAAGGGATAAGTACGGCCCTAGTCTCACCCAGCCCCTTACCCTGCCTGCTTGTACAATCACCCTAGTAGTGACCTACAACTGGACGACAGTCCCTATACTAAATAAGTGCAGGATGGACAAGGACAATACACAAAGATAAAACACAAATAATAGAGTAGTCAGATGAGCCGGGTCAGAGCCAGGAGGACCAAACAGAACCAAATCGACTAAGGCTGGTATCCATATGGTTGTAGTAATCACGTATATGCTGGTTTTAATAAATTTAATAACCCAAAACAGATTTAGCTCTAATATTATGTTATCAATTACTGAAGTTTTTGTCCGTTACCCTGTATATTTTATATGGTTTTTAAAACTTGTTAACCGCTTCCAGACTGGGCCATTAACTGCCTTCCTGACCAGGCCTAATTTTGCAAATCTGACATGTGTCACTTTATTTGGTAACAACTTTGGAACGCTTTTACTTATCCAAGCCATTCAGAGATTGTTTTCTCATGACACATTGTACTTAATGATAATGGTAAATTTGAGTCAATATGTTTTACCTTTATTTATAAAAAAAAATCTAAAAGTTTACGAAAATTAGCAAAAAGTCACTGTTTTCTAAATTTGAATCTTTCTGCTTTTAAGACAGATAGTAATGCCTAGTAAAATATTTATTAATTAACATTCCCCATATATCTACTTTATGTAGGCATCATTTTAGTAATGTAATTTTATTTTTTTAGGAGGCTAGAAGGTTTAGAATTTTAAAAGCAATTTTTGAAATTTTTAAGAAAATTTCCAAAGTCAACTTTTTTAAGGACCAGTTCAGTTCTGAAGTTAATTTGTGGGGGCTTACATAGCGGCAACCCCCCATAAATGAACCCATTGTAGAAACTACACCCCTCAAGTTACTCAAAACTGATTTTTAAAACTTTGTTAACCCTTTTAGGTGTTTCACAAGAATTAAAGGAAAATTGTCACGGGGTTCCGAAGGTGCACTCGGTCCCCCATTGTCCGCAGACCTGTTGCTTAGCTTTGGGAATGAGGATCTGTGTTTGACCTCATTCCCAGGGCAGCTTTACTAGCTGGGTGGCTCCCTGCTCCTAGTCTGCCTTGAGCGCCGAGCTGATCACTCGGTGCTCGACTGGTTGGTCTGACGGTCATGTGACGCTGGCCACGTCACATGACCCTCACTCCCCACTATAAATACAGGCAGCCTGCTGGCTACAGGTTGCCTGTTAATTTCTAGGTTCCTGGCTATTTGCTGGACTGCTGAATACTTACCTGATCCTGTTCCCTGACCATCCTTTTGCCTGCTCCTCCTGTACTGCGCATCCGTCCTGGTATTGTGACCTCGGCTCCCACCTGACTACTCTCTTAGGACTCCTCTTGTACTTCACTACTCTCCTGGTATTTGACCCCGGCTTCTCCTGACCATTCTTTGCTTAATCCTTTGTACTGCGTAGCTCCCTTGGTTCTGACCCGGTCCGTTCATGTTCCGTATTTTTTCTTGTCTGTCTTCCCTGCACATATCCTAATTTAGGGACTGTCGTCCAGTTGTCCCCTGTCATCAGGACTCGTGAGGCAAGTAGGCAGGGCCAGGGGTGAGGGTGGAGCGCAGTGGTCACTATCCTTCCCCCTGTGTGTGTGTGGACGTGACCGTTACAGATTAACAGGCCCAATAACCACTGTATCATGAATCCGCTTACTACCCTGACTGACCATGTCTCTAGCTTGACACAGGTGGTGCAGGAGCTAGGAGAGAAACTCAGTTCTTTTGAGTTAGGGCAAGGTTCTTCCACTTCTCTGCCCTCCAGTCCACATTTTGAACCCCAGATCAAGCTCCCAGAACCCTTTTCTGGAGACCGGAGGAGGTTTCTCTCCTTTAAGGAGAGTTGCAAACTCTACTTCCGTTTGCGCCCCGTGTCCTCCGGTCCCGAGAGCCAACGTGTGGGGATTATCATTTCTCTTCTACAGGGTAGTCCCCAGGCCTGGGCATTCTCGGTACCTCCTGGGGCCAGTTGTCTGACTTCTGTGGAGGTTTTTTTTCAGGCCCTGGGTACCCTCTATGACGAACCAGACAGGGCCCTGGTAGCCGAGACGGCTCTTAGGGCACTGGTTCAGGGCCATCTCCCTGCAGAGGAGTATTGTACCCAATTCAGACGGTGGTGTGTCCCCTCAGGATGGAATGAACCAGCCCTGAAGAGTCAGTTTAGGTCTAGTCTGTCTGATAATTTCAAAGATCTATTAGTCAGTTATCAAATTCCAGAGACCTTAGAGGAGATGATGACCCTAGTTGTCCGACTTGACCGACGAGTTAGAGAGAGACGACAAGAACGACAGTTCTGTTCTCAGATGGTGTTCCAGCCAGAGGCCTTTTCCAGGGACAACACTGAGGCCTCCACCGAGGAACCCATGCAGGTTGGCATGACCCGGGGTAATCTTCGTCGCAGACGCGGAGAGTGCTTCTACTGTGGAGATCCTGGCCATTGGATCAACAAGTGTCCTAAGAGGGTCCTCTCTGACAAATCTCCTAAGGCAAGACAACCTAAAGACCAGGTACACCCTGATTTTTCTAAATATAAGCTTTTGGTACCCATAACAATTTCTCTGGGGGTTAATAAGTGGCCGGGTAAGGCCTTTATTGATTCCGGTTCAGCGGCCAGCTTTATTGACTTTGAATTTGCTAGTAAATTGGGTATTCCAATGTTTGCTTTACCTACACCTATCCATGTCATGGCTATTGATGCTACTCCCCTGATGGGTGGTACGGTGAGGTCATGTACCTCTGAAATTTCTCTGACCGTGGGTGTGTGCCACTCCGAGAGATGTTCTCTTTTAGTCGTGGAGAACCTACCGGTTGAGGTGGTACTAGGGTTGCCTTGGCTCCGTTTACATAACCCCACAATTGATTGGTCCAAAGGAGAGTTGGTGAAATGGGGACCTAAGTGTGACTCATGCTTGTCCGTGGTCCAGGCTGGGGTTTCAGTAAGGTCTAATACATTACCCTCAGTTATTAAAGAATTTTCTGATGTATTCTCATCCCCTACTCCAGAGGTTCTACCCCCCCATAGACCTTATGATTGCTCCATAGAGCTAATAGAGGGTGACGAATTTCCTAAAGGGCGAATTTATAATCTTTCAGGGCCCGAACGCAAGGCTATGGAAGATTATATTAAGGAGAGCCTTGCTAAAGGGCATATTAGACCTTCAGTCTCTCCTATGGGAGCAGGGTTTTTCTTTGTTAAAAAGAAGGATGGTGGTCTTAGGCCTTGTATTGATTACCGGAGATTGAATAAGATCACTGTCCAAAATAGATACTCTCTCCCATTGATTCCGGATTTATTTAACCAGGTTCTGGGGGCAACCTGGTTTTCCAAGATTGACCTGAAAGGGGCATACAATCTAATCCGAATCAAGGAGGGAGACGAATGGAAGACAGCGTTCAATACTCCGATAGGACACTTTGAATATCAGGTGATGCCTTTTGGACTCAGCAATGCCCCAGCTGTGTTCCAAAACTTAATGAACGATATTCTCAGGGAGTTCTTAGGTAAATTTATTATTGTCTATCTTGACGACATTTTGATATTCTCTCCAGATTTCGAATCTCATGTGTCTCATGTCAAACAAGTATTAGAGGTGTTGAGGGAGAACCAGCTATCCGCTAAGCAAGAGAAATGTGTCTTTGGTGTACAGGAGATACTGTTTCTAGGGCATGTTTTGACTCCTCACGCCTTCAAGATGGATCCTGGTAAGGTTTTAGCAATTAAGGAATGGGTAAGGCCTTCATCCTTAAAGGCTTTACAACGGTTTTTGGGTTTCGCTAATTACTATCGTAAATTTATCATGAATTTTTCTGTAATTGCTAAGCCATTGACCGACCTTACGAAGAAAGGGGCGGATTTGGAGAATTGGTCTACCAAGGCCATCTCTTCATTTGAAACCTTAAAAAAGGCATTTAGTAGCGCTCCCATTCTGATCCAGCCTGATCAGGAGAAACCTTTTATTGTGGAGGTGGATGCGTCCAAGGATGGCGCAGGAGCAGTCCTTTCACAAGGTCCTGCTAGCCTCACTAACCTAAGACCGTGTGCCTTCTTCTGCAGGAAATTCTCTCCCACGGAGAGAAACTATGACATAGGGAATAGGGAGCTGCTGGCTATTAAATGGGCATTTGAGGAGTGGAGGCATTTTTTGGAGGGGGCAAGGCATCGAGTAACTGTTGGCACTGATCATAAAAACCTAAAGTTTCTCGAGTCAGCTAAGAGGTTGAATCCCCGACAAGCCCGATGGGCTCTGTTTTTTACCCGTTTTGATTTCTCCATTACGTTCAGGCCGGGAAGTAAAAATGTGAAAGCAGACGCATTATCTCGGAGCTTCCATGCTTTTCAACCCACTGAGACGCCGCCTGAATCCATCCTACCAACAAACATCTTCTTAGCAGCTCTAACCCAGGATATCTCGGCTCGCATTAAGGCTGAACAACATCTGGCACCGGCATCCACCCCAACAGATAAGTTGTTTGTTCCCGTACAATTTTGTCTCCAGCTGTTGGGGGAGTGTCACGATTCTGCCTTTTGTGGACATCCGGGTGTTGAGGGCACTAAGGATCTGGTTTCTAGATCTTATTGGTGGCCCACTCTGACCAGGGATGTTAAGTCCTATGTGTCAGCCTGTGAGGTTTGTGCCAGGTCTAAGACACCTAGGACTCGCCCTGCTGGTAACCTACGACCCCTACCCATTCCCAGTAGACCCTGGTCCCATATCTCGATGGACTTTATAACTGACCTACCGCTGGCGGAGGGTAAGACTGTGGTTTGGGTAGTGGTCGATAGGTTTAGCAAGATGGTTCATTTCATTCCCCTGTCTAAACTTCCGAATGCTAAAACCCTGGCGTCTATTTTTGTGAGAGAGATTGTTCGTTTACATGGCATCCCGGAAAATATTGTATCTGACAGGGGTGTGCAGTTTGTGTCCAAATTCTGGAGGGCCTTCTGTCAAAGATGTAAAATTTCATTGTCTTTTTCTTCCGCCTACCATCCTGAGAGTAATGGGCAGACTGAACGCCTTAATCAGTCTGTGGAACAATTCTTGAGGTTGTATGTTGCTGATGACCAGCAATTATGGGTCAAATTCCTTCCGTTGGCTGAATTTGCTTTGAATAACCGTGTCAATTCTTCCGCTGGGGTCTCCCCTTTCTTTTGTAACCATGGTTTTCATCCCCGTTTTCATTCTGGGTCGTCCGTCTCCTCCTCTAACCCTGAAGCGGATAAACTCTCCTCCGAACTGTGCACAGTTTGGGCCCGGGTTCAATCGAACCTAGAAAAGGCTCAATGTTCTCAAAAACTCAAGGCCGGTAGGAGACGTTCAAGGGGGGTAAACTTTCAGGTTGGGGATAAAGTATGGTTGTCCTCCAAGAATCTATCTCTCAAGGTAACTTCTAAAAAATTTGCTCCTCGTTTTATTGGACCATATAAGATCACGGAAGTGATTAACCTGGTATCTTTTAGGTTGGAGCTGCCCGAGTCATTCCACATTCATAATGTGTTCCATAAATCTCTGCTCAAAAAATATTTTGAACCGGTAGTACCATCAAAAGCCTCGCCTCTGCCGGTTCTTGTTAATGATGCTGTCGAGTATGTGGTGTCTAAAATAGTGGATGTCAGGAAGGTGCGTAATTCCTTGCAGTACCTGATTCACAGGAAGGGATATGGACCTGAAGAAAGGTCTTGGGTACCTGCCAGGGAGGTTCATGCTCCTAGACTTGTTCGTAAATTTTATTTAGAACACCCTGAAAAGCCATCGCCTGAAGTCTTGGGTCCGGTGGCCCCTCGTAAAAGGGGGGGTACTGTCACGGGGTTCCGAAGGTGCACTCGGTCCCCCATTGCCCGCAGACCTGTTGCTTAGCTTTGGGAATGAGGATCTGTGTTTGACCTCATTCCCAGGGCGGCTTTACTAGCTGGGTGGCTCCCTGCTCCTAGTCTGCCTTGAGCGCCGAGCTGATCACTCAGTGCTCGACTGGTTGGTCTGACGGTCATGTGACGCTGGCCACGTCACATGACCCTCACTCCCCACTATAAATACAGGCAGCCTGCTGGCTACAGGTTGCCTGTTAATTTCTAGGTTCCTGGCTATTTGCTGAACTGCTGAATACTTACCTGATCCTGTTCCCTGACCATGATTTTGCCTGCTCCTCCTGTACTGCGCATCCGTCCTGGTATTGTGACCTCGGCTCCCACCTGACTACTCTCTTAGGACTCCTCTTGTACTTCGCTACTCTCCTGGTATTTGTCCCCGGCTTCTCCTGACCATTCTTTGCTTAATCCTTTGTACTGCGTAGCTCTCTTGGTTCTGACCCGGTCCGTTCATGTTCCGTATTTTGTCTTGTCTGTCTTCCCTGCACATATCCTAAGTTAGGGACTGTCGTCCAGTTGTCCCCTGTCATCAGGACTCGTGAGGCAAGTAGGCAGGGCCAGGGGTGAGGGTGGAGAGCAGTGGTCACTATCCTTCCCCCTGTGTGTGTGTGGACGTGACCGTTACAAAAATGGAGATGAAATTTCTAAATTTCACTTTTTTGGCAGATTTTCCATTTTAATCCATTTTTTTCTTTAACACATGGAGGGTTAACAGCCAAACAAAACTTAATATTTGATCGCACACCACATCCAGCACTCTGCCCTCCATGCTGGATGAGACATTGGTTTATATTTTGGCCAAAGCATAGTAAGCCACTCAACGCGTCAAGGTCGTCTCATGAGTGGTCCCTAACTCTTGTTCCTACCTGTTCATGGGCCATGACAGCCACATAAAATCCAGGGAATGCAGGTCAGCATGCAAGCCAAGTACACTTTGCTTGTAACCCCGTCCGGTGCCATTACAGCTTTCATCGGATCCAGGGATGCAAGTACCAACATGCATGCTGAACCCACCATATACCTCTCCTGGAGCCAGATGGCTAATGGTAGGTTCTATACAAGCAGACTCAGTTTTATACTGACTTTAAAACCAGCCTCAAGGACAGATTAACTGGTCAGGTGTGCAATGACTCCAAGGAGATCGCCACGCCTCCAATATATACTACAAAGAAAAAAATAAGGGGTTGGGTCAGCACAACCTGCCTGTAGGTGCAGATCACTATGGCGAAATACATATACAAACGGAAAATGCAAATGTGATCGCACACCACATCCAGCACTCTGCCCTCCATGCTGGATGAGACATTGGTTTATATTTTGGCCAAAGCATAGTAAGCCACTCACCGCGTCAAGGTCGTCTCATGAGTGGTCCCTAACTCTTGTTCCTACCTGTTCATGGGCCATGACAGCCACATAAAATCCAGGGAATGCAGGTCAGCATGCAAGCCAAGTACACTTTGCTTGTAACCCCGTCCGGTGCCATTACAGCTTTCATCGGATCCAGGGATGCAAGTACCAACATGCATGCTGAACCCACCATATACCTCTCCTGGAGCCAGATGGCTAATGGTAGGTTCTATACAAGCAGACTCAGTTTTATACTGACTTTAAAACCAGCCTCAAGGACAGATTAACTGGTCAGGTGTGCAATGACTCCAAGGAGATCGCCACCCCTCCAATATATACTACAAAGAAAAAAATAAGGGGTTGGGTCAGCACAACCTGCCTGTAGGTGCAGATCACTATGGCGAAATACATATACAAACGGAAAATGCAAATGTGATCGCACACCACATCAAGCACTCTGCCCTCCATGCTGGATGAGACATTGGTTTATATTTTGGCCAAAGCATAGTAAGCCACTCACCGCGTCAAGGTCGTCTCATGAGTGGTCCCTAACTCTTGTTCCTACCTGTTCATGGGCCATGACAGCCACATAAAATCCAGGGAATGCAGGTCAGCATGCAAGCCAAGTACACTTTGCTTGTAACCTTGACGCGGTGAGTGGCTTACTATGCTTTGGCCAAAATATAAACCAATGTCTCATCCAGCATGGAGGGCAGAGTGCTTGATGTGGTGTGCGATCACATTTGCATTTTCCGTTTGTATATGTATTTCGCCATAGTGATCTGCACCTACAGGCAGGTTGTGCTGACCCAACCCCTTATTTTTTTCTTTGTAGTATATATTGGAGGCGTGGCGATCTCCTTGGAGTCATTGCACACCTGACCAGTTAATCTGTCCTTGAGGCTGGTTTTAAAGTCAGTATAAAACTGAGTCTGCTTGTATAGAACCTACCATTAGCCATCTGGCTCCAGGAGAGGTATATGGTGGGTTCAGCATGCATGTTGGTACTTGCATCCCTGGATCCGATGAAAGCTGTAATGGCACCGGACGGGGTTAAAAGCAAAGTGTACTTGGCTTGCATGCTGACCTGCATTCCCTGGATTTTATGTGGCTGTCATGGCCCATGAACAGGTAGGAACAAGAGTTAGGGACCACTCATGAGACGACCTTGACGCGGTGAGTGGCTTACTATGCTTTGGCCAAAATATAAACCAATGTCTCATCCAGCATGGAGGGCAGAGTGCTGGATGTGGTGTGCGATCACATTTGCATTTTCCGTTTGTATATGTATTTCGCCATAGTGATCTGCACCTACAGGCAGGTTGTGCTGACCCAACCCCTTATTTAAAACTTAATATTTATTACCCTGATTCTGCGGTTTACAGAAACACCCCACGTGTGGTCGTAAACTGATGTAAGGGCACACGGCAGGGCGCAGAAGAAAAGGAGTGCCATATGATTTTTGGAAGGCAGATTTTGCTGAACTGGTTTTCAGATGCCATGTACCATTTGAAGCCCCCTGATGCATCCTTACAGTAGAAACTCCCAAAATGTGACCCCATTTTGGAAACTAGGGGATAAGGTGCCAGTTTTATTGGTACTATTTTGGGGTACATATGATTTTTAATTGCTCTATATTACGTTTTTTGTGAGGCAAGGTAACCAAAGGTTTTGGCACTGTTTGTTTTTATTTTTTACAACATTCATCTGACAGGGTAGAGAATGTGCTATTTTTATAGAGCAGGCTGTTGTGGAGGCAATGATATCAAATATGTCTACTTTCTTTGTTTCAATTTTACATAATAAAGCATATTTGAAAAAAAAATTATGTTTCTGTGTCTCCATTTTCTGAACGCAATATTTTTTTTATTTTTCAGACAATTGTCTTGTGCAGGGGCACATTATTTGCAGGAACAGTTTAAGTTTTTTATTGGTAGCATTTTTGGGTACATATGATTTTTTGATCATTCATTATTGCACTTTATGGGGCAAGGTGACCAAAAAAATGGGTTGTTTTAGCAGTTTTTATTTATTTATTTTTACAGCATTCACCTAAGGGGTTAGGTCACATGACATTTTTATAGAGCAGATTGTTACGGACGTGGAAATACCTGATATGTATACTTTTTCTTATTTATTTAAGTTTTACACAATAATAGCATTTTTTAAACCAAAAAAAATATGTTTTAGTGTCTCCATAGTCTGAGAGCCATAGCTTTTTTATTTTTTGATCGATTGTCTTAGTTAGGGTCTAAATTTTTGCAGGATGAGGAGACGGTTTGATTGGGGGGCATATGCCTTTTTGATCGCTTGGTGTTACACTTTATGTGATGCTAGGTGACAAAAAATGGCTTTTTTGTCTGTGTTCCTGGCTGGGCTTGCAGGGGGAGCGGAGCACAAGTGGCTGGATTGCCTATATACAACAATAGCCTGTGCCTGTGCGTGCATAGGGATGCAGCAAGAGCTGAGCGCAGCGCAGGCACGGAACGTATGAGGAGGCGGGCCCACCATGGAAGGTGGACCCAGGCAGCACAAGGAGCGGGGGGACGGAGGCACTGGGCAGCACTGCGGCAGCCATAGCAAGTCAAGTGGCGAGGTGATCAAGTCATCTCACCAATTGCTAAAGTTAAGCGCCTGCACTAATCATTAACTGTCCCCTAGTGGCCGCGGGCCCTCGGTCCATGCCCGAGTGCCTGAATGGTCAGTCTGCCCCTGGTGCTTCCTGATCTGTATACACAGCGCTCATTGAGCGTTGTGTATACAGCGATCTAGAAGGCAGGGACACCGAGTAAGGGTCCCTGCGCTCTCTCTGGGGTGCTCTGCTGTCACTGACAGTGGGCCCCACGCTCGCCAGCTGCATGATTAGCGTGCAGATGCCATCTCTGAATGGACGTTCCAGAACGTCCATTCAGAGATAAACGATCAGCCCAAGGAGATTTTTAGTCAATGGGCAGTCGTGAGGTGGTTAAACAAAAAATAAAATTATGTGGAGATACCCTGACACAGAGTTCGGATTAGTATTTCAGATGTCACTAAGATTTCAAATGCTACATCGATGGTAAAACATGTGTTGTGCATTTTGCACTTAATCCACCACCCACTCCCCAATTTTTTTTTATTTCTGTTACAATGGGAAAAAATGACACTTAAAGAGGACCTTTCACCGATTCTTACCCTATGAACTAACTATACAGATATGTAGAGCGACGCCCGGGGATCTCAATGCACTTACTATTATCCCCGGGCGCCGCTCCGTTCTGCCGCTATGTCCTCCGGTATCTCCGCTCACTAAGTTATAGTAGGCGGAGATACCAGTCCCTAAGTTATGGTAGGCGGAGTCTGCCCTAGCGCTGGCCAATCGCAGCGCAGAGCTCACAGCCTGGGAGGTTATTTTCTCCCAGGCTGTGAGCTCTGCAATGCGATTGGCCAGCGCTAGGGCAGACTCCGCCTACCATAACTTAGGGAACGGAGATACCGGAGGGCATAGCAGGAGAACGTAGCGGCGCCCGGGGATAATAGTAAGTGCAGAGAGATCCCCGGGCGCCGCTCCACATGTCTGTATACTTAGTTCATAGGGTAAGAATCGGTGAAAGGTCCTCTTTAAGCAGGTAGCTGCTTTTGAGGTTTGCAGCAGCTGCAGTTCTGCTAGGAGGCACAGCAGCCTCAGCTCCTCATTCCCTGGCTGACAGCTTCCCTGCTTGTCCCTATTCTACATACACAATTCTTCTTTGTAATTCTAGCCTTTCCCTTCACTGTCCCTGGCAGTAGAATTCAAGCTTGATTAATTACAGACTGTCCCTGACCCCCTTAGGGTACTTTCACACTAGCGTTTTTCTTTTCCGGCGCTGAGTTCCGTCCTAGGGGCTCAAATCCGGAGAAGAACTGATCAGTTTTATCCTAATGCATTCTGAATGGAGAGTAATCCGTTCAGGATGCATCAGGATGTCTTCACTTCAGTCTTTTTGACTGATCAGGCTTTTCAGAAAACCGTAGCATGTTGTATTTTCACCTCCAGCCAAAAATCCTGAACACTTTGACTGAACGCCGGATACGGTCTTTTTCCCATTGACTTGCATTAACGCCGGATCCGGCGCCGTGTGTTCAGTCAAACCGGATCCGGCTTTTGCATGTTAAACCCGAAAAATGTGAAAAAAAAGTTAGTCCATAAATGGCGGATCCGTTTTTTCCAATGCATTTTTTCATTGTGATCAAAATCCTGATCAGGATTCAAATGTAATCCGTTTTCACACGTTTTTTCCGGATCCGGCCGGCAGTTCCAGTGTCGGAATTGAACGCCGGATTAAAACAACGCTAGTGTGAAAGTAGCTTAAGACCGTTGTAAGACCCAACCACCCTCTTACACAGCCCAGCACAGAATGGTGTTCTGCGCTAGGGCACCTCCTTGCCTACTGCAGCACTGATTGGCTCGACCAGGCTCTCTGTAAGCCTGCGGGGAAATCAGGGCAAGCCCCCCCCCCTCCCACTTCCTCTCAGGGTTATGTGAGAAGCCTTCTTCTTCCTCCCTAGTTCTTTTTCCTGCCGACATGTGCAGTAAAATGATGCTATGCGCTGTTTTACTGGATTGTCTGAAACTAACCTGAAAAGGTTTGGGTTCATCTGTCTGTTCTTAACGAACTGGTTCTCTCATCATTAATTTTTGATATTCCCATAACCATAATGGCCTGTACAATACTATTAGCACTTTTATGGAAGGGGTCAGCAACCTCTGGCACTCCAGCTGTTGTGGAACTATAACTCCCAGTATTCTCCATTCACTTCTGTGGGAGTTCTGAGAAAAGCTATGCAAGAGGCATAATTTGATCACAACTGGATTGCTGGAGGTTGCTGCTCTCTGATTTATGGTGACCAGTGTATAAGTGACACTAGAGGTATGATGACATCAAACTATAAGTTATGACCGTCAGTATATTCCTCGGGTCCAGGGGGATCCCCTGCAAAGCTCAAGGCATTCTGCATGTGCATACGCTGGTATTTTCCAGGTTGCAGGTCTGCATTCCTGAAATATGTGGTGTCCTAAAAAGACTGAGACATTTGTAACTAGAATGTGGTCACCTGCACGTAAGGTGTATTTTTAGAAAGCTTGCATGCTAACCCCTACTCATGAAGATGACATAGTGCAGATGGCTTAACAGGGCAATGGCGCCGAATCTGTCTGCTACCAGATCCTATCTGGCTTTAAATCAGAATTGGACCAGGTCTCGATACTCAGTAAAGTTCTAGTACTCTTTTATAGAAATTCTGTATGAAAACACCCTGACCAATGCATTTCAATGGGTCTGTGCACTTGAGCATCATTTTTCATGCATCACCTTAGCATTTAGGAAATATCGCAGCATGTTTTATGTTGTACATTTTTCATGTAGCCCTGGCCCCATAGAAGTGAATGGGGCATCAAAAATGGAAGCCATATGAATGCAATCCAGACGCACTGCGTTTTTCATTGACAGCTGCTGGGAGATGTAGATTGTTATCCTTCACGCATGTGTATACAATCTGGACGGAAAAAATGGAAACACTGAACGCAATCGCAGGCAAAACTGATTCAACTTCTGTGCAAAACCATCTGTGTTTTTCCTGAACAGATCCTTCCTGACACAATCCGTAATTCTCGTGCGACATAACCCTATGCCCATCATGAAATGCAATGCAATCTGCGGGCAGCATGTTATTGAGCAGTAGAAGCGGAGCAGATAAGTTTTGTTCCACAAAACATATCTGTATGGTTTCCGTATGCAATCCGTTTCTTGCGGATCGGAAGCAGTAACTTATTAATCACCAAACACATGAGCAATTTGGGCTGGGCATAGCATTTGTACAGTATGGATCCGCAAAATCCGGGTGAAATACGGATGACATGCGGATGTGTTCCGTGTGCGTTCCGTATTTTTTGCGGACCCATTGACTTGAAATAGGCCTCGGACAGTGATTCGCGGACAGTAATAGGACATGCACTTCTTTTTTGTGGAACGGAAATACGGAAACGGAATGCACACGGACCCATTGAAGTGAATGGTTCTGCATACGGTCTGCAAAAAAACCGGAACGGAAGCGGAAAGAAAATACGTTTGTGTGCATGAGCCCTAGGCGTGTATACAGAGATAGCTGTCAGTCACTGATAGTTATATACAGGGGAGGTGTTATCAGTGATTGATAGCATTCTCTGTGTAAGTGTGTACACAGAGATAGCTGTCAGTCAGGCCCTGTGTACAATTGAGCTCAGAAAACGCAGAGGTTTAAATGTATAAATTACAAGTTTTAAAGAATCTTTTACCATAAAACTGGATATCAATCTGCTCAGCTCCTCCTTGTAACGGGGTGCCGAAGGCGCACTCGGTCTCCCATCAGCTGCACACCTGCTGCTTTGCTTCGGGAGCGAGGATCTGTGTTTGACCTCGTTCCCAGGGCAGCTTTTCTAGCTGGGAGGCTCCCTGCTCCTAGGTCTGCCTTGAGCGCCGAGCTGATCACTCGGTGCTCGACTGGTCGGTCTGTCAGTCATGTGACGCTGGCCACGTCACATGACCCTCACTCCCCACTATAAATATAGGCAGCCTGCTGGCCACAGGTTGCCTGTTAATTTTGGTTCCTGGCGTTTGTTGGATACCTGTATACTTACCTGATCCTGTTCCCTGACGATCCTTTGCCTGCTCCTCCTGTACTGCGCATCCCTCCTGGTATTTTGACCTCGGCTTCCACCTGACTATTCTTTGCGGACTCCTTTGGTACTTCTCGACTCTCCTGGTATTTATGACCCCGACTTCTCCTGACCATTCTTTACTTATCCCTCTGTACTACATTGACCTCTTGGTTTTGACCCGGTCCGTTCACTATCCGTTATTTGTCTTGTCTGTCCTTCCCACACGTATCCTAAGTTAGGGACTGCCGTCCAGTTGTCCCCTGTCATCAGGACTCGTGAGGCAAGTAGGCAGGGCCAGGGCTGAGGGTGGAGCGCAGTGGTCACTATCCTCCCCCCTGTGTGTGTGTGTATGTGACTGTTACAGATTAACAGGCCCAATAACCACTGTATAATGAATCTTCTGGTGACCCTGACTGACCATATCTCTAATCTGACGCAGGTGGTGCAGGAGCTAGGGGGGGAAAACTCAGTTCTTTTGAGTTAGGGCAAGGTTCTTCCACTCCTCAGGCCTCCAGTCCGCATTTTGAGCCCCAGATTAAGCTCCCAGAATGTCACGGATGTATTAGGGGAGAACACCAAAAGACAACAAGACGGAAGGGAAAAGACACTAGGCCTCACAGCTAGGGAAGGAAAAGGGTCACCACCTATGAAACCCTGCTCCTGGCCCTAACTCCTATCCGTATGGGCACCTCTCGATGGTAGAGATGCCCATACACAAGAACCTAGAAAACCCTGGTGGCCCTCATATGCCCTAAACTTATGACAGGGCAGAGACAACCCGCTCCTTCCCTGGTGAAGGAACCAGCGTCTCACTGAGGCCTAGCAAACAACAGAGGGGGGGGGGGAGGAATACAAAACACAACAAGCGGAACACTTAACTTCTAAGGATGATGGATGATGAATGATCAGGACTTCAACTAGAACCACACTCTGGCTCTTCCAACACCAAATGAAGCTATCCACAGCAAGGAGTGATGGGTGGAGTCAAACTAAATAGGGGATGGTAAAGGTCACATGATCCACACCTGAACACAAGTTGTGGACGTACAAGCAACACACAGGCAAAGTGAAACCAAAAGATGCTGTCAGATCACTAATGAGCAGATAATCTTTCAGACCTTCTCAAACCTGTCACTGGTGTGACATTACCCCCCCTTCTACGGGTGACCTCCGGGCACCCAGGACCAACCTTAGGATGAGCTCTGTGGAATGCTCTCACCAGACGACTAGCATTAACATCGGTCGCTGGAACCCACATCCTCTCCTCTGGTCCGTACCCTCTCCAATGAACGAGATACTGACAGGGATCTCCGGAGAACTCTGGAGTCCACAATCCTGCTCGTCTGAAATTCCAAATTGCCGTCCACCATGACAGGAGCAGGAGGCAAGGAGGACGACTCAACAGGTTCAACACATTTCTTTAACAACGATTTATGAAATACGTTATGGATTTTTAATGCCTGACGAAGTTCAAGACAATGGCAGTGATCTTATATGGACCAATAAATCTTGGTCCCAACTTCCAAGAAGGTACCTTAAGTTTAATGTTTCTTGTAGACAGCCACACAGAATCACTCACTCTCAGGTCCGGACCACTCATACGTCTCCTGTCAGCCGCACGCTTATACCTGTTGCCCATCTTTTCCAGGTTATTTTGGATTTTCCGCCAAATAGAAGACAAAGAAGAGGAAAATCATTCCTCCTCAGGAATGCCGGAATTATGAGCACCAGAAAATGTACCAAACTGTGGATGGAACCCATATGCCCCAAAAAACGGCGACTTATCAGTGGATTCCTGTCTACGGTTATTTATAGCAAACTCAGCTAACGACAAAAATGAAGACCACTCTTCCTGATTCTCTGAAACAAAACATCTCAAGTAAGTCTCCAGATTCTGATTAGTGCGCTCCGTCTGTCCGTTCGACTGAGGATGAAAAGCCAAAGAGAAGGACAATTGTACACCCAGACGAGTACAGAACGAACTCCAGAATCTGGAAACAAACTGAGTCCCTCTATTGGACACCACATCAGAGGGAATGCCATGTAGTTTCACGATTTTGTCGACAAACACCTGCGCAAGAGTTTTAGCATTGGGTAGACTAGGTAATGCAATAAAGTGTGCCATTTTACTAAAACGATCGACAACCACAAGAATCACGGTCTTTCCTGAAGAATTCAGTAAATCCGTGATAAAATCCATGGACAAATGGGTCCAAGGTCTGGACGGGATGGGCAATGGAAGCAGAGATCCGGAAGGCTAAGTATGTGTCACCTTAGCACGTGCACAGGTCCACAGGCTGACACATAGTCCTCAATACACTTACGCAACCCCGGCCACCAGAATCTGCGAGAGATGAGATCGATAGTCGATCTGCTCCCAGGGTGCCCAGCAAGCACCATACAGTGATGTTCCTCGAACACCTTGTGACGTAATTCGGGGGGAACAAACAATTTCCCCTGAGGACAACAGTCTGGAGCATCCTCCTGTGCCTCCAACACCCTGGCCTCGAGATCAGGATAAAGAGCGGAAATAACTACCCCTTCAGATAAAATGGGACTAGGGTCATTAGACTCACACCCCCCCCCGGAAAGCTACGTGACAAAGCATCCGCCTTGACGTTCTTAACCCCAGGGCGGTAAGTGACGATGAAGTTAAATCTGGTGAAAAACAATGACCATCTGGCCTGCCTTGGGTTCAGTCGCTTAGCCGACTCCAAGTAGGCCAGATTCTTGTGATCCGTAATTACCGTAATAGGATGAATTGCTCCTTCCAACCAATGCCGCCATTCCTCGAACGCCAACTTAATGGCCAGAAATTCCCTATTCCCCACATCATAATTCCTTTCAGCAGTCGAAAGTTTTTTTGGAGAAAAATGCACATGCGCGCCATTTACTGGGTGAAGGACCCTGTGACAATATTGCTCCTACCCCAACCTCTGACGCGTCAACCTCAACAATAAATGTCTGAGACACGTCCGGTTGCACCAGAATAGGGGCCGAAGCAAAACATTCTTTCACAGCAGAAAAGGCCTATAATGCTGCATCAGACCAGATAGAAATATCAGCACCCTTCCTAGTCATGTCTGTTAAAGGTTTAACCACCGATGAATAGTTCAAGATAAATTTACGGTAGTAGTTGGTAAACCCCAAAAGCCGCATAAGAGCTTTCAGATTTTCGGGTCGATCCCAGTCCAACACGGCACGGACCTTCTCGGGATCCATACGAAAACCTGAGGATGATAGCAGGTAACCCAGAAATTGCACTTCCTGTACAGCAAATACACACTTTTCCATCTTAGCATACAACTTATTCTCTCTTAGGATCTGTAACACCTGTTTCACATGATCCTGATGAGTCTCCAAATTAGGCGAATAAATTAGTATGTCATCAAGGTATACAACGACAAACCTCCCCACCAGATGATAAAAGATGTCATTGACAAAGTGTTGAAAAACCGCAGGAGCATTGGTTAACCCAAAGGGCATGACCAGGTTTTCAAAATGACCCTCAGGGGTATTAAAAGCGGTCTTCCACTCATCCCCCTCCTTGATCCTTACCAAATTATATGCCCCCCTCAGATCCAATTTAGAGAACACCTTGGCACCAACAATCTGACTAAACAATTCCGGATTCAAAGGAAGGGGGTAAGGATCACGGACGGTAATACGATTGAGCTCATGGAAGTCCAGACATGGTCTCAGGGTACCATCCTTTTTCTTTACAAAGAAAAATCAAGCAGCCACTGGGGACTTGGATGGTCTAATATGTCCCTTTGCCAAACTCTCGGTTATATACTCTCGCATAGCCTTTCTTTTGGGTTCCGAAAGATTATACAACCGAGATTTGGGCAATTTAGCTCCGGGAATAAGATTGACGGGACAGTCATACTCCTGATGCGGAGGCAACTCCTGATTACCATTCTCAGAAAACACATCAGAAAATTCTGAAATGAACGAGGGTACAGTTTTAGTGGTAACCATAGAGAACGATGCATTAAGACAGTTGTCCATGCAAAAATCACTCCACTCGAGAATCTGTCTCGCCTGCCAATCGATGTTAGGGTTATGTTTGCTTAACCATGGTAAGCCCAACACCAACGGAGCAGGCAGACCCTCCAACACATAACAGGAGATAGATTCCTGATGCAAATCACCCACTCTTAAATGAATGTCATTCACTACCTGCGACAGGCATTTTTGGGCGAAAGGTGCTGAGTCAATTGCAAAGACAGAAATACTATTCTCTAATGCATTAGTAGTCAACCATGTGAATGCGTACAAACTGTCCATCAATCAAGTTAACTCCTGCCCCACTGTCGATAAAAGCTTTGATTTTCACAGTTTTGGACTCTAGCGCCACCTCGGCTAACAGGAGAAAACGGGTACTACCAGTAAAAGACAAAAGTAGGTTTTCTTGCTGCCCACCCACACTTCCAATAGTAATTTGGGGATTAAACTTTTTTTTTCTTTGGTTTACACCTTGATGCTGCAAGTACGGATAAATATTCACAAAATGGCCCTTCTTGCCACAACAAAAGCAGACTCCTTTCACATGACCCAAGCTTTTGCCAGTAGTTCCAGGAGTAGCTCCTCCTAACTGCATAGGCTCATCACAAGGCACAACCACCTGAGTCTCTCCACCATAAGTGTCAAAGGAAGCAGTACCCTTATTGGACAGTACGTTCTGAAGGTGAGGACCCCTAGATCTCTCCCTCAGGTGTCTATCAAGACGTACAGCAAGGGACATAGCTGCTTCCAATGACTCAGGATTTTCATGAAAAGCCAATGCGTCCTGCAGTCTCTCAGAGAGACCCTGGCAGAATTGGCTATGGAGAGCAGAATCGTTCCACTCTGTATCCGTAGCCCATCTTTTAAATTCAGAGCAAAAGGTCTCCGCAGAACGTTCTCCCTGCCGCAAACCCCGTAACTTGGTCTCGGCCTGAGAGATCCGATCCGGGTCATCATAGATTAAACCCAAGGCTCTAAAGAATTCATCAACCGACTGGAGGGACGGTGATCCGGTCGGCAGAGAAAAAGCCCAAGATTGTGCGTCCTCTTTAAGAAATGAAATAATCATACCCACACGTTGACACTCATCACCAGAAGAGTATGGACGAAACATAAAGTATAATTTACATGACTCCCTGAACCGGATGAAATTGTCACCACCCCCGGAAAACCTGTCCGGGAGAGCCACCTTCGGTTCAGGGCCTGGAACCCACCACCGGAACCAGCAGCCTGTAGGCTCTGAATTTGCAAAACCATCGCACGGAGGTCTGCTACCTCCAAAGTCAGATTCTGCATCTGTTCGACCAGTGCAGTCATAGCATCCATAGCTGCAAAGATCAGAACAAAAAATCGCGGTATTGGCTCTGGATAATGTCACGGATGTTGTAGGGGAGAACACCAAAAGACAACAAGATGGAAGGGAAAAGACACTAGGCCTCACCGCTAGGGAAGGAAAAGGGTCACCACCTATGAAACCCTGCTCCTGGCCCTAACTCCTATCTGTATGGGCACCTCTCGATGGTAGAGATGCCCATACACAGGAACCTAGAAAACCCTGGTGGCCCTCAGATGCCCTAGGCTTATGACAGGGCAGAGACAACCCGCTCCTTCCCTGGTGAAGGAACCAGCGTCTCACTGAGGCCTAGTAAACAACAGAGGGGGGGGGGAATACAAAACACAACAAGCGGAACACTTAACTTCTAAGGATGATGGATGATCAGGACTTCAACTAGAACCACACTCCGGCTCTTCCAACACCAAATGAAGCTATCCAGAGCAAGGAGTGATGGGTGGAGTCAAACTAAATAGGGAAAGGTAAAGGTCACATGATCCACACCTGAACAGGAGGTGTGGACATACAAGCAACACACAGACAAAGTGAAACCAAAAGATGCTGTTAGATCACTAATGAGCAGATAATCTTTCAGATCTTCTCAAACCTGTCACCAGAACCCTTTTCTGGAGACCGGAAGAAGTTTCTCTCTTTTAAGGAGAGTTGCAGACTTTACTTCCATTTGCGCCCCGTGTCCTCTGGCCCCGAGAGTCAACGCGTGGGCATTATCATTTCCCAACTACAGGGTGATCCCCAGGACTGGGCGTTCTCTTTAAATGCTGGCGCCAGCTGTTTAACTTCTGTGGAGGGGTTCTTTCAGGCCCTGGGTATCCTCTATGATGAACCAGAGAGGGCTCTGGTAGCCGAGACGGCTCTAAAGGCACTGGTTCAGGGCAATCTACCTGCGGAGGATTATTGCACCCAATTCAGAAGGTGGTGTGCCCCCTCATGATGGAACGAACCAGCCCTGAAGCGTCGGTTCAGGTCAGGTCTGTCTGATAATTTTAAAGGATCTTCTGGTCAGTTATCAACTTCCAGAGACCTTAGAGGAGATGATGACCCTTGTTGTCCGACTTGACCGACGGGTTAGAGAGAGACGACAGGAACGACAGTTCTCTTCCCAGATGGTGGTCCAGCCAGAGGCCTATCCCAGAGACAACACTGAGGTCTCCATCGAGGAACCCATGCAGGTTGGTATGACCCGAGGGAATCTTCGCCGCAGACTTTGCTTTTACTGTGGAGATCCTGACCATTGGATCAACCATTGTCCTAAGAAGGTCCTCTCTGTCAAGTCTCCTAAGGCAAGGCAACCTAAAGACCAGGTACACCCTGATTTTTCAAAATGTTAGCTTTTGGTACCCATTACGATTTCTCTGGGGGTAGATAAATGGCCGGGTAAGGCCTTTATTGATTCTGGCTCAGCGGCCAGCTTTATTGACTCTGAGTACGCTGTAAGATTGGGTATTCCAATGTTTGCTTTACCAACTCCTATCCATGTCATGGCTATTGATGCTACTCCTCTTATTGGTGGTACGGTGAGCTCATGTACCTCAGAGATTTCTCTAACCGTGGGTGTGTTCCACTCAGAGAGATATTCCCTTTTTAGTCCTGGAGAACCTACCGGTTGAGGTGGTACTAGGGTTGCCTTGGCTCCGACTACATAACCCCACTATAGATTGGTCCAAGGGGGAGTTGGTGAGATGGGGGCCTAAGTGTGACTCGTGCTTGTCCGTAGTACAGGCTGGGGTCTCAGTAAAGTCTGATACTTTACCCACTGTTGTTAGGGAATATTCTGATGTATTCTCATCACCAACCCCGGAGGTTCTACCCCCCCATAGACCTTATGATTGTACTATAGAGCTAGTAGAGGGGGCCAAGTTTCCTAAGGGGCGAATTTATAATCTTTCTAAGCCCGAACGCAAGGCCATGGAAGATTATATTAAGGAGAGCCTTGGTAAAGGGCATATTAGACCTTCTGTCTCTCCTATGGGGGCGGGGTTTTTCTTTGTTAAGAAAAAAGATGGTGGTCTTAGGCCATGTATCGAATACCGGAGATTAAATAAAATCACTGTCCAGAATAGATACTCCCTTCTATTGATTCCGGATTTATTTAACCAGGTTCTGGGGGTAACCTGGTTTTCCAAGATTGACCTGTGAGGGGCATACAATCTAATCCGAATCAAGGAGGGAGACGAATGGAAGACGGCGTTCAATACTCCGGCAGGACACTTTGAATATCAGGTGATGCCTTTTGGACTCAGCAATGCCCCAGCTGTGTTTCAAAACTTTATGAATGACATTCTTAGGGATTTCTTAGGTAAATTTGTTATTGTCTATCTTGACGACATTTTGATATTCTCTCCTGACTTCGAATCCCATGTGTCTCATGTTAAACAAGTATTAGAGGTGTTGAGGGAGAATCAGCTATCCGCTAAGCAAGAGAAATGTGTCTTTGGTGTACAGGAGATTCTGTTTCTAGGGCATGTTCTGACTCCTCACACCTTCAAGATGGATCCTGGTAAGGTACTAGCAATTAAGGAATGGGTAAGACCTTCATCCTTAAAGGCCTTACAACGGTTCTTAGTTTTCGCCAATTACTATCGTAAATTTATTATGAATTTTTCTGTAATTGCTAAACCGTTGACCGACCTTACTAAGAAAGGGGCGGACTTGGAGAATTGGTCTACTGAGGCCATTTCTTCATTTAAAAAATTAAAAAAGGCATTCAGTAGCGCTCCCATTCTGATCCAGCCTGATCAGGAGAGACCTTTTATTGTGGAGGTGGATGCGTCCGAGGACGGCGCAGGAGCAGTCCTTTCACAAGGTCCTGCTAGCCTCACTAACCTGAGACCGTGTGCCTTCTTCTCCAGGAAATTCTCTCCCACGGAGAGAATACGACATAGGGAATAGGGAGCTGCTGGCCATTAAATGGGCATTTGAGGAGTGGAGGCATTTTCTGGAGGGGGCAAGGCATTGTGTAACTGTTGTCACTGACCATAAAAACCTTATGTTTCTCGAGTCTGCTAAGAGGTTGAATCCCCGTCAAGCCAGATGGGCTCTGTTTTTTACTCGTTTTGATTTTTCCATTACGTTCAGGCCGGGAATTAAAAATGTGAAGGCGGACGCATTATCTCAGAGCTTCCATGCTTTTCAACCTACTGAGGTACCACCTGAATCCATCCTACCAGCAAAAATCTTCATAGCAGCTCTAACCCAGGATATCTCGGCTCGCATTAGGTCTGAACAACATCTGGCACCGGTATCCACCCCAACAGATAAGTTGTTTGTTCCCGTACAATTTCGTCTCTAGCTGTTGGGGGAGTGCCACGATTCTGCCTTTTGTGGACATCCGGGTGTGGAGGGCACTTAGGATCTGGTTTCTAGATCTTATTGGTGGCCCACTCTAACTAGGGATGTCAAGTCCTACGTGTCAGCCTGTGAGGTTTGTGCCAGGTCCAAGACACCTAGGACTCGCCCTGCTGGTAACCTACGACCCCTACCCATTCCCAGTAGACCCTGGTCCCATATCTCGATGGACTTTATAACTGACCTACCGCCGGCGGAGGGTAAGACTGTGGTTTGGGTAGTGGTCGATAGGTTTAGCAAGATGCTCCATTTCATTCCCCTGTCTAAATTCCCGAATGCCAAAACCCTGGCGTCTATTTTTGTGAAAGAAATTGTTCGATTGCATTGTATCCCGGAAAATATTGTTTGACAGGGGTGTGCAGTTTGTGTCCAAATTCTGGAGGGCCTTCTGTCAAAAATGTCAAATTTCATTGTCTTGTTCCTCTGCCTACCACCCTGAGAGTAATGGGCAGACTGAACGCCTTAATCAGTCTGTGGAACAATTCTTGAGGTTGTATGTTGACCAGCAATTATGGGTTAAATTTCTTCCATTGGCTGAATTTGCTTTGAATAACCGTGTCAATTCTTCTGCTGGGGTTTCACCTTTCTTTTGTAACCATGGTTTCCATCCCCGTTTTCATTCTGGGTCATCCGTCTCCTCCTCTAACCCTGAGGCGGATAGGCTCTCCTCTCAAACTGTGCACAGTTTGGGCCCGGGTTCAATCAAACTTAGAAAAGGCTCAAAGTTCTCAGAAACTCAAGGCCGATAAGAGACGTTCAAGGGGGGTGAATTTTCAGGTTGGGGATAAGGTATGGTTGTCCTCCAAGAATCTCTCTCTTAAGGTAGATTTTAAAAAGTTTGCTCCTCGTTTTATTGGACCATATAAGATCACGGAGGTGATTAACCCGGTATCATTTAGGTTGGAGCTGCCCGAGTCATTCCACATTCATAATGTGTTCTATAAATCTCTACTTAAAAAATATTTTGAACCGGTAGTACCATCGAAAGCCTCGCCTCTGCCGATTCTTGTTAATGATGCTGTCGAGTATGTGGTGTCTAAAATAGTGGATGTCAGGAAGGTGCGTAATTCCTTGCAGTACCTGATTCACTGGAAGGGGTATGGACCTGAAGAGAGTTCTTGGGTACCTGCCAGGGAGGTTCATGCTCCTAGACTTGTTCGAAAATTTCATTTAGAACAACCTGAAAGGCCATCGCCTTAAGTCTTGGGTCCGGTGGCCCCTCGTAAAAGGGGGGGTACTGTAACGGGGTGCCGAAGGTGCACTCAGTCTCCCATCAGCCGCAGACCTGCTGCTTAGCTTCGGGAGCGAGGATCTGTGTTTGACCTCGTTCCCAGGGCGGCTTTGCTAGCTGGGAGGCTCCCTGCTCCTAGGTCTGCCTAGTCACATGACCCTCACTCCCCACTATAAATACAGGCAGCCTACTGGCCAAGGGTTGCCTGTTAATTTAGGTTCCTGGCGTTTGTTGGATACCTGTATACTTACTTGATCCTGTTCCCTGACGATCCTTTGCCTGCTCCTCCTGTACTGCGCATACTCCTGGTATTTATGACCCCGGATTCTCCTGACCATTCTTTGCTTATCCCTCTGTACTGCGTTGTACTCTTGGTTTTGACCCGGTCCGTTCACTATCCGTTATTTGTCTTGTCTGTCCTTCCCGCACGTATCCTAAGTTAGGGACTGCCGTCCAGTTGTTGTCACGGATGGTGTACAGGAAACAAGACAATACAATATAAACAATGACTCACTGGATCCACAACTAAGGAACAAAAGGGAGACCCCTGCATGAGACCTGCCGCTCTCCCTTATTGCTCAGCCTATGTGACCACCCCAAAGGTGGATGGGCGCATATCCACGTACCTCGACTATCTTACACCTAAAGACCCTACAATAGTGAGGGGATACGACCACCGGCTCCCTACACAGACACGGAGGGAGTCAGGGTCACCTGGATCCAGAAAACAGAAAATCATAAATACATAAACAGCACTTATCTTGCAGACGACTGGAGACTGTGGACTGAGAACTAGGAACAGCATGCACACACACTCCAGGAAGTAGTATAACCCGCACACTACTGCATTCTGGGGAGGAACTTAAAGGGCAGCAATCAGTCCAACTGCATGACAGCTGAGATAGACTAACGAGATGAGGAACTCAACCAAAACAAAGAAATTCAAGGAGGAGGATCTGAAAGGCTCCTGTCAGAGCTTCTCAACTGTCTGGTTGTGACAGTACCCCTCCCTCTACGAGTGGACTCCGGACACTCAGGGCCCACCTTCTCAGGATGGGACCTATGGAAAGCCCTGATGAGACGAGTGGCCTTAATGTCCGTCACTGGGACCCACATCCTCTCCTCAGGACCATAACCCTCCCAATGAACGAGGTACTGGAGGGAACCGCGGACAAGACGAGAATCCACAATCCTAGAGACCTTAAATTCAAGATTTCCATCAACCATAATCGGAGGAGGAGGCAAAGGCGAGGGTACAATAGGTTGAACATAAGGTTTCAATAAGGACTTATGAAAAATATTATGGATCTTCCAAGTCTGAGGAAGATCAAGACAGTAGGCAACAGGATTGATGACAGACAGGATCTTGTAAGGCCCAATAAACCTATGACCCAACTTCCAGGAGGGAACCTTCAATTTGATATTCTTGGTAGACAACCACACCAGATCACCAACATTCAGGTCCGGACCAGGCACACGTCTCTTATCTGCCACACGCTTATATCTCTCACTCATGCTCTTTAGATCATCCTGAATCTTTTGCCAAATAGATGACAAAGACGAGGAGAATCTGTCCTCATCAGGTAAACCAGAAGACCCCTCTCCCGAGAAAGTCCCAAACTGCGGATGAAACCCATATGCACCAAAAAATGGTGACTTATCAGAGGACTCCTGACGACGGTTATTTAAAGCAAACTCAGCAAGGGACAAAAAAGAACACCAATCCTCCTGATTCTCCGCCACAAAACAGCGCAGATATGTCTCCAGATTCTGATTGACGCGCTCTGTCTGGCCATTCGACTGCGGGTGGAAAGCAGAAGAGAATGACAACCGAACCCCCAAGCGAGAACAGAAAGCCTTCCAGAATCTGGAAACAAACTGCGTGCCCCTATCAGAGACTATGTCTGAAGGAATACCATGCAATTTGACAATGTGGTCAATAAATGCCTGCGCCAGCGTCTTAGCATTGGGCAAACCAGGAAAAGGGATGAAATGCACCATTTTGCTAAAACGGTCCACCACCACCAGAATCACAGTCTTCCCCGAGGAACGAGGCAAGTCCGTTATGAAGTCCATGGACAGATGTGTCCAAGGACGGGAAGGAATGGGTAAGGGAAGGAGAGGACCTGATGGCCGTGAATGAAGGACTTTGGCACGAGCGCAAGTCTCGCAAGCTGCCACAAAACCCTCAACCGACTTACGAAGCGCAGGCCACCAGAATCTCCGAGCGATGAGATCCAGTGTGGCTCTTGCCCCCGGGTGCCCAGCAAGGACCGTATCGTGGTGTTCCTTAAAAATCTTGTGTCTCAAAGCGAGAGGCACAAACAACCTCCCAGGAGGACAAAGATCAGGAGCCTCTGACTAGGCTGCCTGCACCTCTGCCTCCAATTCAGGAAAAAGAGCAGAGACCACCACACCTTCAGCCAAAATGGGACCCGGGTCTTCAAAATTCCCACCTCCCGGAAAACAACGTGACAGGGCATCAGCCTTCACATTCTTAACCCCAGGGCGGAACGTGACAACAAAATTAAACCTTGAAAAGAACAAAGACCATCTGGCCTGTCTCGGGTTCAGACGCTTGGCTGACTCCAAGTAGGCCAGATTTTTATGGTCAGTAAACACGGTAATAGGGTGTCTGGCTCCCTCTAGCCAATGGCGCCATTCCTCAAAAGCCAACTTGATGGCCAACAATTCCCTATCTCCCACATCATAATTTCTCTCTGCGGAGGAGAGTTTCTTCGAGAAAAAGGCACATGGTTGCCATTTGGCAGGAGGAACCCTGAGACAAGACCGCACCCACCCCTACCTCAGAAGCATCAACCTCAACTATGAAGGGTAACGAAATATCAGGTTGTACCAGGATGGGAGCGGAAGCAAAACTCTCCTTGATATTAGAAAAGGCCTTACGCGCCTCTACCGACCAGGAAGAAAAATCTACCCCCTTTCTGGTCATATCAGTGAGTGGTTTAACAACAGAGGAATAATTCAAAATAAATTTCCTATAATAATTGGCAAAGCCCAAAAAACGCATCAGCGCCTTCTGATTCTCAGGAAGCTCCCACTCAAGCACAGCGCGGACCTTCTCGGGGTCCATGCGAAAACCAGAAGCGGAGAGAAGAAACCCCAGAAATTGAATTTCTGGAACCGCAAACACACATTTTTCCAGTTTTGCGTATAATTTATTCTCCCGCAGGATGAGCAAGACCTGACGTAAGTGTTCCTTATGAGTCTTGAAATCAGGAGAAAAAATCTAAATGTCATCCAAATACACTAATACAAATTTTCCCATTAAATGATAAAAAATGCTGTTCACGAAATGCTGAAAAACGGCTGGGGCATTCATCAAACCAAAAGGCATAACCAAATTCTCAAAATGGCCCTCAGGGGTATTGAAAGCCGTCTTCCATTCGTCTCCTTCTCTGACCCTGACCAGGTTGTATGCCCCTCTTAGGTCTAATTTGGAAAAGATTTTAGCCCCAACAACCTGGTTAAACAGGTCCGGGATCAGAGGAAGCGGATAAGGGTCACGAATAGTGATACTGTTCAGCTCCCTGAAATCCAGACAAGGTCTTAAAGAACCATCTTTTTTCTTAACAAAGAAAAAACCAGCGGCAACAGGTGACTTCGAGGGTCGTATGTGTCCTTTTCTCAGACTCTCAGAGATATAAGCACGCATAGCGACCCTTTCAGGTTGGGAAAGATTGTATAAACGAGATTTAGGCAGTTTGGCGCCTGGGATGAGATTAATAGGGCAAACGTACTCCCTGTGCGGGGGCAAATCCTGAACTCCACTCTCAGAGAAGACATCCGAAAATTCAGAGAGGAAAGGTGGTACAGTCTTAGTAGAAACCTCAGAAACAGATGTCATGAGGCAATTCTCTCTGCAAAAGTCACTCCAACCATTTATTTGCCTCGCTTGCCAATCAATGGTGGGGTTATGTTTAGTGAGCCAGGGTAGCCCCAACACTAGAGGAGTAGGCAAACCGCTAAGGACAAAACATGACACATCCTCAACATGAGCATCACTCACAATTAAACGAATATTGTGAACTATGCCCTTTAATGATTTCTGAGAAAGTGGAGCGGAATCAATAGCAAAAACAGGAATATCCTTTCCCAAAGTGCATACCTGGAAACCATGAGTTATTGCAAATTGATTATCAATGAGATTGACAGCTGCTCCACTATCCACAAAAATCTCACAAAAAATGCTCTTGCTCTCTAGCGCCACCCTAGCAGGCAGGACAAAACGGGAACTACAAGCAAACGGAAAACCTTCAATTTCCGCCTCAACCCTGCCAATAGTAACAGACGGAACATTTTTAAAAGATTTTTTCCTTTTTGTTTCTTTATTACTCCCAGAAGACTGCCTGAATCTCCTAGAGGGACAAACATTTGCCAAATGATTTATACCTCCACAACAAAAACAAACCCTCCCATGCGGGCTGAATCTTCTATTGTCAGAGGCAATCAACCCCAGCTGCATGGGCTCCTGCTCAGAAGGCGCTGACAGCGACTGAGACCCCTGCGCACAGAAAGAGACCGCTGCACTGTCCCGGGACTGAGTA